>NC_089471.1:0-308697 GCF_001720195.1 Cryptococcus depauperatus CBS 7841 | reverse complement strand
GGAATATGACAACACGGCAAGTATTATGTATTTGATTTCTTCTGCTCCTTTAAATAAAAACTAGCTGCTTTCTCTATAAAAAATTATCATTGAATTGATATGAAAATCACACTAAACAAGTTTTGCATGGAACCCATGCTCATGGTTACAATATCATCTCAACAACATTTTATACATTACAGATATTGCGTCTCTATTCGGATTCTCTTCCTTAATTATTATCTTCACATACAAAAGACAGTCATTTCCTGCATGATGGTTGACCAGTCTCCATTCCTTCTCGTATTGGTCTACAATGTTGATTAATGATACGCTCTTGCTACACGAAATTTGTAGAAGAGAGGAAAAAACATAACTTACGTTGATGACAATAACCCTCTGATCATCAATCATAACACCATTAGACAATCCTCCATATTCCCTCCACACTTCTCTATATGGCAAGCTACTCTTAACGTCTTCCGTCCATATTCCTGGTGAGATACATGTCGGTTCAGTGACCACCCTAGATTTCCAGCCTTTTCCCTCTGTAAATGGAGGTACAAATGTCCCAGTCAAAGATGTTTGCCGCCCTAGTACATCGATATCATCAGACTCGGGATATGGATCCCCTCTGCTCAGTTCTTTTTCAATCGCAAAAGGAGAAAAGTCCATGAGCATGATGTGTGATTTTTCCGGTGAATAAGGATATGTGTCAATAGTTGTTCTGTTCAGATTGAATTCCTCATGGTCAAGATACTCGCAGAAGGGAGATTTCTGGTGAGGCATAACTGAAATGTAGCGATACCCAGAGCAGGAACAGACCTATGAAAAACTTTCAGCTAACAATGCCATCCAATCTGAGCAAGGAATCGTACCCAGCTGCGTTTGGACATGACTTTATCAATCATCCTCGCCCCCTTTTCGCCCCATTCCGTCCATTTATAATTCCTCTGTACGCCTCTAACACCTAAGCCACTAGTGTCGCCTTGCCAAGTCGATCTCAATCTATTTTCCCCATCTTGTCCAAGTTGAACCAACGTCTCTCTAGGGACAAAAAGCTCGAAAGGATAATGCCGGACAGTATTCATGACATGTGGGCCCGTAGTAAATGTCTCTTGCAGCCCAAGATTGAATATTACGATGCCTTTATTAGGGTCCTGAGTGAAAGGCTTGTTCTTGACCAATGTCAACTCATGACTACCAGAGGAAGTTTTTGGCGGAAAAGGCGGATCAGGGCGAATTTCAAATTCTATAACTTCCATCTGCTCACGTAGTTCTGGCATTTCTAAAACAGCTAATAGCACCGGGCGAGGAGTTGTGTCGTCCATGACTTCATTATCCAGTGGTTGTACTGGTATAATGGTATGTGACGGATTGGTCAGAATGGAATATATTTGGATGGTAGGACGTTTATCGGATGGCTGAGGTGAAGCAGAAGGACAAGTCAAGGAGGTGGATGTAACAATGAATGTCGTAGGGGATAAAAGAGCAAACGATGAAAACCAAGATTTGAAGGTAAACGGTAGGCGGGACAGAACTCGTCCTAATTTCCAATTCCATACTACGATCTCCTCTTCTTGTGTTCTGTGTTCCAAAGCCAAGGGATCAATATTAAACGCATCTAGAAGGCCCCATACAGGATTATACTTGGCGACTAGTATAGCGAGAGTGTCACCCATAATCTGTAGTAATTGCCTTGAACGAGGAAGCATTGGAGTCACTGGCGGTGGAAACTCCAAAATCGGTAGAGATGCGAGCGGGTGAGGGACAAAGGTTGACATTGTCAATAAGTGGTGTTGAGTCGTTGAACGGACTCTAAAGCGGTCAATGAGAGGAGGGCTACAACTGTTATTGAATGAAGACTTCCCTTCTATTAAAATATGCCTACATGTACTCGCTAATCACGATGAGATCTTGCGTGGGGTCCATGGTCAAATCAGCAATTGGAAAAGATAGTCGGTGGCCCTTGGTTGGTATTGGAGGACTCTCCAAATCTGGATCATCGCTTGAAGGTAGTGGTATTAATCGAATGGCTTGAGGCTGCTCCCATGCCCATCAGTGTTTAAACTATCAGGTTATGAACGAATGAAGCGAACTCTTTGGTCTTCTTCATCACCACTATCATCACATAGCAGAAAAATGCCTTCTTGTAACTCATATACCCCTTCTCGCCCTTGTACTTTAAACACCCTCTTCTCCTTGGCATCCATAGTTTCCCATCGTCTTTCTCTATCTCTCAATCGGTCACATTTTTCTGCCGCGCTGGTCGCGTGTTCAAAGGGGAACTTTTCCGGAGGTTCCTTGGGCCATGGGGCCAGAGTGACAGAACTGATCGTTGATCTGTATCTACCCGTATGTGGAGAGCGAAAGGCTATGGGCCTCTCAGGTTCGGATTTTAGTGATGAAGGTGAAACAGGTTCTGGTGTTGCTGGTAAGGGACAGTCAATGGAAGTTTCCTTTTGAGACCAAGGACAATCGACATATGCAGAAGTCTGCAGGGTAGCAAGGTATTGGAGCGGAGCAGAATTGATATAAATTTCGCTCAGCGCTTTACATGTCTAAAGCTTGTCAGTCACAGCTCTACAACTAGCAGGAAGCGACCTACTCTCATAAGTTTGAGCCTGTCATTTAACGTCAAACCGCGAAAGATGTGTTCCAATATCTCATTGGGTAGACTCAAGAGGTTTGATGGATCATTCGACCCACTAGTCACAGTTGAACTTTTCCTTTGAGATGGATTGGTTCCCAAACTGACCCGAATAGACATTCTCCTTCTCTCAACAACGAATCTTTGTGATAGTTATGGTGAGTTTGTCAGTATGATTCGTCAAATTACCAAATACAAATGTTAAGCAGTCATTAGAAACAAATTGCAAGATGCGAATAATCTATCACAAGTCTCATTACATTCTCATATTACGTAATAACTCAACTCGTTATCATTCTTCATTATAAAAACAAAATAAAAAATAATTCTATCATTAAAATAAATCAATTACAAAAGAATGAACAAAGCAGCATCTTCAGCCAACACTTTAGCAACAAACAAGAAGTCCACAGTATATGTATCGGGCCTCGCTCCAGAAGTAGATGAGGAAAAGCTCTTACAAACCTTTGTCACTTTTGGAGATATTATAGAGATCAAGATTCCTCATGAACCTCATGAACGTATGTCCATTCATTATTCTGGATCGATAGGTCTTCTAACTACTCAGAAGCGACAAAGCATAAGGGATATGCTTTCGTGACCTTTTCTGTCCCCGCTGACGCCCAAGAAGCCATCGACAATTATGATCTCAATCAATTGCCAGGATATGAAGGAAGTGATAGGTTCTTAAAGTGTACCTTAGCACAACCAAATAGATTTGCAGCAAACGATGATGGAAGCGGGAGGAATGACAGAGCTAGTGAGTGTTTGTTTCATCTGATTTGTTCTCTTATTAAACATTCAAAAGTTTGGCATACAGAAGAATGGAAGGCAGAGCATGAACAAGCAGAAGACGGTGAACAAACTCAAGCAGTAACAGAATAAGATGTATAAGTATTGGCAATGCCGCGCCGTTGTATCCTCTTCGAGATTGTTTGGAGGTTTACACTGACTGCATCGAAATTAATCCAACTTTGAAGCCTGTGATACTCGTAGCTTATACACTTCATCTCTATCCTCACTTCATGTCTATACCTAGATGTGTACTAAGACATAAGGCACCTCCACATCCTCGTCGTTCTCGTCATTGACCATAACCTCGACTAACAAGTTTTTGACATGAGGGGGGATAGGCTTCTTGCCAACATGTTCTACCAGATCAGACATTCGCATGGTCATTCTATCGGCAGTCTACACAGGCATCAGATATTATCGTACAGGTATACAGATACGCACCTTTTTAGCAGGAACAAAGCTAGACCACAGCATTGACACTCCTTGACTGACCATCTGTACCTCCAGCTTGTGTTCATTTTGGAACCAATTCAAGAACTCTTGCAAGGTGGGGTTCCCGCTGATTTCGAATCGGTCCCACAACGTCCACTCTGTCTCGCCATACTTTTGTTTGGTTGCAGCAATAGGTTCAGAGAAACCGAAGAATGGTAAAGCAAGGTTGACAAAGCCATTCTTGTAATCTTCAAGCTTGTTCTTACCATCAATGAGCTTATAAAGCTCAAGACAGACAAGGCCAACAGCAAGGGCAGTGGTAGTTGCGATGGCAGGTATAATTTTGCCTGCAATGAGTTTGGTCTTATGCCTATCAGCAAGGGTAATGCCGTAGTTTTTAGCTCGGAGGTTGGATGCAGCTGTGATAAAATCAATATGATGATTGGTGTCGTCATCCTTCTCAAAGTCCACGGGTTGTAATCTGAAACCAGCAAGCGAAGCAGGTGGAGGTAGACTAGATGCAATAGACCCAATGTCTTCTTCGTCATCGTCATTGTTGTCAACAGGTTCGTTCTCGTTAAGTTGGATCTTGATGCCACTTTTGGGAGTAAACTCTGGTACCTTTATAGATTCAACAACTTTACGGAAGAGAGCTGGGTCGCGCTCGCCTTTGAGACCGTAGTTGTAAGCATGAAGGTTCGCGGCGGCAATGAGGTAGTCCATGTCCAAAGGCTAGTTTGATTAGCCGCCACCACAAGATCTCTCTAAAAACTACTCACATTATTGATATCGAATGCAAGGGGATCAGGGGCCCTCTTGGGACCACTCCAAAAGGGTGTGCCGTTAGCATTGACCTGATCTTTAGGCAGATTGAACAACAATTGCTTGATCTCATTCGCATAATCCCTCTCATATTGTAGTCTTGCCCAAATAATACATTCTTCAAAAGTCATCGGCCGTTCTCTGACGAGATACTTTTCAATTTGCTTGAGCTGTTCGTGGTGCTGACCCGAAGATTTTAGAGTGGTTTCAACAAAGTCAGGTTGCGAAAGATAGAGGTTAACGGTCGTTGGAGGGTTTACAAACATAGAGTCAAAAGCTTCTCGGGCCCATTGAATAGTGTGCTCGATAGCATTAGGAAAATTTTTAACGGTACAGGAAGGAATAGACTTCTCGGGTGGATCCTGAGAAGAAGAGTAAGACTCGGTCAAAAATGGGACAACGACCTGGGTATTGGCTTTGGTGCCGAGGGTTCCAGATTCGAGGAGAGGTTTATGATAAAAGACACATCGTCGATCCATATACTGACGAGCAGAAACATTGTCGAGAGCATTGGTTACACCGTCAAGGGTATTGAAAAAGTTGTCTCCGTAGACATCTGGCTATCTTTAAGCATTCTCCTCTTTTCATTTCTTGGAGCTTAACACTCACTTTCTGTCTCTGGTCCAACACGGTCCTCATGAGAAATTATTTTACCTTTCAGTTGTGGGTTCATGTCTACTACAGCAGCCGCAGCGCTCTCTGCCTTGAACTTCCCAACATCCTTAGCTCTAAACAAGAACTGCCTGTTTAAGTTGCTCTTCTCAATAGTATCCAAATCAGTTACATGAATGATACCCTTGGGACCAGTAGCAAGACCCATCATGGACCAATTTTTGAGCATCTCACATCCAATAGCGCCCGAGCCGACAAGGAATTCCCGGATGTTTGCAATCTTGTCTTGGAAGCTCTTGCCGAATACAGCAATCTGACCATCGTATCTAGTTCCGAGGGGCTGACAGTCAGCTTCGGATGGAAGGTTGCTAGGAAGAGATTCAAGAGAGTCAAAGTACATGTGCTGTTGCATGGGCGTGAATTTGGCAGAGCAAGCTTTGAGCACCTCTTGAGCGACAAAGCCACCAATAACCGCAACCATAGGAGACAAGTCACCAGTAGCCTGGTAAGAGAGTTCAGTAAGGATTGTTTCGTCTAAAGGATCTTCTCCACCAGTTGCAGAATGGATTTCCTTAGCAAGTGCGATGACCACTTGAGCGTCTTGAGCGTTTCGAGGCTGAGGTAAACGGCTCGTTTTTTCATAAAAAGCGGAAAGTGCTTGGAAACCAGCATGTAAAATGGCTGGTCGATCCCATTTGGCAAAGTCGGTAATGAAGAACTCGGGGTTAATCAAAGACTCTTTAAGAGTTTTCTAGCATTGAAGATCGCTTCAGTATTGTTTCCATTAATTAGAAAGACATACAAATTGAAGAATCTTGGGCATCTTGACTTGAGTAAAGATACCGCCAGTTTTGTAATGACCCATCCCTCTGGTGTCTCCGATAGAGAATGTGTACGGACCTTTGACAGATATTTTTCTCGGCTCACACCCGTTCAAACCCTCCATACCTTTGATCTCTGAGAAAGTGACAAAATCACCATCTTCAAGGCCATGACGAGTTTCGTCTAAGCATGTGACAATAGCATCCTCATCTTCATCAATCTCTACAATCATTCCTGTCTGAGCATTCTCGCCAGTTGGATCAATTACAGCAAAGTCCTTTCCAAAGTCGTTGAACACGGAACTGATATGAAGTCAGTCTAACCCTCCTCCATTCATTGAGGCGCTCACCCAAACAAGCCCCGAACGTCAGCAGCGATGAAGTAGATACCCTTTTGCCGGCAAAACTCATCAATTTCCACCTGCTTCCTCGTGGTTGCATTTGTAAGAACCACGACTTGAAATTTCTCAACCATATCTGGAGTGATCTCGTCTGAGCCAGGCAAAATTCGGATAGGAACATATGAGTTGAGTTCGGCGAGACGGGGTGCTGTAACGGAATGTCGAGGTTGGCCAATATCTTCCTCACGAAGGAAGAACTGAAAGATGAGCGTCAGTCTTACCCCATGTGCTTGTATGGATATGGAACACACCTGAGTACCAAGATCGGCCATCTCAACCGGCGATGGATCATAAATAGTAACAGTCTTGACGCCAGCAAGTGCTACATTCTTGGCTATATTGCAATGCGTAGATTAGCAACTTGGGCTCAGCTGCCTGCTAATTCTGTATGCTTACCAATCTCCACCCCCAAACCTTTCATACCAACAATAAGGACATTGGAACTGGCCATCTTCTTCATTGCTATGCCCTTTTGTCAAGCTGTTTTCCTATTTACCTTGAATGTAACCCAAGCTCACCTTCATGGCCAAGGACATATCTACGCGAGGGAATTAGTACATGATCAGTGAAAGGAGCCGTTGAGCAACTCACAACTGGCGAGAGTACAGACCCTCTTAATCATAAATATTAGTAATTTGCATACAAGGGAAATGCAAGCGTTGTTTCAACTTACCGTCAACTGAATGTCATTGTCAGCAACAGATAAAGGGAGGTATAGAGAGACTTACTAGAGTCACCGGGAACAGCTTCGTCTACTTGCATGGGAGCTGCCATAATCACTATCTCCTTGTGTGAGTTTTATTAAAATATATATTTGGACAGATGAAGTAGTATATGTTGTATCTTTTCTTTAGAATCTTGTTGAAATACTGAGATGAAAGAATGATTAAAGAGAATGGAATTGCAGCGGAAGTGTGGTGCAAAGGAGATCAAATAAGTGATGACGTAACAAGAAAAGGAATACATATTTTACATGCATATACTCTGTTCTACGCTGTACTAGTTCGCAAAGATAGATTAGAAGAAGAGAAGTATCGGCCGCCTTACACGTATCTATGTAGACCTCTCTTGGCTGCCTTCGAGAAAAGATAAAAGCGATAAATGGAAAAATGTTAATGTCTTCATCTAAAAAATGGCTACAAAGCAGATTCTTATCTTGCTGTTTTGTCATGAATGACAAGGCTATTGTCAGTTATTGATACTTTGAGAGATTTCAAATCTAAGATAGAGTCTAAAAGATGTGCTTTGATGAGATGTTGTTATGCTTGTAAAGACAGAGATGAAGACTAGAGCACGAATAGCCAAGTCAAGAGTACAGGTATGAGAGAAAGAATAGGCAAGGGCGTAAATCGCATAGCCCAGCTTCTACAGTCATGTCGCAGTCAGCTCCAAAGCTCATTTGTTTTGAATAAACACACGAAGCAGGCTTTTGAGTGATTTTGACGGTCAAAACAGCTACCAACCCATCTATAGCCGGCCTTCCATTCTCTTCTACTGTAATGTAATGATTGATATCGTCTATTATTCTTAGCCAGTGATCTACCCAAATTCCATCACTCGTGTAACTCACCACTAGAATTCGATAGTAATCCAGGGGCATATTGTACATCTGTTTGATAGGTGTAGTTGTTGTAGCTTACCGTACCCGACAACGTAGAGGTATTGGTCAATGCGAGAGAATCAATCGCTTGGCCGGTAAGATTGCCTATGAGCTGATCTCGACCATAATCATACCTACACAATCCCACTAATGATCAGTCCACCAAATTTATTTCTACATGCCGCCATTCTTACCCATTGGGAGGGATATCGTGAAGTTCTGTCAGACTTTTCTCCAGAGATACAGCAAGAAAATATGCCCCTGTGTGCTTCTGGATCCAATATCGAAGGTGCAAACCACCGTTAAAAGTTTCTTGACAGGTACCAACATATGGATCTCCATAATTGTAACGAAGTTCCTCGACTTCAGTTACGTTACCCGCCCCATCTCCCAGGTTTGCAAGTTGGCTAGAGCCGAGATGCTGACCGAGACATTCTTCGCCTAGTCCTGCAGCGCTAGTGTCCAAAAGTTGTCAGCAGCGAGTTGTACCCAGTTTTCTTTACATCAGTCATGAAAGTAGACCCACAGCATGTAGTTCAAGAACCCTCCCTTATCCAAAGACTTAACAAGTACTTCCTTATCAGAATCAGTAGAGACAATCACATTAAGCGGCTCGCCAAGACCCTCTGGGTAGGTGCCGTTTACAATCTGCACATGGCGACACGAGTCCAGTGGTTAGTCATTACTACAGACTGACGCACATGAGTAAGCAAAAGCAGACATACGGTCAGCATATACCCTCCGTTGTCTTTTGGGTTATTGTAACCTTTGCTTCGTTTCTTGAGCTTTACTGCCGAGCCGAGATGTTTATATTCTACGTCTCCGTCACCCTGATATTGCTCTAATACGCCATCTCTCTGCTCTGCTGGCGGCAAGGCAGTGACCAGAAGTAGTAGAGGGATCACATTTAGAAGTAGCAGTAGAGTTGAGAGGGGCGATAAAGTAATCATTTCCAACGCCATCGGGCTACGTTTTTGACAAGTCTTGAGGTGTCTTGCTACTACCAGAAGAGATGAGCTTGTCTCAGCTTACGCTGTAAGCCGAGATGTTAATAGTATGGCGTATATATCTAGATATTTTAATGTATACTGATAGAGAATAGAAAAAGAAAACTACAAAATTTAGACAATAAGAAAATCCATCATCCATTAAATCACATCCCATTAATGTCGCTTTCAGGGATAATCTACGTCGCCAAAGTACAATTTAAATAAATTTATCCGCATTCGTGATTGGACTACAAATTTATGCTAATTATGGTTTAATCCATTACAAACTTATAATGCATACATTCTACAATTAGCGAGGTTTTCTAATGAGGCATTATAATTTGTAAGACACTCGAGAAGGCGGTCATGGCCGCCTTATATATATGATTCTATTATTTTACTTTTCTTACCATTTCTCTTTTCAAAAACCATGACTACAATAATGTTTTCTCGAATGGGTTCTTCAGCCCGCCATACGAGATCGCTGACCGTGTCGGCTATCAGACGTTATGCTTCTTCCGATCCCGCTTCTACAAACAGTACGTCGAAAAAGACGACACATTTTGGTTTTAGACAAGTCCCAGAAGAAGAAAAAGAGACGCTTGGTTGGTTTTATCGCTCTAGATCATGGCGAATGCTGACAACGTATCCAGTTGGAGGAGTTTTCAGCTCAGTAGCATCCAATTATGACTTGATGAACGATTCCATGTCCCTTGGCATCCATCGTCTCTGGAAAGACTCATTTGTGTCCACCCTCGTCCCTCGTCTCCCGCCTTCATTCCACCGCAACTCTCAAGATCCAGTGGATAAGAGATTACCCAGCTTCAAGTGTCTGGATGTAGCGGGTGGTACGGGTGATATTGCGCTTCGGATTTTGGATAGGGCGAGGGAGAAGTTTGCGTGTAGAGACATTGAAGTGGAGATTGTTGATCTCAACAACGGAATGCTTGATGAAGGTAGGAAGCGTGTAGCCAAGACATTGTATTATAACAGTGTGTATCTTATACCAGCCTTACGTTTCGCTGATACAGATGGACAGCACCTCAAATCAGATTTACCCACGGCAATGCCCAATCTCTCCCTGCTCACATTGCAGACAACTCTATCGATCTCTACACTATCGCATTCGGCATTCGAAACTGTACCTCTCTATCTGCTGTACTAAGCGAGGCTTACAGAGTGTTGAAACCAGGAGGCAAGATGGGTGTTTTAGAGTTTGGTAAAGTCCAAAATCCTCTCTTCCGAGAGCAAGTATCTCCCCTCCCTGGCGAAGCCTAGTTTGACAGATGTTATAGAATTTACCGCCAGTATTCTTTCCAGTTCATCCCCATCATGGGCAAGATACTTGCAGGCGACTCGGAATCATACCAATACCTTGTCGAATCCATCGAACGATTCCCTTCCCAGCCAGAGTTTGCAAAACTAGTGCAAGAGGCGGGATTCAAAACTGGACAGCTCAAGGAGGGAAGAGGAGGGGCATGGACGGACTTTACCGGAGGAATTGCGACAATGTGGACTGGAGTCAAGGTCTAACCGATACGCAGGAGTCCGAGTGGAAGACGTTGCAAACGATTGGCAAAAGATCCTTTCCTTGTACTAAAAGGATCAAGACGTAGGCATATGAGGCATGTATAATTGCTTTAAGACCCGCCTCTCGCCGATTCACAGGGCACAAAGGACTGGATGCTAGTCACCAAAAAGTGATTGGCAAACAGCGGACTTTGACAGCTGGCCAGAGTTCGCATTAGAAATGGTCGCCGGCAACTCGCTGATCCAAGCAGATGAGTCGCTCAAACTTTTGAAGGCATACTCCACTCTGATCCGGCATGATTCAATAACGACAGATAAAAGCCGGATATGGAGTGGATGAAGAGATTAAATAGTCTATACTTCTTGAGCGAGTGAAAGGAAATGTCCAGGTCAGCTCTTGAAAGATGTGAATCAGGACGTATATATAAAGTCCAAGGTGTTTTTGTCTGCGAAAACCATTTAAACGAGACTTTATACGTAGTTTTCCCGACACCACCGCACCAGGACCATGGCGGATCAGTCCACTACAGGCAATACGACTAATGCAAGCGAGTCACCTGCAGATACCAATCTTAGCGGGAACGAGGGGCTACACGTTAGGACAGCAAAGGTATATGCAAAGGTTTACATGTAAGACTCAGACATTAAGGTGCATTCTTTAGTGTCGGAGATGCATAAGATGTCAAGACCATGTGGGCGAAAAGTATAGAAAAGCCTAGAGAAAAGCAATGCTAAATGTCAACAATCCCGAGATAATGTCAAGTAAAGACGGAAGAGAAAGAATCTGGTAGTTATAACGATGAAGAAGAGGAAGATGTGGGTTGAAAAAGTGCACAATAGTGCAAACATTTACTTTTTCTATTCATGCAACATGTGATCTCAGATTAAAACGTTGTCATGAAGCTGCTCAGCTCTTCAATAGTAACGTATATGGTACGTCTTTGGGTAGCCCAATCTCAGTCTGGGTGGTCAGCCACTCCTGTCAATCTGCAGCCCGCCATGACTAGTCAACCTGAACTTGTACGCTCACGGCTAGACGTGGACAGATATCATTCACACAAGTAGACTCCCATAGTTCTTTTGTTTTCTACCGTTGCGTTATTGATATGGCAACGATAGGCGTCTTGTGAAAAGGATGTAAGGCTGAAGCTACCTTTATGAGCTTGAGAATAAAAGGAGATTGATAACCTTTATGAAGGAAATATCTGAGAGGTATATAACAAGCAATGTGTGTTGGTGGGTAGCACTATAGACGAAACGATTTGAACCAAAAGAGGTTATTGAGGGTTATCCGGGACATAAAGTGTTTGAAAAGGTTCTTGTACACCGGGCGATTATCATCTTGAATTGGATGTTATGGGCTGGAATCCTCAGCAGCAAAAAGATGCATCCAATAGTCATCAGTCAACAACGGAGAGTGAACGGAGAAGTGTTTGTGGTACTTGGTGGAAAAATTTACGGGAAAGTCTTTCATCCAGTGGGGGCACTGTCAAATCTGAGAATGAAGAATGGCTTGCAGGAGCAAAACTTTTCAGTGAAGATCAAAGTCCAAGTCCAAGTCCAAGTCCAAGTCCTGGTAAAAGCCTTAGCGATTTTAGCGAGCAGGGTTTTGTAGTAGTTTGTGAGGTAGGAGACCCGTCAGACCCACAACAGGGCAACTCGCAAGAACCTGAGTCTAGTGTCAATACATCTGATGGAAGCCAAAATGCCGCGCAATTTCAAGGGGCCTCGAGTACGTCAGAAAGCTCCAAACAGGAAGAGACAGGAAGTAACAAAAATGCCTGGGATGATTTCTTGAGGAGCAGTATCAGCAACACAGCTTGTGAGGATGGTGGAGGTTGTGTGTCGGGTTGTCTACACTGTCTAGGAGAAGATGTAAATAAGGATAGACAACGCAGAGACACAACCCCAGAGAATGAATCTAGCTTTCTGTCTCATATATCATAACCTAACTACTAAGTAGTATCGAGTCCCAACGGCATAAGCACTGTAACCACCCGAGTGACCCAATCTTGACAGGCAGTTTGACGTTACCTGAACCCATATGCTCATCCCATCCTGCCAGTGACGACAATGACAAAACGGACAAAGGGGACAATGGACATACAACAAGCTCCAGCCAGTCGCGCTGATCAACGCCCTATACAAGGCAATCCATAGGACGAACCATGGGACAAGCAGTCAAATAGACTTTCACCCGTTGCCAGCCATACGTTTACAAATGTCATCTCTTGCCTGATCTACCCATTCACTCTTGAGCCTTAGCAATCAGCTCATCCACCATATCCGCATTAGACCTGAGTATCTGCCACTGTACACCGTCACCACCCACCTGGTTGCACAACGTCTAAACTTACTTGTTCTCGTGTCAAACTTATACCCTTATTCCCCGGTTTCATGGCGCCAGAGGACTTGTCCTTGTACATCTCCCGAACGTCAACGAGGACTTTACCTTTGAACGTCCTCACAGTCACCCGACGGTACTCTGACAGCTACAGCCGCGTGAGAACAACCTTGTGTTGGACAGTATACGCACATTGATAAAGCTTTCTCCGGCCTCGTTCTTTTCAACCTCTACCTCTTCGCCCGACTTGGATTTCTGATTACATCAGCATACAGACTGACTCCAGTCTCTTCACCTTTGTCGTAGGAGCGGACCCCAAGTCGCGTGTTTCAGCCTCCTACCACAGTCAGCCATACTGCGACATGCTGATAACGGGAAAAGCGGTGAACGATTGCTGCAAGGTAGGCGCGCCATGGTAGTGATTGGAATGAGAACAAGCTGAGCCCACCTCTTGCTCCGCTGCTGGGCGTTTCTCTCGCGGCATTTCACTAATTCTGGGTAAGAAAAGAAAAATAACAAACATAATTTTTTTTAAATAAAATGAGCGTGGTTGACTAAACCACGCAACGCGACGCGTCACCACGGACATGCATCAATGTCCGCATTCCCAGATCGTGGAATCTCGTGCCTGTCTCATTAGTACCATCCTCTCGGTATATACATTGTTTGTTCCGAAATGCTTCCCTCTTATGCCACGTCATGGTTCACCAGCCAGATTCTATCCAACCCATTTCATCATTATTCCAATCCATTTTTACTTTTCACCCTATTCCAACTTTTACTTTATCTCTTCCAATCTTTTTTTAATCCTTATTTATTTATTGTTATTATTACTATTCACCTAAGCGCGCTGCATTACGCCTCACCTTGACAGCTACCGAAAACAGGTGGAGGCTTAAGATGGGGACCGTGTCTCGTGATGAGAGGCCGCTGATGGTGGCACGGATGGCTGATGCGAGATTCGCTGGTAAGAAAGATTGGGGATTTCTTCCGCTATTGTCTATATAATCCACCTCTTTTCTTTCTCTTTTCTCTTTTGTTTTGCTTTTATCTCTTTTTTTTTTGCCACCCGATATAACACGGCGGTCACACCAAAGCTTGGACAGGCGGTGTAGCACAGTGCCATCTCTCACCCGTATCCCGCCACTCACACCGAGCTAACGATTAAACATAATGACGTGGTACGTACCCTTCCTTTCCTGCCACTGATTGCGTGTGGCTGACCGTCCTTTCCCCCTCCAGCTCAATTGATTCCAGGCCCAGCCCTCGCTGGCAGTCAGACAATAACGTGACGGCCATTGCACTCGTTGGGACACAAGCGAGCATAAAACATGAGGCACAGGATGCATGAAACAGCGATGAACCGGGGCCGTGCGCAGTGACTACTGCAGGCGGATACGGAGAAAGGAGTGCCATGGCTGATGGCGCGACCGAGATCGTTGGCTCACCCAAAGAGTGACTGACAAGATCGGCAAGGGTTTTGGCTGATGGTGTAGTGTTGGGCGTCAGCGTGGTGGGGGTGGGGGCCTAACGCTACTCTTGAGAGAGCCTTATAAGGCAGACTCAAAAACGTTGCTCTCGTTTTTCTTCTCTACGACTCTGCAAGCTTTGTATTTTTTGGGAATGATGCCGCTCCCTCCGCTTTCCACATGTACCACTGCTTCCTCTTCCTCATTCTTCTCGCCTGACACCTCGCCCCTCTCGCTTGCGCCAGGTCCTTTTCCAATGGGCCGTCACTCGCATCTGGTGGAGCGTGGTCGGGTGTCGGGAGAACAAGACCATAGGAGGCGCGTGACGGTTAGTCTGGACTCGTTGGCTGACGCCGCGCTGGCCAATGCTTCAAAACCTCAATGTCCAGGCATGTCGCGATCTCGCTCTGTTGTGACGCTGCCACCGATTTCTTCCATTCTCACTGGAAACAGTCCAGGACGTGCAGCGCAAACGGTGCAGGCGAGAGATCAGACGCCGGCGGATGGCCAGCCGTTAGTCAAAGGCTGGTCGCCTACCACCTCTCAGGATCAAGCGCCGGTAGCGCTTCCACGGACACATGCGGTGTACCAGCCGTTTGCAAACGTAAGTATCCGGTATGGAAAGGCTCAGTGATCTGATGGGTTATCACAGCAACACAGTCTTGCACAGATCCCGGAGCCGCATCATTCAGTCCCGTTGGAGTACAGCGTTCGTCGGTACAGCCGACAAGATCCTGCCCGGCACAATTCATCGGTAAATCCGCTGCGACCCAATACAGCACCTACGACAAGTTTTGCATCTGAGAATGCGGCGGAGCATCGACCACGTTGTAGGTCTCTGAAACGCAACCCTCTGCAAGGGTTGCAGCTTGAAAAGTCTTACTCTGAGAGATCTGTCCGTGGCTGGCATCAGGACGCTCAGTGTCTCCTCCAACCTCCGCGTGCGCTCACCCCTCCTCATGCTTATTTAAACCCAAAGACGTTGGGCGCTTGTTCCTCTACTGGCGCACTCGATCCGTTTTACAGCAAAACACATCCACCCCCAAACTGGCCTTCCGACATTCCTCTTCCTCAGACTCAATCGCCGTCTGTCGTTTCTGGCAATGTTTTCTCGGCTCAACATGGGATAAACGGTCGGTATCATCTAGGCTACAAGCCTTATTGGATTGTTTCACATGAGACTGGGTTTCCTTTTGGCGAGCATCAGGTGTCTCATGCGAGCGCGGAGGGTAAGATCTCTAGCAATGCGCGCCAAGTGACTGCTTCAGCACCCAATAGCCCCTCGGGCATCAAGCCTATGCCAAAGCGCGCCAGTATTCCTTCTGCCTCTGGTGGCTCACTTGCACCTGCCTCTGCCGATGCTATCGAGTGGACAAGTATCTGGCCTGGACGGCGAAAAACTCTGCAAAGCCCAATCAAGAGCGTTAGCCATGAAGCCTGCAATTGGCCGCAAAGTCCTCCACTCCGTACGGTGTCTACCTCTGATAAAGAAGGCGAACCCGAACTCGATTCGTTCACCACTTCCTCTTCTTCAAGTGGCGAGGACCCTCATTCTGAATTCGACGACCATGTGGATCAACTTGAATCAGAAATTGAAAAAATGGGTTCAGACAGCGAAAATGAAGACAGGGACGAACAGTACAAGTCGGTGAGATCAAACACCAAGCTCAGGCTCAAAACCTCTCCGCAAGGTCAGACGACCTCTGTCAAACGAGAACCCGAGTCAATGTCCCCGCCTGCCAAGCGACCCAGAATCAGTCCAGAGCATTTACCGCTTGACGCTACGATACGACCTGTCGAAAACACCAAGGCTCCCAATGGCACAAAAAAAATGGTAAAGAGGAATAAGGAGAGACGAAGGGAGCAGAATGCTATGGCACAAAAAAAGTTTAGATGGAAGAAGAAACAATTGGCGGAAAAGGCAAGTCGAAAGATATCTTTGTCGTGCCAGTGCTGACAGTAAACTAGATGGCGTCTGATTTGGAAACCGCTATGGAAGCCAAAAAAGAACTCTTACACAAACTCGCCGAAAGAAACGATCTCGTTGCTCATCTCCAGAACCAAGTCATGTCGCTCAAACGCAAATGCAACGAGCCGGCATAAGCTTGGCCAATCATCCGGATTGGGAAACAGACAAATCTGTGAATACCACGATGGGATTTTAAGAATTCAAAAGCCACAAGTATATTTGTACCATACAAGGACTATTCTACACTGCATTGCTATCTACAGCTACAACTCTTACATTTTGCTCATGCTCGTACTTCTTGGTACCTCTTGGGTATCTTTAGGATAGATTTCATGATAAACAGATTGATTATGCATATACACATATATACATATATGACAAACTAAGAAAATACATGTATTTTTTTGCCACAAATGCTTACGTCATCTCCAATATTACAGTTTTGCTGTCCATGGATTATAATCTTTAATAATGACCACTCCTTTTCCTAATATCTTTCTGTCTTCTATATCTCTTAATCCTTGAGGAACATTATCTATACCCTTGTATTCTGTTGAATGGACAACAGGACGGACGTCGCCAGTAGACAAGAGGTAGAGAACGCCTTGGTTGACTTGGTGAGCAATCTCTGAGTCGTCTATGAAAAGGGTGGATTCAACATCAGCCAAGAGGAAGAGGAGAAACGGTGGGAAGAGAGATTGACAGACCTTCCACCGCACCCCAGTAAACGCCAACGACACTGACGTGTTTCAAGAGGAGTAGATTTGCCGGTACCTTGTCTCTTTGTCAACGTCACGGCAAGGAGGAGGGGAAAACGATACTTTTTCAATGACGCCTCCTGCAAAGCCAATGACCAGGAGCCTGGCGTTGGCTTTTACGCACTTGAGGCTGGGTACAAGCATTCCTACGGGATCAAAGACAATGTCCACGCCTGGCCCTCCAGTGATACGTTTGATCTCGTTCTGGGTAGGTCAGTTTGGCTTGGGGTGGGAGGATGGAGAGCGCTCACTTGCCATCCGTGCTGGGTGTAGTCGACCACAGCGTCAACCCGGCCGTGGTCCATACAGAATCGTCGTTTTGCCTCTGTTGCGGCAACTGCGATGACTTTGCATCCCACAGCTATATCCGTCTGTCAATGTTTGTGTCTAGCAGTTAAGACGGGACTGACCTTTGGCGATTTGACAGGCAGCTATGCCGACACCTCCAGCAGCGCCGTGTACCAGGACCCATTCACCAGGTTTCGCCTGACCCCGGTGGACGATGGCGAGATAGCTTGTTGTCGCTGTCCTGTTGTTTTTCCGTATCAGTCCGGACGCAGAATGAGGTGTAGGGGAGACTTACAAGGGGACGGTGGAAGCCTCGGCAAAGCTCAAAGAGCTGGGAATGGGCAAAAGCTTTTTCCAGTTTGCGACAGCTTGTTCTGCAAAAGCACCTTGCGCGATCCCAAAGACACGGTCTAGGGTGTTGTCAGTCTCTTTGTGGCTGCTTGATTGTTGCTTGAGTTCTTACCGCCAGGTCTGTATGGGCACCCCTTGGGTATCGGCGATGTCTCTGATATAATTCCAGCGAGCTCGACGCCTAGATTGAAAGGGAGCGGGGGCTTAGCTAGTGCCCAGGGCGCATCAGCATGTCTGTTGAGTGCTCGGAAAAGGTTGTGACTTGCTCTGGTACTTTCCCTGGGCTTGAAGTACACTTGTTGCTCCCACTCAGCACGGCTTTTGCTGGCGTCGGCAAGAGATTAGACTCACTCGAAAAAGTTGAGGGCGGCGGCATAGACATCGATGAGTACTTGTCCTCTAGTTGGGTCGGCCTGGGGCGGAGGGACGTCTGAACTGGGTTATGCCGATCCATTCCCTATCAGAGAATGCTACATTCAATCGGAGAGATGAAAAGCTCACGCTTCGATTTTGCTCGGATGAGAAAGCTGCGAGACTTGAAAAGCTTTCATTGTAAGTCTTTTCAAAGTATTGTTACAACATGGACAAGATGAATTATGAGTTGCTGAATCATTTTTATATAGAGACCCAAGAGCAAATAGGACCAATAATAATAATAATCGGTACTCCACCCACTTAAAAGCCATTTCCCTTCTTAATTTACAAATAATACTCCGAACTGTATACTGCAGACAATGCGTAATTCATTGGCATCATATTCAATTGCTATCATGAAAACGAATCTCGTGCGTAAAGAGAAAAAGAAACCAAAGCTGGGTTTAATCATGGTGTCGATCCACGAAACATGGGCAAACGTAAATAAAAGGTAACAATGCTAGATTCACACACCATCCTCGTTTGACTCTCTAAAAGTCTTTCTCCAAATTTTCAATCATGAGGCTACAGATTTGGACCAAGTCCTAATGTTCAATTCCATTGACAATCTAAGCTAATCCCCAAAGTCTTACAACACCGTCAGCACCTGCTGTGCCTATGACTGGTAACTCGGGATGGCTGGCAACCGCACTAACACCTTCTTCCGCGCGAGGGCGGTGACCAGACATGTCCTGGATAGAGGTTTTCTTACCGAGGTCCCAAAGCCGGACTGAACAATCTGTTGACGAAGTGAGGATACAAGTGGGAGAGGACGGCGAGAGTGCGAGGGAAGTGATGGATGAGGGATGGGCAAGTATCTCATGTGTAGGTGACGCCGAAGCTGCTTCAGATCAGCTTCGCCTAACCTGGTTCATCATTTAATAACTTACGAGATTTCGCATCATAGAATCGGAGGTATCCATTCTCATGGGCAGTCACAATGGCAGGCAACGTTGGATGGCTTAATATCGCATTGACTTGCGATCTTTCATCCCCTTCTTCACCAAACACCTGTACTTCCTCTCCTGTCTCTACATCCCATAATCTCGCTTTTCCATCTGCTGTTCCAATGAGGACCTTGCCAAAGTCGAGATTGAATACGGCTAAGCATGTTGGCACTGTGCCCGCAGAGCCAAGCGACGAGAATGATTTCGATAGTGCCCAAGCTGATGACGATGAACGTTCCCAGAGTTTGACAGTTCCGTCTGCGGAGGCACTGACCAATCTCGCTTTAACAGTCTCCTTGCCTGGTTGGGCAATCTCGCCTGGCGGGAGCAAACAGACATCCCAAACAGCCTCTGTATGTCCCACCAGGGTCTGGATGGCAACGGATGGGTCGTAAGGTGCGTAGGGATCGTGATTGTGTGAAGGAAGTTTCCAGACACGGATAGTAGAGTCAAGTGAAGCGGAAATGATATTTGTTAAAGCAGTTGAGATGGCTATGGCAGTTATACCTGCTGTATGCCCACGTAGAGTCTGAATAGGTTCAATTTCTTGTGATGTCGGTCTATTATCAAGTCTTCAGCATCGTATATAATTTGTGATAAGAGACACACCTATTAGACATGACGCTACTAGCCTCTACTGACCAGATCTTGACTGTACAATCATCTCCACCCGTCGCTAATATTATTCCTGGTCCATATCCAAATGTAATAGCTCGGACGATATCCAGGTGACTCTTCAAACTTCTCTTCGAAGTCCAGATTTTATCTACAGAATCGTCCATTTTGATTTCTTCATCCTCAGTGTTAAGGGTCAGATTCGCTAACTGATCATCTTCTGCCTCAGGTTTTCTACGTAATCTCTCTTCTTTGGCCTAAATTGCGTCAATCAATATATCACCATCATCGAGCGACACAACTACCAACCTTTTCAGCCTCTTCATTTGCAGCTTCCAGTTCCTCTCTCCATGCGGTCTTACTCTCAGGTCTATAAATTGCAGTTAAAAGTTGCTGTCCCGACTGTTCCAATTCCCCCATTCTTAGACTCGACTTTGGTGGTTGCGATTCAGTCTGTGATAAAGCTAAAGCCTTTGGAACTGACGAAGGCGATGGCCGAATCTCATCTGACGGAAGATTGCCAAGGTTTTGGTTTTGTAATGGTGCAGGCAGAAGAGAAACCTCTTTATCCATACCTTGATCAGTTGACTGAGACTTCTTGACCTCGGCGCCTTCACTCTCGCCATTAGGTAATTCTTCCTTGGGTTTGTGTTGATCATGTGTTTGTTGAGAATACAATGATGTGAGTTGCTCAGGAATTTCTTTACGTGGGCGTTCATATAGATCTACTGCTGGATGGGCTGAGTCTGTAGATTCTGTAGGGTAAGGGATGGAAGACGGATCTACAGGGGGATGTGGAGGGAGAGGGTTTAAAGCGCCAGGCGAGGTCAAATAGCTAATTTCTTGCAAACATCTGTTGAAATGTCAGCCGAGTTTGAGCATGACGATAGATATACGTACTGTTTCAGATATTCGCGACTCCTAGCTCGAGCTTTGGGGTCCCTAGGCACAGCGCCAATGTTTCTCCATTGGTTCGCTTCCACTGGAAGAGAATGGGGAGCAATCGTTGAGAATTTGCCCATAGCAGCAGGATGAATACCATTCATTCTGGGTAGCTTGTCTGACACTGTCGCCAAATATCAGTACCGTGTATCAGTCATGTGTAGATGACACGAACCATCCTCTTGGCTACCTTCGCTTCCACTACCCTCTTTCTCGTCTTTGGAGAGCTTGTCTTCCTCCAGTAAAGCGGCCATACGGGCGGGGTGAACACTGCTCAATTTCCCTGCAGCGTTGACGTTCCTTGTTCTGGATTTTTGTTTTAGCTGTCTTCCTGTTCAACTGGCGACACATACCTCTCTTGTCTGAGCGCAAATTCGAGCATTTTAACCCTTCTCAAAAGGTCTACTTTAAGGTTCTCTGCTGATCGCCTTTGGCCTTCAAGCAGGGCGATCCTCGCCTACACCCAATATCAATTAGTCATCTTTATGCCAGCAACATATCCAGCACACACCCTCATTTCGGCTCGCTCAATCTCCCACTCATTTCGGTCTCTCTCCCACCTTCTCCATTCGCTTTGTAGGTAATGCAAGACAGAAGCGAGATTTAGCTCTTGTCCAGGAGTACTTGCGCTTCCACTACCACCATCTACTGTACCATTCGTTGATTGTGGAACTTGCGCTCCTTGTTGCTGGCCTTGGACGCCTGGCTGTTGTCCCTGTTGTTGTGGCTGTTGTTGTGGCTGTTGTTGTGGCTGTTGTTGTGGCTGTGGCTGTGGCTGCTGCTGCTGTTGCTGCTGTTGATATTGGTACTGCTGCTGTCCCAATACTGATCCACCTGGCCCCCTCTGCATGCTTGCACTCTGCAACTCGTATGGCTGAGTCTGAGGAGAATGCTGCTGGAGATTGTAGTCCTGTCTGACCGGCCGTATCATTTCTATGGGTATTGCTTATAGTTGAAGCTGAAGCATCAACGTCACGCCATAGGTGTTTTTGGATATATTAATGAATGATTTCTTTGAATGAAGTATTAACGATTTATTTTTTGGATTATCCTTCACCACTCGTCACAACATCATTATTCCACGGCATTTCGGTAAATTCCGAACTGTGGCGGCATCGTCATTCTATGTAGAACTCTTGTGTTCAACGATGAAAGAGTAGTATAAATCGAATTGTATCAAGGTTACAGATAAAAGAAAGCGTGGATGGTAAGCATCCGAGTCGAGTGACTAGACGTGTCTTGAATTGAAGACTGCAAGGTTGATGTGTTTTGAATTCCTGACCTTAAGAGGCTTAGATAAACTGCGATGAGCCTTGGAGCTATCTGCTTTGTTGAGAGAGATGGCAAGACACTTGCAAGCGTACAAACACATGCATATACCGCCTCTATGCGACATATCATAGAACTCTCTTCACCTCAAACCAGCTCTTGAGGTAATGGATATTCCATCCACAGACACCTAACAGAATCAGACTCTGAACAATGGCCCACCACTTGACACGAGAATTTGTGGATTCACAGGCTGATACAACGTCAGCTTGGCGACAAGACGATTGACGCACTATCTCGATGAATTCTTTCTCGCACAACGAGATAAGCCTGTTCATCTTTGACGAGCTGCAGGCCAGCGCTGAGATCCCGTACTTCTTGTTCAACCGGCGCAATGCGTTCGTCGTCGCCCATGTAAAGTTGGCCGTGAACGTTGAAACTAGCGAATGTTTAGAATGATGACCCAGCCAAGCCATAATATCACAACTTGCCTCAGCGTTTTGGAAGCGTAAGTAGACATCTCGTTGCTGAAGCAGTACGTGAATTTACCGCCTTTATCAGCAGAGATGGAGAATGATCCTTGAGGTCTCTTGTACTGAGAATTGATGACGGAACCTTGAGGGTCAGATACCTTGGAGGAATCAGCAGAACGCTCAGACATTGTCAAGACGAATGCCCAACATAAAAGTCAATATCCAAATGGCCACCGCCTCCAACTTCAAACGTCACAGTCATCTATACGAGATGTTTTAGCGATTTCATGCTATCGCGCAAAAAGACAGCATACCCTATCTTGTGGTTCCAAATTTTCATAGAAGCATTCTTTTCCACCTGCTGGTATTTCTATACGGTGTGCAAGGACGATTGGGATAGCGAAAAGTATGCAAAGTAATGAATTGAAAAACATTATGAATAGTTGAAATAGCTAAATAATTCTGAATATAACGCGATCAAGAAGTATACATGACATAGGCGTGCGACCAAGATTCCAAACTTATAGGATTTAGGCGCGCGTAGCGACATGAAGTACACGCACTGTTCTCCCCATTTTACTCTTTTTCAATTCAAAAGTTAACTTTTTCTTTGTTTTTACTTTTCATCTCTCTTCAATTTGTACGTTTTATTTTCCGGTATCTAGCAAAATCTCAAGCATTATGTGCGTTACTTGGCGTCAACAACGGTTTTGGGACATTGTTGCTGACCTGTACACCTGATTTTAGTCAAAGACACAATGGCTGAACCCACTGAGCAAGTTCAAACTGGCGTATGTTTCCTATTGTTGCATGAGCCAACAACTGATCACAAAAGTAGGAAGTCGAGCATGACCCTCATTTCGAACCTGTCATCCGTCTCACTGAGCAGGTGGAAGCAAAGACCCACGAAGAAGATGAGGAGCCGCTTTTTAAAATGTAGGAGGGCTTCGTCGGTGAGGTGTCGATACTGATTGTATGGCGCAACAGGCGTGCAAAGCTTTTCCGGTTCCACAAGGACACTACCGAGTGGAAAGAGCGTGGCACCGGCGACGTTCGTCTACTCAAACACAACCAGACTGGCAAAGTTCGTCTTGTCATGCGTCGGGATAAGACCCTGAAAGTTTGTGCCAACCACATCAGTATGTCCAACATTTACAATCGGATAAAGCTGATACGGCCCAGTCTCTTCCGACATGAAGCTTTCCCCCAACGTTGGTTCTGACCGATCCTGGGTGTACAATGTTGCTGCCGATTATGCCGAGGGTGAGGCATCTCCCGAAACTCTTGCAATCAGGTTTGGCAACTCTGAGAGTGAGCTTTTTCCCTGTGCTCTTACTTGCGTTGACACTGAGTGAAAGACGCCAATCTCTTCAAGCAAGCTTTTGAGGATGCTCAGGAGAGCAATGCTAAATTGGGTGGTACCAAGGAGGAATCTGCCGAGTCTTCTGAAGCCCAGCCTGTTACTGTAGGTTTTGGCATTAGCAAGTTTTAATCAACTAATGAATGGTGAAGGAGACATCTGCAAAGGCTGAGGAGGAGACTTCCAACAAGAAGACTACTGAGTAAGCCAATTTTGTCTTTGCATGGTACTGGGCTGATGCGTTGACAGGGACAGCAACACCGTTCCCTCAACCCACAATGAAGAGGCCAAAGATGAAGAGCTTGCTGTTAAAGTCGACACCGAGGCTGAGGAAGCCAAGGCTGACGAGCCTAGCACAGGCCCGGCCGCTTCTGAGAAGGCCGAGGAAAAAGCTGAGGAAAAAGCTGAGGAAAAAGCTGAGGAAAAAGCTGAGGACAAGTCTGAAGCTGCTGAGGCGAAGGAATAGAGGATGCAAAGTATGCGACTGCCCATTTGCCTAATCCTCTAATTTTCACCCAAGAGATGAGGTGGTGATGAATTTTATATTCCATCTTTCAACAAGTAGAGATGCGGATGAGTAATAAAACCTTTCCAACGAAATGAGATCACGAGGCGAGATACTTGAAAACACAACCATCTTTTCCTATAGCTGTTCAACATTCCGTCATGAAAAAGTGAATCAATTCGATACCTCCAGGCTGATTTAGAGACACATGATATTAAAAGCGTAATGGTCAGATAGGAAAAGAAAAGCGCACTCTATTCGCTTTGCCTTTTGGTAAGTATCTGCAACTATTCAAGGGCAAAAAAATGTAACAAATGATTGTCTATAAAGACTGGTAAGCTTAAGGCAATTCATAAGATCACATTAAAATAGCAGTATCTCCAAACACTGTGGGCAAACACACATTTCTTATATCGTATAGGTAATACGCAAACGTCAAGTGGTCAGCTCAACAGACACTAACCGAGTAAAAGCACCATGCAGATGGTAGATAAAGGTTTGACATTGATTATTCATAATTTACAACCTCAAGTATTGTGCGGCCCTTACGCTCTATCGACGCTTCATGAGCCACCCCTACAGATAAAACATCAGTATACCTCATTCATCCATACAAAGCTTTGGTTGAAATCAGTAAGGATCACAACATACACTAGAACGTTGTTACTAAACTCGACATATCAGTTTCCGCTCTCAACAATGACGGAAGAGAGAAGACCAACATGGGAATATGAACGAGCTTCACAATATATCCAATGAATCCCATGACAGCGAATCCAACCGCTATCGCTCGACAAAGCTGTTTGTATTCTACGATAGTCGTTCTCGTTAGCAGGGATAGGTGTATCTAGTGCGTCAGACCGAGAAAGTGTTAATGAGAAGAGAACGGCGTTTTGATGAAACAGGATGGTATTCCTCAAAGAGATACACATCTTGTTGACCTGGTCTCGGTAATTTCTCTTAGTTACCACCTGCTGCACTACATGCAACTACCGTCTCCTCCATCCTTGTTCGTCTTCCCAGGTCTTCATCGTTTATTCCCCCTAATCTCTTCTTCAAAAATAAATTACTAACCTTCTGCTGATGGCTTAGTACACCTGTTGACAAACTATCCCATGGTCAGCTCTGCTCATACGATTTTACCCATTGGTAGTTAAAATATGGCCCAAAGTGGGTTTAAGAGGTAGCAGAGAAAAAAAATGTACTTGGGTACCCTCCTTGACAAACTGCTTTGGGAGGTCTGCAATTTCTGACAGACGTTCAGACATTTTTTGTTGAGTTGTTTGAAGAGAAATATAAAAGAAATTAAAGTATAAATCAAGTTTGAAATATTTAGAGAGAGAAATCACCAGTGGCTTGCTGGAACTTGTCAAGAGCAAAAGGAAAATTAGATTCCGTTTATTGGCCAGTAACTACTCGAATGAACAAATTGATACATGTGGTTTCAGCGTAACTATGCTATCTAACAGGAAAACAACGCTCAAGATTATTTGTCGAGATGTATGGACTTGATCAGTAAAATTATACTGTTTGCTTATGAAATTAAAGAAGGAAATTTTTTTGCAATCGCTCACAAATTACTTTGCTGAACGCTGACTTTCATTCGACCTTCTAGGGTCTTTTACTGGTCTTACGGGACCATTTGAATCAGATCTATTGGTGTTTTGGGCGATAGGCACGAATGAGGAAGGCGGGTAGCCCATTTGCTCGGATAGTAAGCGGTTTGAAGGAACAGAAGGCGAAGATGGTTGTGTTGATGGTGAGGGTCTATTGACGACAAACCCAGTATGACTGGTTGGAGAAGTAACGGGAGACTTTGTAGGCCGCAATACTTTGAAGCTCTGCTTCTCTTCACTGCTTCTCTCGGAGCTTAGTCTTGCGACTGTTGGTGGTAGACTAATTGGTGACGGAGCACTTGCTGGACTGGCATGGAGAGACTTGGGCTTCTCTGGAGAACCCACATGGTGAGGGGTTGGAGTAGGTTGGCCCATACGTTTTACCTTGAAGCCAGTCATCGACTGATTTTCAGAAAGTACAGGCGACAAAGGCGTAGGACTGGGTCGTGATCCTTCTCCGCTGCGTTTCAAAACAAAGCCTTTTTTGGATGAAAATGGTGTTGGTGCTGCTACTCCAGCAAACAATGACCCAGACTCTGTTACCAGCGCTGCTTTCCTTGCCTTATTTTCATCTTTAGCTTGTTCTGCAAGATCGTCCCATCCTTTCTTTTTGATACCCAGAACTCTCTTCCACCCAGGTTGATCCAGCCTTGTGATATCTTCAAAAGGTTTTGGTTCTCTGATTCCAGCCAACGGTCCACCCGCCTTTGTTCTTCTTGATGGACCAGACTCACTATCAGACTCTTCACTCTCACTATCAGGACGTCCCAAATCTCGGCGGAACCAGCCAACATTGCGCCTCTTTCTCCTTTTCTTATCGGAATCGGGATACTCGCTTGATGACGATGGATCAGTATCATTTTTCAAATCATTCAATGACCGGCGCCTAGGAATGGCGAGAGTTGGTGGACGTGTACCTTGATTATTGGGGCGGATGCCAGGAGAAGACGAATGAGCATTGGCATCCATCGTAGGTAGAGTCGACAGCTCAATGATTGCACTAGAGGATTGTGGCCGGCTATGAGGAGGTGACATTGGTCGATGTCCAATTGGAGAGACGCGAATGACAGGCACGGGCGCACTTGTTGACAAGTCTCGGTTATAGACTCGACGTGATGAGCCAGCAATTTGAATGTCGTACGGGTTCTCATAGTTTGATCTACCACCTCTCACTACGGAGAATCCTGTGTTACTCCTTGCTCTTTCGTGGTTATTGTCGAACATCATTTCACGGGGATCGATAGGAGAAGTGGGTGATGTGAGCGTATGAGCATATGTTCCGGGAGGAGCATATCCAGGACCAGGTGAAGGTCGCCAAGCATCCATGATGTTTGTGTCACTCGGTCTCTCGTCGGATTTTGACTCTGAGCTTCTTCGGTCCACTGGAAGGGGTCCAAGAGGCGACTGATAACCCATCGGATAGAGGAAAGGTGATGTTTGTTCTGAAGAAATTTGAAGCGCAATACCCTGCGAGTGTCTATCTAACATCATTTGCGTAGTCAAAGAGCCCGCCTCATAGACATTTTTTTGCAACTGCCTTGAACCACGCTTTCTTCTCTTCCTCGCAGCAGCCTTTCCACCTCGTACAGGGTTGAGACAGTCGAGATCCATAATTGCAGCAAATATACCACCATCAAGAGGGTGAGTCGACTCGTCGAAATGTGCATTGCCAACAAGTCGAATAATCCCTTCAATAATTTTAGTGATAAGTAGGAGAAGGAAGAAGACAAAGATGATGGCTTGTAGAATGAGAATCGTATATGTAATCCAATCAAGCGCTGTTACAGTCATTGAAATCTAGATATTATGATTAGCAATATCCATGCTTTGATAAGATTTTAGTTTACCTCTTTGCTCAACAACATCGCCAGAAGCATACACACTAATCTTAGACTACCCAGAAATACATTCGGGGCACCCATACTTGCACCTTCAGCCCATGGATACCAAAAACCTGGAACAATCAACAGTGCCAACTCAATAACGACAATGACAATTGCCTGAGCAAGCCCACTTTTCTGACCAGCGCCAATCACTATCCCAGTAGCAAGACTGGCGCCCAAAGGGAAAACACGAAACATTTGTCTTTTCTCTGCGTAGACATTGTACATTGGCCCGAGGGAGAGGAGCGTTCGCGTGGCATCGTAGAGTTTCCCAGTCGGTGTCTTGGCTATGCGCCACAGAAAGAAAGCAGGAATCAAGACTGAAATGAAAACGAATGCAAGGGCAGCAAAGGCACGTGAAACAATGCTAGCTTCTCTACTCAGATACAGTTGGTATACTGAGAAGATAGTCACGGGTAGGTGAAACATCAAAAGAAGTCTGATGAGATTACCATAAAGCGTGGCAACGTGGAATGCTCCAGCTTCACCTCTTGGCCTGAAACGGAGCCAGGTTCTTCTAAAAGACGAGGGGGATGACGTTTTGTGAGGAGTATGCGTGGACTGAGCGGGTAGAGAGAGGTTTCCCAGACCATCACTGGACGATAATGGTCGTTGTTCGAATGCTTCTTTTCCCCCCAAACTTCCTCTTGGACTATTGCCCAAAGTCGTCCGTTTGCTCGCAGGACTGCTTTGCCTAGATTGGGGATTATATAATTGCTCAAGCATTCCATGCAGAGCCCAAATCAGCAAGCTCAAAACGATGATGGCTGCTGCCATACACATAAATATTGCCAAACACGTTCCAAAGAGATCTTGCGGACGAAGACCGACAGCCATGGCAAACGACTCCATGCCATGGGAAGCACCGTGCAGATCGAGTAAAGGATTGAACGCATCTTTGTTCAAATAGAGGGGATATTTTGAATCAGAGATTTGCGAAGCAAATGGTACAGAAGGAGTATAGTTGCTGGGGTAGATATCGGATCGCTTTGAATCTGGATTCGAGCCTTGTACAAGCGTCGTGTTCCAAACCAAATTGGCCCACGCTCCTTGAGACAGAATCGGGTATGTAAAAATAGGCCACCTAACCGCAATCATTCCCAACATGGAAGCATATTGCACATGAAATATGATATCCTTGACCCCTGGCGTGACTATAGACCTGTCAGTCGGAACAAGTACGACAGATAGCTTACCAAAACGCAAGAGACCACCGCTAACGCTCAATCTCTCACCGCTCAATCCACTTATAACCATGGTACCCCACTTGCGCATGACGGTTTCACGCTTGCTTGAACCTCCGGCGCCAACGAGCCTGGCGCCTGCTGCTTCCTTTTGCCCATATTCTGCAACTCCGCTTCCAACGATCCAACCAGTAATAAATCTAGCGCTCCAGCTGACCAGCCAAAAGCTCATTACGAGGGCGACAGGCCACCAGAGAAAGAGCTGGTAATACCAGCCAGACTTGGTGTAGGGCGAAACATGGACATCATAACAGGCCAGACTAGCAGCGTTCAACGAGGTATCGACGACGCGAATGTGAGTGTGTAACGTGGTCAGGGCATAGGGTTTGTGTAACGGGATGGATATATTGATGGCAAAGTCGCCTGCCGGGAGAGGACAGTATGTTGTGTTGTATGGAAAGTAAGGCTGAGAAAGGTTCGAGGGGAACAACGAGTTGCACACCCAGGTCGCAGATTCATGGACTCGAAGCGTCGCCGCATGGGTATCCGTAAACAAAGTAGCTAATAGCAGGTAAGAATGCCTTTTCTCGCATCAAAATTTCAAGCCTGAACCTACCCAGCTTATTGGTATCATTATCGTATCCCGCAAGCTCAGCTCCAGTAACGCCAATGAGGTCCAGCCGCAAAACATCATGCCCATCGCCCACCAAGCCCAGTTTAGCGGCCTCCTTGCCCGGAACAAGCTCTGCAAAAATTTGGGTGACGTTGAGAAGATTCTTGCTGGCCGCAATATGAGAATCAGCCGTCAGACAGGATGAGAAGGTGGGCTGCAAGGGAGCAGCCTGGGCACGAATGCCCATTATTACTAAGAAAACCAAATATATAAACATTGTCTAGGGTCTGTCAGCTCAACATTACCATCAGAAATGGACTTGGCTGACCTCTGTAAAGTTGCGTCGCATAATGTTCGCTCCAGTCAGAGTTTTTCTTTGATTCACCAAGAGACAGGCGAGCATTCTGGCACGCTACATGCCATTTGGGAAGCGACGAGAAATGATTAAAAACAGTTAAGAAAAAGAATAAGATGAAAGGTAAAATGAAAAGAAGAATTACATTTTGAAAATACATGTTCCGTCTTTAGACCGAACCCCGTCAATTCGTTCAACATTTCCTTTTCCCCGCTTCTTGCTCCTTTCAACAATTTTACAAACATGCATACAGACGACGCTACTTTTACAAAGGGTGATCAATGGTTACCGTCTGTCCAACTGCATCGCTATGGTTGAGAGTGTGGCACGAGGTGAGTGCCACGCACACTACATGCTGTATTTTTGCTGGGCGAGGTGAGGCGAGATGGATGTGGAGTTGTCCGCAGAGTAGAGGTAAAAGAAGGAGCTAGGAGTACATCGCAGGTATACCTTGCAGAGAGCCAGGGATGATTTGGATGTGTTCTCGTCGTTTCTGCATTTTGACAGTCACCACTGTCGACTTTACAAATTGGATATTGTTAAATTGGGTGGCCACGACAAGAGGTATTAACTACCATGGCTATATTCATGAGTGTGCAAGACCAATATGTCGTCTTGAGGGGAAAAGTCGCTCAGCCTTACAGTCACCTTTTCAAGACACTTGTCAGCGTTATGTGAAGCAAGCCCAGCTTGAAGCGCTTCCCGTCCTTCCTTCTAAGCCATTGGGTAAGCATAACCCTCTCACACCTGATAAGGTTGTAGGTTGTTTGGCAGCTCTGTGGCGGGTCATCGCTGCGCCTGCAACCCGTCTATCTCGCTGCAGCATTTGCTAATACTCTTAGTCGCCCAGGGTCTGCACCACACCTTGACGGGGTTTTGACGGGCCATACCTGTCTCCAGATTGACCGATTGCCTCTTGAACTCAGCATTTCTGGCATGTTGATTGCCAGCCTCTGATCTCTCGAGCTACCGTCTAGGGCATCCTCATCACACACACCGTCGTCTGACAAGGGAAGCAATCGCAGCGAATGCAACTATGTCAACTCCGCCTGCCCTGTCTGAAGGGCCAGACCGCACCACTCAATGGCAAGCACAACGCCTCCTCCTTCACCTCCTACTACTCCCTGGAGTATCCTCAATTGTATATGTGCATATTTGACCACCCACAACAAAACTTGTCCCATTCTGAGCCAGTTTGAATGGTTATGGCAAACCGGCGCGGGGCTCCGCTTTTATACCGGTCCGGCAGCTCGTTTCAGGCACGCATACAACCCCCTGCCTTATCCGTATATTTTTGGAGCGCTACTTGCCGTAATTTTGTTTTGTTATTGCGATTTTTGGCGAGTTTTTTCGAGCTCATCATTTAAAAAACAAGCTGAGAAATGGAGACCGGGTTGTGGCCGGAGTTGCGCTGGGGTTGAGAAGGGTGGAAAATGGACCGGACCGTTTGCAATGTCGGCTGGGGTCTCTGTAAACAGCCGGTTTGGGTGGATGGTGGTGGGCGGAGAGGTTGGTGATTAGGTGGTTAAACCGGGGCAGGAATTAGATAGAGGGATACATCCATAATCAGGCATCTTGGTTGCGTCGAATGGTCCGACTTGGAGCGTATCCGGGGCACAGGGAAATACAAACCAAACAGTATGGGTATACAGTTGGCCGACTGACACTTAGATTGAATCTGCCGTAAAGTCTATATAAACGTTTGATTTGTTGAGCGGAAACACAATAGCCGTACACATTCGCGTAGGCGTTTGCACGATAGACTTGTTTTCAGTTTCAACATTGAAGTGTAGCAATTGATGGCAGCTGCGATGGACGACCTTGTTGCTAATCTGTCTAGCAACATGCATGTCTCTCAGGAGGGGTATGAGTTGAAGGCGTTGCAGGTCGGTCCTTTCTTGGAGTGTGTCTTGTGGCCTGACCAGTTGTAGGAGTATCTTGCTCAGAATCTCCCGCTTTCCATTCCCAACGCCTATGACTATGCCATACAATCTCAGTCGTCGATGTCGAGGAAGCATACGGCTTTTGCGGCATATACCTGTCCGCCATCAACACCCACCTCTCTGTCTCTTCCCGAGATATACGCCCAGCCAGCCCTTCTGGCAGCTTTTGAGCAACCCGCTCCAATGGCCCATGAACCTCTTGCCCAGCGGCCAGCACCAAGGAAAACTCTTCCCTATGGTGCTATCCCACAACCATATACTGCTAGCAAAGATAACCAAATAGTTGAGAGTCCCCTAGCCAACTATCCGTCATTTAAATCGGACGCATTCGCTCCGATATGCCAACAGCAGGTGTTCGAGGGAGCAGAGAACCCATGGGCGAAGATGAAAGCAGCTCCTTCAGGTGATTTTGGATTTGCGCCATCAGCTGCGAAACAAGTGATACTCGATCGCGGCAGGCAATGCGATGGACTGCAACTCGGTAGCTTCCAACGAAACGAGCCAGCTGTGGTGACATTGCCAAAAGACGAAGATACAGCGAAGAGTTATGAAGAGATGGACGAAGACGAATAGGTTGAGAGACTTGTAAATTTGGAAGTGGAACCAGTGGCGAACGAATCATGTACTTGTGGCCAACGACAGTGGTAGCAGAAGCGGATATTGGCATCAGCAGTTTTGAAATTCCTTGTCTCACTTGAAAAGATTGTTGTCGGTTGTCTGTACGAGTTGCTTGTTGATTACCGATAGTCATTATATCTTAATTATGTAATGTCGCCTGCCAAGTATCGGAAGCCATACTGGGCGCTCTTGTTTGACTTGATGTATTGGTATCAAGACGAGTGAAAACATGGGTTCATTGGTTTTCAGGCTTGCTTGTTCCTATAACTCGTCAGAGGGCTGTATACTTGGCGAGACGATATGGTCAGCCAAGACAGATGTATACAGGCATTGTTTTGTTGAGAATAGCATACACTTCCTTTACCAGGCTTGAAGAGGTGAGCTTCCTATAGCCTGTGGGATACTACCCTTGACAGGCTTGGGCCATGGTCTCTGTACATCTCATCTTTTTGCCATGGTTGCATGGAATGCCAGCTCAAGTCACTTCAGCGGTATCGGCCATTTGCGAATGTGATTGAGTGCAACGATAGGATATACCATAAATTGAACTGTGACGAATATTAGTTGAAAAGTAAAATGTAAAACGAAAAAAGATAGAAATGCGAATCCAGTTTGCACATTTGCAATTACTGTGCATTACATTCTTTGGATTTACATCTATTACATTTATCTTTTGCTTTGCTACCATTTCTCAATATTACCATCATCATTCAAATATACTTGCATAGAACCACATCCCTTATATACTTCCAGAAGCTCTACGTTCTCAACAGCATCAGTCGCGCTCACCATTTGCACTTTTATATTGAGCAAGGAGACGACTGTCAGTGGTGGCAGAGAATAACGAGTTGTATCATCCTATGGCGGTACTGAGCCCATCAAGCTGGACAGGAAATGGGGAAAGTGAATATGTGCCCATGGCTGAAACGGAAGATAGTCGGCCAACTGTGCGTTGACTCGAGTGAAGTATAAGTCTGACAAGGTGTCAGTCAGTCTTGATTAAAATATTTGATCATTCAGTTTCTCCCTCCTGTGCTACTTTTGGCTCTTGGGATACCAATCGGCATCAACATGCCTCTCTACCTCTCTATCTACTCCCGCCGGTTGTTAAGCTCAATATCGCTGCTGCCAAGAGCACTGCCACCAGTGGCTGACCCTTTAACTGTCAAGAATCTCGTCTTGCTAGGTCTTCCTCCTCCAGAGGACCCCATCCAAATATAGTCCACTATGTCTTTGGGCTGGCAGATGATTAACCTGACTTTTTGTATTTTGCTTATCTGGCAATGAGCTCCCTGATCAGTCTGAAGCCCGATTCCGTCTACTTTCATTGCATAAATGAACCAAAAGGTTATTGGTGGGACCGGATCAGAAACTGGGAAGGCTGGAAGGATGAACAAGGCTATAGGAATGGCCTGGTGGAAATCAAAAGAGCTCGGGATGTCCAGTGGATAGGAAAGAGTAAAAGTCCAGTTGTATATGTAAGTCGGGTCTTTGCTTTGGGGCTTTGTTGAATGATGTTAATGCGAAGTAGTTTGCCCATAAGGTTGATATGATAAGATTAGAAGTGTGGGTTTATCGAATGATCCCTGGTTGTCATACTAACTTCATTCTTCAGACTGTTAAAATATGGAGGTATCTATCTGGATATCGATACCATGGTTCTGAGACCGTTCTCGGAAGCTTCTTTCCTTCAATACAACACCGTTCTCGGCCTGGAGGCCCATGGCTTGACGTTTCTTCGTAAGCCAGGCTGGGACGATGGAATGCAACCCAAGGGGCTTTGTAACGCTGTAATCATCGCTCGCAAGGGTGCCGAGTTCTTGAAAAGGTGGCTAGGGAGTTATGAGGGATTCAGGGAGGACAATTGGACAAAGCATTCTGTGGTATGTATCAACCGCCCCTTGCAATGTCCTTTGTGCGGTCAACTATGGACATCTGACAAAAACTGAATATTAGGAAATGCCCTGGACTTTGGCACAAATGCATCCTCATCTTGTGACGGTGCTATCCGAGCGAACATTCTTTTGGCCATTATGGACAGACGATCACATCCATGCGGTGTATGCCACAAACGAGTATGACTTTGGGATATGAGGCAACCTACACAAGTTGTCCCGATTTTGCAAAGTCACAACGCCAACGAGCTCATCCACGATACTAGATACCATCTTTGGGAATCCAAAGCTCGCCCGTACCTCTTGGCCCTTGACCCGACAACCATAGCCCAAGTCGACACCTCTTTTACCCGCATGGCTCGTCAGTTTCGTGAACCCGACGAGGAGAAACGATGGCTGCTGGCGAGTAAGATAAAGGGCGCGAGCGACGGCGTGGGGCTTGAAAACCTGCATTTAGGACGCGTGCCGGTGAGGTGAACAATGAAACACTAATCAAAACAGGCAATACAGGTCCAGTCAAGAACAGCCATCGACTTGCATTTCCAAAGTAAGATTGAGATTTGGCTGTTATCGTTGATAAACATGTGTAGATATCTTGCTTTTTAGGTTTGACGTTTTATGAAACTGCTACCTTGTGAACTCTGCAAAGCTCAGTCAATCCAACTGCATGAGACTGTGCTTGACAAGACGGATCCAGCTGTCGATATATACCCAACGCTCAGCTGTGGCAGTTCCAGGCTCGCCTTTGCTGGACGATTGCAATGATGAGATTCTCGACGCCACCCAAATCCTCGCTCGTACATAATCCCAGGCCTTGAACAAACAATGCCACCGAATGCTACGTAACGTCATGAAACACTTGAACCCAAGTCAATGGTGATAGAAAAGTGATGACGTTCAAGGGTTTGTCAGAGATGGGACGGTGAATGATTGACGTCATTAGGAGAGGATTATTCCCCTTTCTCCAAGAAATTTTTTTACTGTGGTCATGCCGTGTATACATATTACCTTTCTGCATCATTCAGTGACGACGATAGAATGTATGTATAAAAGAGATGTTGGCGATACTGGTCTTTTGTTCTTATTTTTTTTTGAGAATTGTCTCCCAAACGCCACAAACGAGGAATCGATGATTAACTAACGCCGTGTAAACTGGGGGCACAAATAAAAGAATTAGCTGATAAACGTTAATCAGCAAAGTCGTGGAAAGGTGAAATTGTTATTTCTCTCTTCGTTTTTCACTTCTACAAGCTTTTTTTCTATTTATTTATTTTTATTTTGTTTCCACATTTGTTCTTCTCTGCGAGTCATATACCATTGTCTTGGGATTAAAACGATCCATTGGTGGGTAGAAATCCTTGGTGCTGGCTTTGAACAGTGGTGAGTTGTCGGTGACGTCAATGAAATGGTAGTTGGGTTTGCTGACTGTCTGCTTTTTATTTCCCCATCGATTTTAATATTCTCTCTCTTGGTTTTATCTCACGTTGGATATTTCTTTTTACGCGACACTTACTCTATACGTGCCATCTATTGTTGGACGTTTTGTCATCTTCGCCTGTGTGTTTCTCGCTCCCAGCCTGTTTACACACTTATCTTCCATTTGCCATCCACCATAGGCGAATCCAAGCAGCCACCTGGACCAGGCTTGACACCCAATTTGGGTAGTGATACATCGTTTTCAACGTCTTCGCTATCTCCTCGCTCCCCATCTCTACTCGTACCTCTCTCGGACCCCTCTCTTCCCACTCTTTCGTCCATCCCTCCCATCTACGCTTCATCGCCTGCCTTTTCTGGAAGCACACGCTCATCCAGCCAGTCATCCCGCGACCGCTCCGACCAGCCTTCCTTGCGCGGATCCTATTTCCATACAGGACTGTCTACGAAACCAGCCATCCGCCAACAGGCAGCAACAGACCTCACACAGATTTCTAGTGTGACTAAAAACGACAACTACAAGATTGCATTGAAGAAATTAGAACAGGCGAATCTAAAAGACGACATGTTGTCAAGTTTTAAACGTGAGTTGCATTTCTCGTGGGTTTCCAATATTTGGTTCAATTCTGTGACATGGATGGGCTTTTTTGTCTAGTGAGGCATATCGGAGTTTATTTTCTGTCCGTGTGTCATACAAACGATGACATAGGGAACGGTCCGTGCGTTACTGAACAAAGGACCCGCTCCACTTTATTATCATTACTGCTTTCATCTTTTGCTTTTGTCTTTCTTCTTTCTCTCGTTTTGTATCTGTTGGTTGGTCCCTCTTTGCCATGTCTTCCAGAACATTGGAGACAATTCGGCCACAACAATGCCCCGATCCTGTTCCACTATCCCTTCGCGTTCCTCGTCCTCGACGACATCTCCATTCTTGCCTTCTCCCCCCCGAATGCTCTCTCCTGTTCTTGTCTCGTCACACTACTCTACGGATGGAATGCTGATGTCTCCTACTCTATCTGTCTCAACCCGTTGTCTCTCCCGAAAACCTCAACCTATACCAATCCCTGGTTCTGTTGGATCAACATCGTCTTCCCGTCGCATCCGTCTCTTTCGCCGCTCTTCCTCAACCATAACTGACCTTATCTTGCGGTTTCATGGGCCCCCTTTGTGCCTTTCTGGACATGACGCATCTGCAGAGATTCTCAGACATGGGAAGCATGCCCAAACTGCTTCCCCCACGGCCCCAACTGAATACAAGAATGGCAAGTCTTCAAAGCCTACTGGTACACAACAACAGCCTCCTGTTGCTGCTCAAGAAATTGAGAAGAAGGAGATACAACATCTAAACGCCCATGATGGTATGCAGTTTTTTCCTAGTCAAAAACATCAGTTAACGAGAAATGTAGCTCAATCTGTGCAGCCAGGATCTGGACGAGTACTTGCGGCTTCTCCCAATTATAGAGAAGAAGCCGAGAAAATTGTTGCCGACGAAAGAGCTCAGAGCGAGAAGTTGCCTGTTTATCCAGTTTGTGTATTTTGACCAGAAAAAAATTGCAATTGACTGTTTACATAGGGGCTTGAGGAATACAGGCTGTTGGAAAAAATGGGTGATGGTGCATTCTCGAATGTATACAAAGCTGTTGATCGTCGATCAGGGCAAAAGGTCGCCGTCAAGGTTGTGCGCAAATATGAATTGAATCAATCACAGGTAAGCGTTATTTTGTTCAATCTTCTCGTCCTTTTTTGTTATAGAATAGACTTTGCTTTGCTTGAATCTCCTTCCAACCTTGGCCAGGTTGGAGCGCAGACGATTTGGGCGTTGCGAGTATTCTTGCTTGTCTTCAGCGTTTTGTATATACAATCCTTGTCTATGTTTGTTCCGGACGGAACGGCAACAGCATTGGCAAACGTTCACATGTCCAAATTGAACCGATATCATAACGAGGACATCCGACTGACACACTATGTGCGCGATTAGCACGGTAATAAACACCTCAATGTTAATTTCAAGAAGAGGCCGAGGGTTACAGAGGTTGGTTCAATTTCACAATGATTTCCTATCCCACTCCGACACATCGCATCTTGGACTTGCAACTGCTGGCCCTTGGGCGTCTAAAGCACCTCTTGTACATGGTGCAGATAGTACTCAGCCCTTCTTTGCGATCTGTTGCAAAGTAGGCGATGAATTGACTCTGCCTTTTGTCAAACCAATCACCGCATTTGCTAATTCAACGACTGGTAGCGAGCGAATATTCTCAAAGAAGTTCAAATTATGCGAGGTATCGATCATCCAAATATCGTCAAGCTCTTGAAATTCTTTGAAAGCGAAGAGCATTACTTTCTAGTACTTGAGCGTAAGTAACTTGTCAAGTTTCTTGCTTGCATCACTAACAAGTGAATTAGTTATGGAAGGTGGCGAGCTGTTTCATCAGATTGTCAAACTCACATACTTCTCTGAAGCTCTTTCACGGCACGTTATACTTCAAGTGGCGGAGGGTATTCGGTACCTTCACGAAGAACGAGGTGTTATTCATCGAGACATTAAACCTGAAAATCTGCTGTTCGAACGCATTCCGTTGATCCCTTCTCGTCAACCTATACATCGACCTTATGATGAAGAAAAAGAAGATGAAGGCGAATTTCAAGCAGGTATTGGCGGCGGCGAGATTGGTAGAGTGAAAATTGCCGACTTTGGTCTATCAAAGATTGTTTGGGATGAGCAGACCATGACTCCCTGTGGTACTGTTGGCTACACCGCTCCTGAAATTGTCAAAGATGAACGATATAGTAAAAGTGTTGATATGTGGGCATTGGGATGTGTCTTGTACACACTTTTATGTGGATTTCCTCGTTAGTTATTTTCGTCATTCATGCTCTCAACTTTGTGACTGATGGCGCGATTAGCATTCTATGATGAAAGCATCAGCGTTCTTACGGAAAAAGTTGCTCGTGGTTACTACACTTTTCTTAGTCCTTGGTGGGACGATATTTCCCATTCCGCAAAGGATCTCATCACACACCTATTATGTGTTGACCCTGCTCAACGTTATACCATCGATGAATTCTTGGCTCACCCTTGGATCAAGGAGGCCTACTCACCACCACTGCCCTCGGCTCGTCCTTCAGGTATGCCTTCAAACGCTCCCATGGACTCTCCACTTTTGGCGTCCATTCGCGCAGGCAATCGAGAAGGTCGATCTCCTGGTGTCAGCGCTCTTAAAGAAGCGTTTGATGTCACATATGCTGTTCATCGTATGGAAGAAGAAGGTGCCCGACGTCGGGCCTACAATGGCCCAGGCGGTGCTGGCCAACGTGGATTCCTTCATGGCTTGAATGAGGAAGAGGAGGAGGAAGACGATGCAGCTGTTGAAGAAGCCCGTCGAAAACATGGCGAGGCCGTTGCCCGTCAGATCCAAGAACATCGTGGCCGTGCGGCCGCCAATGCTGCTGCAGGTATAAAAGAACCAATCGTCGCACATTATGCTGGTCGCGGAGGTGCAAACAGGCGGGAAGCAGAGGCTGTCCTTTACGAGGGTAGAGCTGGCCAAAGAGATAGAGGCCGCGGACAACAAAAGCAAAATGGCTTTGAGCTGGATATGGGCAACGCTACATTGCTTGGCAGGAGAGGGAGGAAAATAGCACCTAGTCCGCTTGCCCAACAAGTATCCGCAGCTGCTAATCATCGAGAATGATCATTGTAACGTTGGCGTCCGAGACGCTTGAGAGCGACAAGCCATCTTGTATAAATTAGCAGAGAGATACAGCATAATCGATAATGGTTTGTATAGTCTTATCCCTACATGCGAGCTTTGAAGAATAGAGATTGTGAATAACTGTTGAGCAGCGAATACCATATCCATCAGCTTTGACCATAAGCGCTTTGCTTCTATGCTATCAATGTCATTATCATCTTTGCATTCGAGCTGATCTCAATCTGTAAACGGTATATAAATAAATGGCTGTTATTCAAGTTGAATGATAGTTGTAGATTACGTAAATCAGACGCGCTGTAGCCCTTGGACCCTGAATTTGATATTTCCAGCGTGGCTGATCTTCAATTGTCGTGAATGTCAATAATTCTTTTTTCTTTTTCTATTTTTCTATTTTTTTCATTCAGTTTCTTCAGCGCTGGGCGCTCAACTGCACTCGTGACTAGCAAGAAATATAGTCTTTTGTTCGCCTATCAAAAGTGCTTACAGGCCCTACCGCAATCTTGTCTTTTCCTGTCAAACGCGTCAACAGTCTAAGAAATACTCTTCAAAGCTCTCACATTCTTTTTGAATCTTGAGCTATTGGTTACTGGTTTGTATCAACCAATCTCGACTGGTGGGGAAGAGACGAGACTCAACTGCCGAATATGGCCAGGACTGTCACAGGGCCAAGTGCTGGAGGAGGCCGCTCAAGTTTAGGGGATACTCCAAGAAGATCAAAGAATACGGCAAGAAAGAGCACAGGTGGAAAAGCACCTAGGAAGAGCAAACGTGAGTGGCTTCCAGGTATGCGCATTGAATCTACGCGTCGCCGACTTAACGATGGAGAAATCAACCACATATATCCAAAATGTAATCAGCCAGACTGATACACTTGATCTCTAGCTCCAGCTCCAGCTCCCGCATCCCCAGCAGGACCCAAGAGGAAACATCGTTTTCGACCAGGCACTGTGGCATTGAGAGAGATTAGGCATTATCAAAAGAGTACAGATTTGCTAATTGCAAAGCTGCCTTTTTCGCGGGTTGTGAGCTTTCTAATGTTTCTGTATAAATGATATATGACTGATTTTGTGACATAGGTACGAGAAGTTGCTATGAAGCTGGCTAGTGAAGAAACAGGCGATTTTAGATGGCAGAGTTCAGCAATTCTCGCCTTGCAAGAAGCAGCAGAGGCGTTTCTTGTTCATTTGTTTGAAGACGCGCAAGTGTTGATGCTCATGATATTGTGTTGTTGTTGACGAATGCGATTAGGAATCTATGTGCCATTCACGCAAAACGAGTCACGATCATGCAGAAAGATATACAATTAGCAAGGCGAATTAGAGGTGGCTGGTATGGCTTGGGCTAACCCACAGCCCAATCCTATCTCATCGATGGATCCTATCGAAAAGAGAAATGTTTGCTGAGATGGACTGCGAGAAGACACATACTTTTCTGATATGCTTTGTTGTTTCTTGACATGGTATGAAGCTAGATAACCATACGACTGTGAGATTAATCTATGCATTTTCGTATGCCTCTCAAGGACGACTGTGTGAACAATACTCGCTCGATGCATATCTAACGGCTCGTCAAATATCAACGATAGGGTGTATACAAAATCTTCTCATCAGATTATGATAGAAATTTGATTTGCCAAAGAATAAAACCCTTATACGTTTTGTCAGCGCTGTTGAAAAGGTAGAACAACCCAAGCACTGGCATGCGGCGATCTCCGCATTCTAAAGTGCCACGGTTTGTACTTGTCGCATGGCGTGACGTCAGCGACAACCTCACCGTATAAAAGCGAGTTATCATTCCGCAATGATTGTTGTCTATTCTCTTACTCTCTCTTGGTAAGTTTTCGTTTGGTGACTCCGAGGGTAGGAGGGGTGGTCTATCGGAGGTTGCGACTCGAGACGTCTCGACTTATTGTCTTTGCTTATACTTGGCTTTTGTCTGACACTATCTTTGCTTGTAGTCGCTGCAACATCAGACAGAATGGTCAAGGCTATCGAATCTTATAACGAGTGGAAATCCCTTGTATGTGGCTCTGTTTTGTTGCAAGATGGTTGGAGCTGATGGAGACAAGATTGGCGGCTCACAAGTCGTCGTTGTCTACTACTCGTTGGAAGGGGACGATCACAACTGAAGGAAATTGCAGTCTCTTTCCGAATTTGAAAAACAATTTCCTCAGCTCAAGTTTGCCAATGTTGATGTTGAAAATCAGGAGGTCAGTGGTTTTGTTCTTTGTAGAGAGACTTTGATAACAGTGTGTGAGTAGGAAATTGCCCAGGAAGCCAAGGTCGAGGTTATACCTATGCTTGTCGCCTACAAGGATGGAAGAGCCACCAGAACCTTACAAATGATCTATCCTAATGAGCTGGTAGTGAGTGTTGTATTCGATAGGATAGAAAAGGACTGAGACCTTGTACTACAGCAATTCTTTCTCAACCTCCAATAGGCTGTTATTGCTGCTTGAATGTATAATACAGACGCAGAAAGATGCATGTCTATGACAACAGGCAAAGCAACATGAAATAGACGGAAAAAGATGTACTGATATTGCAGGCAACATCCAATTGAAGTATATCACAGTTGATAGCCACACGGGTTTATGTCGCACCATGACAGGGTGTTATCTCAATGTCCAAGCCTGCCAAAGATGCTTCCAGTTCACTTGTTCTATTCTTCAACAGTCTGCCAAAGGTTTTGAATCCCTTTTGTATACCATCCAGACCCAATTCTGACTCGTGTGGCTCGGCGTGGGTGACATTGATAAACCTACCCGAGTCTTCCTCTCTATCTATGATTTGACCATTTCTCAGCGGAATAAAACGTTGGCGCTCCATAGCATCGCGAGGATGCCCACAGTACCTCCCTTCCATAGAGGCGTCGAACGTGTGGTTTGAGCTAATCATTCTTAAGAGCTGATTTCTTGTTATCCGGTGAATAGTTGGGATATTCATTTTCACCAACGAAACAGGAGTTGTAATCACGGAAGCAAATTGTGGCTGTGTTCAACTCGCCGTTAGAAATGAATTGCCCTAATACAAAGACGACTATGAAGCCCCCCGCGACTGATATCTCTATCCATTCTTTTGATGAGGTCATTATAAAAAATCCTTAATTTTAGTTTGAATATAATTATTACTATTATAATATTTGGAATTGCGGAAATTTCTGATTTTGTATATATACTTTCTATTCACAGTGGTCATTTATTAGCCCATCCAAGACATTTGAGCTGACTAAAACCAGCTCAGAGTTACGTGATGAGCGCTCAAGAGTATTATCAAGGCGGATCACAGAATGGTTATCAGCAACAGCAGCCATATCATACCTCTCCACAAAGTCAATTACCCAATGGACAGCAGTTCAATATTCCTCCTAACCAGACTCACAACTACACCATGAAGCCCTCTCAGCCTTATGCTACTACAAACCCAGAAACGGGTGGGCAGGTTATGTACGAGGATACAGCACCATTCTCTCAAGCCAATGAAAAGACTGGCCAGCGGCTACGTCCGAGGAAAAGACTGAACGACCCTGTGTTCTTGGCGCTCTTTATCGCTGTTGTAGCCGGTTTCGCTGTTGTCTCTGGGATAGCAATCAACGGCTTCATCAAAGTGAATGGACTTGGAGGTGGCATGGGAAGCAGTTCAGCGGGAAGAACGGGTTCAGGAGCTACTCTAAACTAGTGAGTCGGAGGCGGGATGCTCATGCCGTTTGTTGTGTTGAACGTGAACGTAGCCATACTGTATTCATCTTGCTTGTTGTCGTGGGATTTGGTTTGGTTATTGCTGCCCTCTATCTCATGGCGAGCTGCTTGCATTTGGCAAAGTGTTGATCTATACTGACCTGACTGTTTGCAGCTGCTGAGAACATTGACCAAGATTATCCTTGAAATCACGCTTGCTTTGACAGTGGTCCTTAATATCGGCATTTGTATATGTGAGTGATGAGATTTTGACAGATTGTGGATGTTTGTTGATACGATTTTTTGCAAAACACAGACTACTTTATAATCAAATGTATGTTGACGACTTACGTACCTTTTAAAGAAGCGACCTGACAGAGTTGTGTACAGATTGGTCAGCGGCTATCATTTTCCTGGTCGTTGCACTTCTCTCTGTGTTTGTTTACTGGGGCATGCGTAAACGGTTAGTGATGCGTTTGAGCCAATTCGTGGTTACTGAGGTTGTTGGATAGTATTCCATTGGCCAAGTTGCTTTTGCAGACTACCATTGATATTACTAAGCACCACCCATCGGTTTACTTTGTCGTTTTCGTTGGTTTGCTAGTGCAAGCTGCATTATCTGTCTGGTACACTTTTACTTGCATCGCCATCTATGTCAAATGGACTCCCAATAGCGCTGGTATGTGTCGGTTTCTAGGCTTGAATAGCTGTTGATGTTGAGGATCTAGCATGCTCTTCAACAAGTTGTTCATCTGGCAAGGTCGCTGGCCTTATCTTTTACAGCACCTTTTCTTATCTTTGGATGTCTCAAGTGGTTGGTAATGTCATCCTCTGTACACTTGCAGGTGGCATCTTTGGTGGATGGTATTATTACGGTCCTCGTGTGCCGACGGGTGGTCTTCCAAAAAAGGCAACTTTGATGGCCTTTTTGAGAGCCTCTACCCTTTCTCTTGGTTCCATTGCTTTTGGAAGTTTGTTGGTTACCATTCTTGAGCTGTTGAGGTTGATCTTGCAGCTTTTCCAGCAGTATGAGTCAGGACAAGGGGATAGTAAGTGCTATCATTCATTAGGCTTTGCATGTATTAACACACAACCAGTGATTGGAGCAATCATGATTTGTATTGTGAGATTGTCTTCTAGCAGAATGAAGAGAGGTAGTGTTGATCATGTTGTAGGCTCAGTGCTGTCTTGGCTGTATACAATGGATGGTTGAATACTTTAACAAATGTAAGTTGTTGTATCTGGTGGCCCCTTTTGTGTATGAGACTGACACTTGGATCATGCAGATGCTTAGTAAGAACATATGGCGACTTTTGTTTCGTATCTTGATACTGATCACGAATTTCTGTCACTTTTTATCGTAGTATTGAAATCTGTGAGTGGATGCATCCCTTTACAAATTGGCATTCTTCTGATGGTAGCAGCTCTCTACGGCAAGGCTTATATTCCAGCCGCCCGGGATACTTGGACACTCTTGAAGGACCGAGGTGTTGATGCCTTGGTTAACGACTCACTTGTCGGTATTGGTGAGTTGTGATTATTGTTTGCGTATTACAGGATAATGTTAAATGCTTCAAGCCATTACTTGGGGTGCCTACATCAATGGGTTTTTGTGTGCTGTCCTTGGATATTTATACTTGAGGTGTAAGTATAGGTTGTTGACGTATTGACCAGTACGCTGAGAGTTGTCTAGTCACTCACCCGGCTTACAACAGCCATGGGCAGTACTCTGCGTAAGGTTAAACTCATTATCGCTGTACAGCGTACTGATGAAGTGGCATACAGTCCTGTCATTCTATTCTCCTTCCTCATTGGTATTAATGAAGGCCTGACTATTGGTAGTGCTATTGTATGTTGATTCCCGTTGTTATGTTGTGACCATCCTGACCTTTTACAGGATGCTGGCGTTTCCACTATATTCGTGGGACTTGGAGAAGATCCGATGGTGCTCGCAGAGAGAAGTCCCGGTCTCTTTGAGATGATCCGTCAACATTATCCTCGCGTCATTGAGGGAGTACCAAGACGTTGATTATTCAATTCTTGTCACTCCAACCTTCACTTTCCGAATCGCTTGAAAGATGCTCTACAGGTGACATGATCATCACCTAGTTATAGATGCTATATTATAATCATATATGATACATTCCTAATTTACACGCCGTCCTTCCAAGCTGCCTTCTCTGCTCGAACATTTCCCTCTTTCTGCTTCTCAGCATCACCCGTCACAATACCCTGCACACTCTGTAGCTTGCCTTTCATACCTTCTGCACTTGGTACAGGCATTGCTGCGAGAGAGTCAGACGTAGCTTGCTTGTAATCCCATTGAGCTTTCTCAGCTTGAGTGTTCCCGTCTGTTTGTTTGTCTTGGTCTCCCGTCATGTAGCCGACAGCACTATAGATTAAACTCTAATGAGAAGCAACATCAACCCTACGGGCTCATCACTTACGACTTGACTTTGCCTACACCTGCATCAACAGTAGCCTCGACTGCTTTCTGCGCCTTGGCAGCATCCACTTCCTGCTCTCCTTGTTTTTGAAGTTTGCTGCCAGACTCGGCCCATGAGGCTGATCCAAGTGACTCCGGAAGGACTGCTGCTACTGCCTAGCCATAGTGTTGGGTCAGCACCTTGCGCATAGTCGACTCTACTCGTTCAAAGCGTACCTGCTGGGCGATGCCTTGCGCTGCGGTGACATGGCCGCTGACCTGAGATGGCTGAGGTTTGTCTTGGTGTGCAGACATGATAATCCTATCTTGGTTTGACAATACAAATATAACTTGGCTTGATTTATAATGTTGTCAAAATGTATTCTCTTGTTTATATAGAATTTTGGCTGGACAAAAAAGCCAAAGACCCATGACGTCATACCAATCCTCCCAATGACAACTATTTGAAGTGGTTTAAAACTCATTACACTTTTTCAAGTGAATACCAAAAAAATACGTTTACAGAGCGAATTCTTGTCCATAAGCGATGACAAACGAGCCCTATACATTCGTTGAATCGTTTCTATTTGGATCTATGAGCTGCAGCAACTGAGCCGTCGTTTCATCTGGTGAGACAACCCAAAAAATCAAAATGAACAAGATAATAAAGATGTAAATAAACCCAAGAAATATCCCAAGGAAAGATAGTAAAGCGTCCCCATACAAGAGAAAAACATAAATCCTCAAGCGTCCAGTTCAACATCAAGCACATAGCCAATCAAGCCAAACGTGATCCCACCTCGCGATAGTCTATTGATTTCTATTCGCCATGAGACAAGTTGAGAGAATGGATAGCATCCGTCAGATCGAAATGGAACTGCGTTGGGTTTAGCAATCCAACTGGAAAGGCGTCGAGACGTATGCTTACGAAAGGAGTGGACCTATCCAACAACGGTACAGACTTGACCGAATCCTTGCTTCCCCTTCTGTCTGTCCAGTATCCACCATCCACTTGGGTGTTGGGCTCTGGGTTCGGTTCCAAGCGATCGATCCGCTTCTCTTCATCCATAAAAGAGCTATCGGTGGACGTTGATGACCCTTGCTGATCATGGATCAAGGCGATGTCGTGTTCGCTGTACCGATCTCTGTTGGCGCTGGGTGAAGCAGCATGTTCCAAGTTTTCAATCACAGCTGGGGCAATCTCCAACGCAGTACTTTCCTTCGTACGTCCTTGACCGAAACCACCTGCGATAAGAGCACGTCGAATCCAAGGAGAGAGGATACCGCAAAAGTGAAATTCCACGGGTCCATCGGCCCATTTTTCCATCGCTACTTTCGCGTCAATTAGATTTTGAACACCCGTGGTATCCAGATTAGCTACAGCAGCAAAATCAAGGATGACAGCTTTCAGTCTGGGTTTGGCTCGGTCGGCTTCAACGACTGCCTGAGCATCCTTTTGCTTGGGTCCCGGGTCGTTCCAAGGTCGATCGCCAGCAGCAATGTTTGAATAGTCCTTGCCTCGCCTGGAAACCTTTTTGGCCTGCTCGACAAGTCGGTCATTGATATAGGAGGCATTAGGATAGAGAAAAGACTCCTCAAAGCGGTAGATGATGATGCCAGGCGGAGGAGATTCGACAGCAATGTCTCGGTTTCCTTCTTCATCCAGAGGAACATAGATGTCCCGGATTTGCTGACTGGCCTCTTGGGCAACAGGCCTAATTCGGACACGGCCAAGGAAATGGCCCTTGGGTCTTGCGATGCGTAACAGCAACAGGACGACAGAGGTGGCGAGCGACCAGTAGATGCCGGATTCAATAGTGTAGAAGACGGACCAGAGAACAGCACCGACAAAGATGATGTATTCCAGAGGCGCCACTCGCCAGAAACCATACGAATGCTTGGGAGAAGCAACCAAGTCTGCAACGGCATGGATGATCAGCGCGGAAAGAGCAGCATTGGGAATCCAGTAAAAAGCGGGGGCAACAGCATAGAGAGCGACGATGACCACTACGCCTGTCGCCAGACCGGCAGCAGGGGTCCGTACGCCAGCCTTGGACTTGAGCGCTGAGCGGGAGAAAGAACCCGTGGAAGGGTAGGCAGAAAACAGTGTACTGAGAGTATTGTTGACACCAATGGCAACAAGCTCTTGGTTGGGATTGATTTTGTAACCATTCAACCGACCGAAAGATTTGGCGATGGAGATATGTTCCAGCAGTAAGATGATAGTGGCTACAGGTATATGAGGCCCGATTGCGCCAAGTAAGTTTTTGTCGATATATGGCCGACCGACATCCTTTAAGCCAGAAGGAACATATCCAACAAGAGATATACGAGGTTTTGCGTGGTGGGTATTGATTCGCCAGGATATAATGGTGAACAAGATGATGACAAAAGCATGTCGAAGAGATTGCGCAAAGAATGCCACACGATTCCATCGAGGATAACGCCTCCCAACCCAGGTTAAACTCCACTTGATTCCATAGAGAATCGTGAGTGCGCTGACACCAAACGCAGTATCGAGAGAGGCCTCTGGCAGGTGCTTCAAGGTGTTGATGATAACCTTGTAAGTGGCGGCGCGCGTATCAAACTTTTTCGCGAGACCAAAAACCGCAGGAAATTGACCCGCTGCGATGTTGAGAGCACTTCCAGTCATGAATCCAGAAACAGCTGGTTGCGGAACTGTATATCTCAATTAGCCAAGATTATCTTGAACCATTCATACGCCACTTACTAAATTCCACTATCCACCCAATCCGCAACAACCCAATACCCAATACAATAAAGCCGCAGATGAATGCTAACGCTGTTGCAATGACTGGTTTGTCGTACAAGTCGCCGTATTTGTCTTGTACGTTGGCGATAATATTGCCGGTTTCTAAAGACATGACTGCAACGGGACCAATGGAGACATCCTTGGAGGTGGCAAAGAAAGCATACGTGAGAACGCCAATGAACGAAGAGTATAGACCATATTGAGGTTCAAGAAGGGCAATCTTGGCGTATGACAGCGACTGTGGCACAAGAACCATTCCGACAGTGATACCGCTGGAAATGCTTTGTCAGCTGGCTATTTTCAAACACACTATAAACACATACGCTATAAGATCGCCAACCAACCATGTAAAATTATACCGAGGGACCCATTGTAAAAAAGGAAAGAGAGAAAGTAGATACTCTTTCATCTAGACAATCAGTCAGCCATGGCCAACAAAATATCCAAAAGGAAACCTACTTCATTTCCTACCGCTGGAGTTTTGGACTTTGCCCATGTAACCACAGAAATAGCCTCTGGGGTTGTGTCTGTATACCCAAAGTATTTTTTTACTCGAGCCTTGAGTGTGTCTGAATGCATGCTGTCTGAGAGACTGTAAAGCATATCGTCTTTTTGGTCTCTGTAGATGATGTCGACAGCGCACTATACCGAATTGGAATGGATCATCTATGAATTGTCACTTCCTAATTCCTGCAAGCCTTTATATTGAGCGTCCTATTCATCTATTTGGCGATGAAAAACCAACCTGGCCCAGGAACAAGCACGTCTTTTTCACTTGGATGAAAATCAGTATGCTAGCGAATTTTTTGTATGGTGAGTGTGTCAAGGATTTTGACGTCATCCAAATTCCAATACATTGGGCGGGATAAGCTGCTGGAGATTTGATGAATAATTTCAGAATCGCCATGTGCCAGAGCACGCCATAACGCATAATGAGTGGTGTCAGGGTTTGTTGGAAATAGGCCGGCTGATAGAATATTAGTTGGAGAGAGTGGTGAACCTGACTGGGAGACTTGAGATGACGCAAAAGAAATATGTAGAATGGTGAACGACATTTTGCAGCGAATTGATTTGAAGAAAAGAAAAAAAGGCTAACTAAGAGAAAATCCAACAGACAACCTTCTGTGGAAGGATGGCGGGAATTCTGTGCCCGTGCCTGGTATGATGGATTGTCACCGTTGTTCGGAGTTCTGATCAATAATTGTTCTTTGTGATTTTGACAGCTTCTACGCATCAGTCGTTATCTGGACTGATAAGAGCATTCCATCTAGTCGATTACTGCGTCGTTTCAGGTTGAGGCGGAGGGCTTTGTCTTGAGGTTCAAACTAGTTGTCTTCTCCTTGGTGGCCTAGTGACACGACAGATGACACAATTGACTGGAGTACAGAGTGGCATCTGATCTTGATTGTCACAGATACCGGTGGTATTCCAGGTATGTGGGGACGACTGCGATTGATAGCGCAATTTCTCATAAGATTAAGTCAGAGAAATTTGTCGAACTCCGCATGACGCCCATAAGAAGTAAGATTTAAAGTGAATGATCACGACGTACAGCAGAAATGTGATCAAGATTTAAACATGAAGCGCTGCTCATTTGGCTTCATCTTCTACTCTTTTCCTCACAGGCATCACAGGCATCAAAATTTTCTTTACAACTTTGCCCTCAGCTGCCCCATTGGTAACTTTTTTCGTTACTTGACTGCAAGTCTTTCGTTTCTTCCTAGGTGCAGACCCGGTCAGAGATACCTCAAAGCTACCCCAAGACCCGTATATCTCTGCCCACACTTTCTTGACGCCAGTACCCACATTTGCGCCCTCAACTTCTTCGGCATTCAGCCATGCAATTGGGCGAGGGGCATTGTCTTTGATTGAAAAGGGAGAATATGTTGGAGTGTTGACAATGATATGGAAGATATGGTATGTCATGTTGATATGTGAAAAAATATGTGATATACTTCTAACCCGTCTGCTGGATGCTTTTATAATTTCGATATCATCTCGCGATAAGAATATGCAATCGCCAATGACCTCTATTGAAGCACTAAGTTTTTCAGAGAAAGTCGAGCCTGACGCAACAGGTATCGTTGGAGGCTCATAGAGACCAGCGAGAAGGCCTGTAGTTTCTGAGCTTCGTTAGGACTCAGTAATAAGAAACATACCCTTTTCTGGTCTTTTGGTAAAAAGCCACCTTCTCTCCTGCTCGAGCCCTTGCCACTCGATTACACAGACAGATTCCTCCTCGATCCGGGAAAGCTTCTTCTCCTTCTTCATGGGAAACACAGTAACGCTTGGTATTCTGTCCTGGTTTGGTTCACGTGGGATTGGCGCACAGAGCTGGCATTTTGTCTCCGTGCTGACTATTTTTGTGGGAGCTTCAGAAAGCTGCAAAAAATATCAGCAAGTCTACAATCAATCACTTCAGGTACAAACTTCGCTGTACGCTTTACAAGCTTTCTGCAAAGGGCAAGTACCGCATTCCGCAGAGACGGGTTTACAAACTTGGCTTCCTAGTTCCATCAAAGCCTGCGCGAAATTGTCTATTAACGAATTGTTATATTTCGTCCTGCACGACTCACTTGATTCCAATCACCAGTAATGCCCTTGTAAGTATCTTTTTCTGGTAGTTGTTCCACTAATTTTTGAGCCGCGGCCCAAAGAAACTTGATAGTTAACGGAGCTGTTTGGGGAGCATAGAGTGCCAGAAGCCTGGTCAAAAGTCGATGTATGTTTCCGTCAACCTAGCCATGATTAGTTGTACATAGCAAGCCCTTTACAAATGACACATACGATAGGAGTCTTGATACCGTATGCCATGGAACATATAGCACCTAAAGTCGCTTGGACAAAGTTCTCAATTACGAGTCTTTATAGGACCTACCAGCTGTATATCTGCCTACACCGGTAATCTCCTTTTCCAAAACCACTGGATCACTAGGTAACCGACCATGGTACTTTGAGTTACTCATCACTGTTTTTGCTCCTTCTAACAATGACCGCGCCCTTCTATAATATCCAAGGCCACCTTTAAAGAGTTAGCGAATAGTCAATTAAACCACTTTTAAACGACTCACGCCATGCCGCATTGACTTCCTGTGGTGCGTGTTGTCAGTATCTCCAGTATCTTTTAAAAGGGTGATCAAGCTAGACGCACTTCTACATCAGCCTTGGCCAAATCAGCTATGGTAGGCCATTTTGCTATCCATTTTTGCCAGTACGCAATAACCTGAAATGATGAGTAAATTTTGTAAAAATCAGTCCGATACGCGATACCCACAGTGGCCACCTGGGTCTGTTGCAGCATGACTTCGCTCACTACAACGTTTTAGCCCAAACGGTTGCTATTAAGTTGCTGAAAACCGATGGCTCACCCCATATCTAATCATTTGTAAGTCATGATTATCCGGCAAGTTTATCTTAACAGGTAGCTCACCTCGTACGCCCGTTGACCCTTTTCCTCCATATTTAAAGTCGGGTCATACTTTTTTCTCCATGGCATTCCCCTCTTTTCTCTTTTCTCTTCTTATCAGCGCCTGCTCGTTTACTTGGCCGGATATTTTGCCCTTACCTGACTTTCTCGAACCAAGCAAGCAAATTCCTCTGCCCACTGACCACGTTTTCAACGTCATGGTAATCTTGCCCGTGTTTCCTATCGACGTGAATTGAAATGTCCTCAATGTCTACAATGCTGTCGTCCTTCTTTGAATCCCCTGCTGCAAATTTCCTCTTAGCTTGGCCTGCAGTTTTGTGTTTTCCCTTTGCTGGTGATGGCTTTGCCTCTGGACTTGGCGCATAATCACTGGGAGTGTCTAAGTCAGAGACTGAATATATTGATGGAGATCTTTTAGACGGAGGCATAATCTAATAGCTAGAGAGCCAGTTGAAAATTATCGATAACAAAGTAGAAAAGAGAAAAAGACAGAATCAGTGAATTTGATTCAAGATAATGTCCACTCATTCGAAGAAAATACGCGTGACGCGTCGCGTCGACATGACACAATTCAAATCTAAAATTTTGTTTAATACTGTAAGTGCAAGCCCTCCACATCGCCACACTCTGGAACCCCGAGGGATTAAGAGAGGGAACATGGATGGATAAGGTTGAATGATAGATAGATTTCTTATTCTTTACTCTTTTCTATGCAAGACAAGTGCTAGATTTGCTGTACCAAAAATAATTAATATTTACGAAAACCTTAAAGTAATTACCGTTGTAATTACAGTGAGGCATTCAAGCCTACAAATACCAACATTAAAAATATTTATGTTTTTCCTTTTTATCTTTGATGTTGAAAACTACGTATTACAAAGTATTATAATAATCCTGATTTGTAAACTCCTTAACAATAAGCCTACAATGCTCTTTCAAAGTTATTCCTTTGCCAGCTTTCCAGGTGTATTCTTCGTCTGCCATCCACCAGAGTATTCAGGCATGATTCTCAATGGAAATCCTCATATACATTTCACTTTGCTGCTCGTGTTCAAAGAGAAAAAGAAGAGGATAGCAGCAATTTTATTCAACGTAAATTCACTTGTACGCTGTAATTTCTGTGAGCCATTCCTAAGATATGTTTTCCTGTGAGCTAAATGATCTGGTGGCTCTGCTTTCGTGAGACCATAAACCTATACATGAAGCTCGTATGACGGTGTCTTTAATAAAGCATGTCGAGACTTTCTATGATCACAGCTGTCGTCCTTCTTTGTATAGATTACTCAGAGGCAACAAGCTTGACTTCAGATCCATGTCACAAAAACAAATACCAAATTGCACCTGATATCCAGCTTGAATCGCTTCAAAGACCCAACCATTATCAAGCTTATTGCTGGTCTAATTGACTCTTGCAATTTGATCATGTTCACTGGTCGACAAGAACAAAGCACGGAGGCTTGGACATGCGATCTTGATAGAACCATCTACAGGTACAACGATGCATTATAGTCTGAACATCAACAACGGTTATTCTGATAAAGCGTTATCGAGAGATGAAGTGAGAGTTGTATTTGAAGATGAAGTGCCAGTCTCTGTCATATATACAGGACTCGATCGTGTGTTTAGTGCCAATTGTTGGTCCACTTATATAACCGTGAGCATACAATAATGGATTGATGGTCTTCATTGAAGGCAAGTGTAGGCTGAAGTGAAAGGGATAGACATGGACAGTGAAAGACAAAGGCTTGATTATCGCTGGTATAATTGGGGCACCTTGACTGTTTGATGGCGAAGAGAGAACTTTTGACGAGACATGCTTGTTGTATCAGTTGTTTTCGAAAGAGGATTGTCCGTGTTTCCAGGAGATAACCTATATGTATGAGGACTCATTGACTGATGGACAACGATGAGAAAACATCACCGAGAGGACACAAAATGAATAAACCTACCTATCTCAATGATGAGAAAATTCATACTCTGCATCCTTGAATTTCGACATTTTGATGAGTAAACGTATTCTGCGTTCAGCATCAGCTCCGGTTGTATTCCACGTTGATGCCAGAATACTACCTGACAGAATGCCCAGTCGCTATCGTGATCAAAATGCAGAAAGCAGGTTCTAATTTCACAGTGCAATTGGAAAAAAAAAATGAGGATTTCTGTTTGTACCACCACGTAAAAAGGATATCAACTCATAAATGAATGAAGCTATGAGATGGCAATAAAAGGCTGTCTAGATTTTCTTCAATACACTGTTGATACTCACATTCATCGGATAGTTGCCTACCGCAGAATTTGAAGTGCGAGTAAGTATCACGATAGTCTCCTCCGTCTTGAGGGGATAAAAACTGCTTCCAACACGTTTCTCTTCCTCTTTGCAGAATTTTTTGAGACTATGTGTCTATTCTTGTCCACCGACTCTTTTTCCCTGAACACCACCGAGTTCTTGTGTGTCATCCTTCTCTCAGCTGACTGCACCCCTGTGTTCAATCTTCTGCCATTCTTTTCTTTTCTCGCTGCATTCCAAACCTTCTCCGGCTTCCTTCTTAACCTTGGCAGCAGTACCTTATCCAGAACGAACCTCTTCCTCTGTTTTGGTCGTTTTTCTTTCATAACAACGTTTCTTGCTTTCGGTGTTTTTTGAACATATATGAGAGGTCTTGCAGATGGCAAGGGTGTTCCTTCATCAGAATCGATGAGCAGATTACCCTTATCATCATGCTCATCTGAGGATTGTGTCTGCATAGAAGAGAATCGAAAAGGAGTCTCAATGTCTGTCAAAACTGAATCCGAGGAACTTGATGGAGGTGTAGTAATTTTAACTGGATCGTATGTTTGTGGCTTTCCATTATGGGTAACCTTGCCTTGATATGAAATCATCGTCGTTCTCTCCTCCAATGCGATTGTTGGTGCCAGTATTCGGTTGTTCTTTGGTTTATCTGCTTGCTTCTCCGGCTGCTCTGTAAACCCAGACGCGATACCTTTTTTTCTGGGTCTGCCTCTTCTCGACGGCTGTTTTGTAAACCCAAGTGCTATGTCATTTTTTTCAGGTTTACCTCTTCTCTTCTTTGACTGTTCTGTAGACTCGTGGGCAGTGTCTTTCTTCTTGGGCCGCCCTGGTTTTCTCTTTGGCTGTTCTGCATCTTTGGCCTTAGGCTTGACTACACGCAAAGGTACACCCAACCTCTTTTTGACATTTCTATACGTGTTGATAATTTTTGGTCTCTTTTTTTCGTGTCCGCTGTCCGAAGAATCATTCCATAGTTCATCCTCGCCTGCTGCGTTTGAATCAAGCGGAACATTCGATGCAGATAGCTTAGAAGTGGAGGAGTTTACCTGGCTACCCGAACTGTCTGTTCTACTAAAACTATGTTGTGGCGACTTTGATTTTGCACTCCTTTGGTAACTTTCTTTGGGAGAGTCTGTAATGATGTTGTGTTCTGAGATCTTCATATTGGTAGCTGTAGAAGGTACGTGACTGATGAATTCCATCGACAATGCCTTAATTCCCATTGTTCTCCTGCGCCACAAGTCGAGAGCAAGGATAGCCTCTGAGTTCAATGTGTTTAAATCTAGGCTGAGCTCTTGGATATACCTTCTCGGTGGGGATGGTAGAGTAGGTATGTCTTTTGCCAACGAGAGACCATCGTGATTGGATTCTTCAGAAATTGATGACTCATGAAGATCTTGCTCTGCAGAGTCGTCCTTAACGGTTGAAGATTCAAATACTTCACCCTCTGCAAATCCTTGATCATCATCAGTTTCAAAGAATAAAGGCAATTCCGAGCTATCAACGACTCGCTCATGAACTCTACCCCAGCCACCTAAGGCCTGGTGTTCCGCAAGTAGATCTCGGAGGCATGTAATGTCTTCTCGAACATGGAGGGTGCGCAAGAAGCTTGATATTCGATGCAAAGGAATATCGCGAGGAACTGGCGAGGAAGCGACGGAGGAAGGGCTAGTCCGCTGGTCAACATAACCAAATCACCCTGTGAAAAAAATATACTAACGAAGACATTTTGAGGCTTGAACACACTTTAACCAATTTATGTGGGATATAATCGCTTACCCATTCATTTTCTTGAAATTATCGCGTACCAAAGAATAGAAATTGATTTTGTGAAGATGTTGTCAAGATGAAATAAAGACAAGGAAATGCAAAAACCTTGGGAAAAAAAGTCGTGATGTCATGAATTGGCAGAATCGGCTCCGAAAAGTTCGAGTATTTAAATGATTATTTTGTACATTTAAATTGAATTTGGAAAGTATAGTCAGTCGATTTTCTCTAAATTGACTTGTATATCTGACTGTAAGCATTATTTCGGCTCATCATGTCCAAGAATTTTGCAGTTCCATTAGAGAACACCCGGGTAAGCTATCTTCTGTATCATGGATTCATTACTGATATATATATATATATATATATATAGAATGTAACTATTGTTGCTCATGTAGACCATGGCAAGACTTCCTTTGCTGATTCCCTCTTATCTTCAAATAACATCATATCGTCTCGTATGGCAGGCAAACTGAGGTTTTTGGACTCTAGAGAAGATGAACAAGAGCGAGGGATTACTATGGAGTCCTCGGCTGTCTCTTTACGATTTGAGATGAACCGCATAGGAACAGATGGACAATCGAAGATAGAAAGCTGCATCTGTAATGTCATCGATACCCCTGGACATGTTGACTTTGCTTCAGAAGTATCTACTGCCTCTCGTCTCTGTGATGGCGCTTTGGTCCTCGTTGATGTATGGGAAGGTGTCTGTACTCAAACTATCGCTGTGCTCCGTCAAGTTTGGGTTGATAGGCTTCGCCCCCTGCTTGTGATTAACAAGATGGATCGACTTATAACGGAGCTCAAACTATCTCCATCAGAGGCTTATCACCATATCACACAATTGATTGAACGAGTCAATGCTGTTATGGGATCCTTCTATGCTTCAGAGAGAATGGAAGACGACCTGAGATGGAGGGAAGAAAGAGAGAAAAGGCTTGCAGCCAGAGAAGAAGAACAAGCTGATATGATTGATGACGAAGAGTACGAAGAGAAGGAAGATGAAGACATTTATTTCGCCCCTGACAAAGGTAATGTGCTTTTTGCCTCTGCCATAGATGGCTGGGCGTTCAGACTTGGAAAATTCTCTCGCCTATACGCCGAAAAATTGAACATCAAGGAGAACAAATTGAGAAGAGTGTTGTGGGGCGATTGGTATCTCGATCCCAAAACCAAGCGCGTAGTAGGTCGAAAGAAGCTTCAAGGAAGAAACCTCAAACCTATGTTTGTACAATTTATTCTTGAGAACATTTGGCGTGTCTACGACACTGTACTCAACCAGCAGTATGCATTTTGCTTACCCATCATCATCCTTTTATGTGCTAATAGATAATTTCAGCGACGCAGAAGCTACCCAGAAGATTGTCACTGCCCTCAATATCCGTGTGTCTCCTCGTGATATTCGATCAAAAGATACTCGCAATATCCTCACACTCATTATGCAACAGTGGCTGCCTCTTTCAACTGCCACATTTCAAGCTATTATAGAGGTTATTCCATCACCTTTGGCAGCACAAGCTGTTAGGCTGCCGCACATGCTTCACCCAGAAAGAGCCAAGGCTGCAGAGGCTAGTAAAGGTCTGAAGCCTGAGAATGAGCTGGAGAAAGCATTGTATGGATGTGATCAGCGGCAAGAAGCGAACGTTGTAGCATATGTTAGCAAGATGTTTGCTGTGCGCCAAGGTGATTTGCCACAGTATAAGCCCAAGGAGATGACAGCCGAAGAAATGCGCGCACGAGGTCGCGAAGAACGTGTGCGGCGGGCTGCTTTCCTCATTGCTCACCAAGAAGGAGGAAAAGAGTTGGATGGAAAGCCCTTACCTGAAGACTTGATGAAACCTCTGGAATCTATCAGCTTGGAGAACCAAGCGGAAGCACAACACACAGAAAGCAACGAGTCTTCGACAGACCAACCATTTGATCCTGAAGTCCTTCTTGGTTTTGGCCGTGTCTTCTCTGGAACTTTACACTGTTCCACGACAGTCCTTGCTACCCTTCCCAAATACGATTCCACTCTCCCTCCAACCCACCCTCGAAATGTCAAGCATATAGCCCCTGTAATTGTCTCTGATCTGTATATGATGATGGGCCGTGAACTTGTAGCTGTCGATTGCGTTCCAGCTGGGCATGTCTGTGCTATAGGAGGGCTAGAAAAAACTGTCCCAAGAAGTGCAACATTATGGGCTGGTGATGCGAAAGGTGTGGAGGAAGGTGATGGAAAGGAAAATCTGATTAATCTAGCTGGAGTAAGCACGAACGCACTGCCTATTGTTAGGGTCGCCCTCGAGCCAGAAAACCCAAGTAAACTTTGAAATCCTGGCTTGTGTTCCCCAGGTTTGAACTGATTTAGAGTGTAGGTGATATGCCCAAATTGATCAGGGGCTTGCAAATCTTGAATCAGGCTGATCCTTGTGCCGAATACCTTGTCCAGGAGAGTGGTGAACATGTCATCATCACTGCTGGTGAACTGCATCTCGAGGTATATCTCTCCTTGCATCAATGAGAAAATAAGCACTGAAAAGATCTCGAAGCGCTGTTTAAAAGACCTTCGTGAACGGTTCGCCAAGTGCGCCATTCAGCCTTCCGCGCCAATTGTTCCTTTCCGTGAAACAGCCATTAAAGCTCTTGATATGGCAGCCCCTAAGACTCCAGGTGCATCCCGAGGGACAATCCATGGGAATGTAATGAATGGTCTTGTCTCATTCACCATTAGAGCTGTACCATTACCTCAGCTGGTCACTGATTTCCTATTGGCTCATCAAAATACAGTATCAAGGATGCTTTCGCATAGCGACACTAATGTATGGGAAGACATGCAGCAAAGAGAAGATGACGGTATTGAACGCGAGAACGAAGGCCAGAATGAAGAGAGAGCTTTGACACCAGAGCAGTTTTGGACTCAGCTCGAGGTGCTTTTCAAAAAGGCTGGCCCAGATTGGGCAGATGCAGCCAATCGCATTTGGTCATTTGGACCTAAACGAGTAGGAGCAAACGTCTTACTCGACCCTGTTGGCAAAACACACCTTCGATTAAAAAAGAAAGAAGAAATTTTTGCTAAAGCTCGAGAAGAAGGGAGGTCAGCTAACGATGCTATGTTATCCACTGATGATGTTATCTCCGTCGATCAGCTAGCTTCAATTTCAACATCCAATGCAGAACCGGAAACTGCTCGAGCTGAACTGCGTCTAATTAAGGATTATGAATCGTCCATTGAAGCAGGCTTTCAGCTATCTACCTTTCAAGGGCCCTTGTGCGCCGAGCCAGTTGTAGGTATGGCTTTCACCATTGAAGATGTTGAAGTCAACCGAGAAGCACTTGATGGAAACGCAAAAGGTGGTGGTGGTGCTATTGGAGGTGCACTGATATCAGGAGTGAGGGATGCATGTAAGAACGGCATTTTGGATTGGAGCCCCAGAATCAAGCTAGCCATGTATACTTGTGACATTCAAGCTTCCAGTGAGTAGACAAGTTTACCATGCCTCTCTTGCTTTCTTTTATCAATCACTAATGATATTACTAGCCGACGTACTCGGAAAAGTGTATGGTGTGGTGGCTAGGAGAAGAGGAAGAATCGTCTCAGAGGAGATGAAAGAGGGTACATCGTTCTTTACAATTCGATCTATGCTTCCCGTGGTTGAAAGTTTTGGTTTCGCCGATGGTCAGTTGCACTCAGTCTTCTCTAGATGAAAAGTTATCTGATTTTTCTCCAGAGATACGGAAACGTACTTCTGGCGCAGCCTTCCCACAATTAATCTTCTCTGGGTTTGAAACCCTTGATCTCGATCCGTTCTGGGTGCCTACTACCCAAGAAGAACTTGAGGATTTGGGCGAGAAAGCTGATCGAGTGAATGTTGCAAAGACATATGTTGATGCAGTTAGAAAGAGAAAGGGGATGTTTGTAGAGAAGAAGATTGTAGAGTTTGCAGAGAAACAGAGGACGTTGAAAAGATAGAGAAATGACAATTCATATGCTTATTGCATCTTATTGCACAGTCTGACTACTTCTTCCAAATATAACATCATTAGTTTAACATTCTTTTAAGCTCACTATAAAGCTCTCAAGAGAATTCATCTACATAAACATACTGCCGCCCCCAAATCCGCCACTACCGCCTCCTCTTGATCCCCCAGATCCACCCCCACGTCCTCCTCGTCCGCCGCCCAGCGGCCCTCCAATATTTCCTCCAAATCTCCCTAAATCAGGACCAAACTCTCCAGGAGGAGGCAACTCATCACCCCATCTATCGCCATGACCTGCGCCTGAAAGAGGATTTCCCGCCGGTCCAGGATATGGGCGACCTCCCCCCGGTCCCATGCCTGGACCAACAGGATCCCACCGAGCACCTGGTGGTTGAATAGTTCCACCTGGTCCTTCAACGTCAGGGTCTATACCGCGGCGACGAGAGTCGAAAAGGGGATGACTAAAGTCCATGTACATGCCACCACCGTCGGCATTCGGGTTGAATAAATCCGGCGGCCTCATGGAGGCAAGAGGGTCAAGGTCGCGATGGCCGATGGACGCAGGGTTATAGGGCGAACGAATGTCAGCCAAAGGATTGATAATTGAATGCGGAGGATTTGGGTCAGGCTGATGTGGAGCCATAGGAGGCAGGTGAGCATCTGGTCCACGGCTAGAAACAGATTAATATGTATTTCAAAGACGCAACAGATATCCTACGATTCTGAATAACCAGCAAGCTCCAGGTCTGGGACAAGTTTTGAAATAATTTCCCGTTTGTACTTTTCTACAAACGCCTTGATACTAATATCATCTATTTCAGCTCCTTGGTGAAGACACTTTTTCCGTCATGCTTACTCATTGACAGATTTGAAACCAACTGCTCTGGCAAGTCCATCCGGTCCGTCACCTGTTTCAGCAGCCGAACTTGTCGCCGAGCTGGGTATGGGGAAAGCCCCAGGTTCCACAATATCAGTTAATATTACTGATAGTGTATGCGGCGCTCCATCCTTTTTTGTAAGCAAAGAAATATTTATCAGCATAAGTCATTGTGGAATCCCAATCTTCTTTAACTAGAATGACGAAACTCAACACTCACTTCAGCCATAGCATCGATTTGCACTCGATTACCCATTCTACCTACTCTAATCCTGAAATCCATCGCGGACTGATCGTGCTTGTAATGGAACGAATACGAGAGTTCGCCACGGCTGTTCCAATCTTCTGCAAGACGGCCAACTGGGGGTGGCGAGCCATCTTCTTGTTCGACTGCTGTAGCTTCCGACATGTTGTCGTCCACATCTTCTCCAGATGAGCTAGAGTCAGGCTCTCTATGCGGATGGATTTCGTTGACTTGATAAGCTGGAGATATAAGTCGAAAGTGTAGAGCAGTATGTATCGTATGGACCAAAGCAGCGATGACGTCTGTAGAAACAGGAAGCGGACTGCTAGTCCCAGGCGGCAAAAGCGTTGGCAGCAGAGTCAACAGGGAATTGAAGTTGAGAGGATCGACCATTTCTTTTGCTCAAGACAGATATAAGTATTGTATCAATGTTATAGGAAAATGGAAACTCTATTGAACAACTAATAGCCATAAAGAGCAAAAGTGGAGGTTTAAAGAGGATTTGATTCCGTCCATCCGCGTCAGCGTTTGCACCACCTTTATTCAGATTGATAAAATACATTCTCAACATTTTTTACATTATTTCTCAACCTCAGCTCATCCAACGAGCATGCCAGGTCTAACAACAGCCCAGGTAAATTACCTGTATATCTTGGTACAAAACTGACTAAAATTGGATTGTAGGTGACAGAGCTTGGCAGTGTTGAAGTGTTGGTGGTTTGAAGTTCAGTCTATGGATAAGCAGCTCAAGACTTGATATAGTGTCATTCACCCCTTGGTGCTTTTATCAGTCGTAGATCATGCGGCTCGAGTTCCTCTGTCAAAAAACAAGCGGATATTAGGCGTACTATTAGGACAGGATAATGGATCTACTATCAATGTCGCGAACAGGTTTGTCTTTTGCAAGGAGCGTGCGAGATGTACTCTGATTTCTGCTTGAACAGCTTTGCTATACCATTCGAAGAAGACGAAAAAGACCCAAAGACCTTCTTCTTGGATTTAGATTACGTTGAGGAGATGTGGAGGATGTTTCGAAAAGTAAACGGTTGGTAATGATTTTGTTATCAGCCCTACTTTACTAAACATGGTTATCTAGCCAAAGAACATCCAATTGGATTTTACCACACTGGACCACGACTCCGCTCTTCCGACCTCGAAATTACGGAATTATTTAAACGCTTTTGCACACGTCCTGTCATGGTCATTGTCGATGTCCGTCCTACTGGTGGTCGAGGCGAAACCGGTATCCCAACAGACGCGTATTTCGCTGTTGAGGAAATAAGAGATGACGGTACTGCCACCCAGAGAACCTTTACACATGTACCTACCAGTATAGAAGCGGAGGAAGCAGAGGAGATTGGTGTGGAGCATCTCTTGAGGGATATCTCATCTTCATCTTCTGCGCCCTCATCTTCGCTTCTTACCACTCAATCTCTTTCGACCCGAGTGACCTCTCAAATCCAAGCACTTCGAGGTCTATACGCCCGTTTAGCAGAAATCAGCGAGTACCTTGAAGCCGTCAGATGCAAGAAAATGCCAGTGAACCATCAAATTATATATCACCTTCAAGAAATCATTGGGCTTGTGCCACAGTTGGGCGGAGATATAGAGCTAGGCAAGGCCTTCAGATCGGAGGTGAACGACCAAAGTCTGGTAGTATTCTTGAGTTCTATTATCAGGACAGTGTTGGCTTTGCACGATTTAAGTATGTCTTTTTCGTGTTTCCCTCAACCAGCTTGGCTAACATTTTGGCAGTTGGAAATCGAATCGAGAACGCCCGGCAAGATCTTGAAGATGCCAAATCGCCTACCGAGAAGGCTAACGAGGCAAAGGCTGAAGCAGCAGGTATCAAGGCAGAGGATGTTGTCAAGGCAAGTAGGGAAGAAGGGAAGGAGAAGAAGGGGAAAAAATAAATATCTGTCACTTTCTGGGCACAAATAATGCGTATTCAAGACATGCATTGTACCGTACAAAACGCGACATTGTGAAGAAAATGGATGTGACTATGAATACACTAAAATTGTGTAGTAGTACATTTTGGTTTTGCCTTTGTGGCTAATTTTGTGGTGTTGCGTTTATGCTAAGCCGGTTTTACTACTGTAGAGGCTCCTGGCTATACAAGCCTCTTGTTAGCATAAGCTTTCAAATTCATCTAAACGACCTACCTTGAGGACAGTTTGTTTAACGAAATGTACACATCGGTTCCATATCCGTCCATTGAAATCAATCTTAGATCGCCTCCAAAGAACCTAGCATACTGATGCGAAGTTAATAAACCATTCGTGAAGCGCATGGGAAAAGGCGCGTACCAATCTTGACAGAGGCAGACCATACCCAAAACCAGCCATAGGAGCTTCAAAATCCGACATTTCAATGTTGGCTTCGAGCCCTTCGTCACTCATTGTTGTATATAGATATCTATTTCAGATAGTTAGTTGTCTAACCAGAGTATGGATAGAAAGGAAAGACATACGTCCAGATCATAGGAATTGCACTTCTAGGAATGCCCCCGCCTTCGTCTGAGATTTTGATAGTGATATCTTCACTACCTTCAACAACGACCACTTTGATCGGAGGAAATGCATCTTCGTTATCAACGCCGTATCTTTCCACTGTGGCTCTTAAGGAATTCTTGATGATTTCAAAACAGATGTGTGAGAGATGGCCGGGAACATAGGGGAATGTGAGATCCCGTGGGCAGACAAGCTGGACAGGAGGACCTTTGAAAAGACCATAATGGTCTTCGCAAACATAACGAGCGTTTTCAATTGCCTCATGGCATATATCATGCACACTTGCGCGTGTGCAAATTATTCCAACATAATCTGGGTGAGGTTGTAGTGTGTTGAGCGCCACAACTGCAAACCATCAGCATCTCTGGTCTTTACGGTTGAGAGTATGGCCATACGTTGCCCAATCAAGAATCGGATGCCTATCCGGCTCATGTAGAACCTATCCAGCCACTCTTGAATCGGTGCCCCAATTCTGCCCCTTCTCTGTCTCTTTTTCCATTCTAAAACGCCCAGCGCAACTGTCGTGACTGTCGGATCGTGTCTCCTCTTGATGTTCTCCAGTAGCCTTGTAAATGCTTCGTTGTATTCGTGAATTTCTGGAGGGTATATGAGCGTAGCAGGCAGGGGCGAAAAATATCGTCGCTCGAGTGGAACATGTAGCCGGGTCCCAGTGCCATTTCCAACCCCCTGTCCATGATTATGCCATACGAGCTGTTCAGACGAATGATCTGTGACCATTGCACCTTCTTGCATTGATGGATTGAGCGATGGGTTGGGTGTCGCACATGGTAATGCCTTTCTAGATCTACCAATATTCATAAACGTCAGCGAACTGACATACGACCAAAACACCAGACGTACTCTCTGGTCGGAACACTCAAAAGAGTGGCAAGTTCTGGCTTGATCCTTGCTTTTGGAAAATTCACCAGCTCCTACGGGAGAATGTCAGTCCCGAGAAGCCATCTTTGTCACAACAAGCCGATAATTGATCGGATTAAGTCGGACATACCTCAAAACTTTGAGCATACCATTCCTTGACCTTGTTAATGCTAGGCATCTTGCTCAGCCCATCCGGTAGAGCATCAAGCTCTACTACACGATGAGAGATACGAATTGGCAGCTCTTCCGACAAAAATTGGGAAGCCTTGAGGAGTACCCCAGGCGATGGATGTTGGCCAAAGTGAATCATCTGTTGCAGCGACACTGAACGCTACGGTAAGCTCAATTCGACAATAAGCCTGCTACTGACCTGATGTCTGCGGGAATGAAGCAAAATGATGGATCCGATCCATCAGTGAGTTTGTGATCTTAAAGCGAGACATGGTTGCGAGCGATATAACGCTGGTCTCCTCCTTTTGTACACTCTGTGGTAGTTTCCACAATCAATCAGCCAAGCCGTTCTTCTTGGTTTATTCTTTCTTGTCTGTTGCGGAAACATTGAAGAGAAAATGCAAAGAACTTTTCAAATGTTGATATATATAAAAAGAAACAAGTTTCGTCATTCCGGTCGGAATTACCGGATAGCCGGCGATCCGGTTTTAATCTTGAAGCAATCCGACGGCCACAGATTTAGTTTTGAACTTGAACATTTCAAGTCTACATTTTGAGCAGAATGTATTCGTTGGTTGGTAGTAATTAGAGGCGAAATGGGTTGATACTGTCCAAGCGACTTGTTCAATGGTTGAGAGTATCTGGTGCGTTGCTGAGCGGATGCTTCGGTAGACAGAACTGTGTTTTGATACTCTAGTGTTGAGCAGTGCTAAGATATTAAGGCTTGAGAAGATCCAGCAATCACCTTGAGAGGGTTGTCAGCGCAATCACCGCCACAAATCGTCCAAAACTAGTCCACTGAGGCAACAAAAAGGTTTTGACATCCCCTCTTTCATCTGGATTAAGTCACTTTCGTCCTCAAAAGAGTCGGCAAGCGGCGTCAAAGAGGCTCGACCATGACGGTTACAGTGCCAATTCAGCAGCTCTAGAAAAACTTGATCTGAGGAAACCAATACTCGGAAAAAGACGCAACAATCCGCTCAGAAATCACTCAATCTCTACCCTTGACACAAGAATCTGCATCAAGAGTGTAGAGTGGATATTCGGTTCATGCAAAGAGATACTCTACAAACCGTCCGAATCTGTAGGTTTAGCCAGAAAGCCCCTTGTCGGCGCCTTCAAACCCAGTCTCCTCGAATTTCTCAACCCACCTTATCACATCTTCCCAACCACCAACCCGAACAACGCCGTTTGGCAACCACCCCTCCTTGATTCGTTGCTCTCTCAACTTGCTGTACTCTTCTAGCAAACCTTTGTCTTGTCTTTCCACAAAAGTCATATTCTCTATAGGCAAGGATGTTTCGGGAGAGCGAACGATAGTGTTCCAGGGGTAGTTTCCAAAAAGAAGAACCCTGGTGGTGTGAGGATGATCGTAGCATGAAGTGGAAACGTCGTATGCGTTCTCTGCAGAATCGTCAATCAAGAAGAGTGAAGATGTGTTGTGAACAATCTTGACCCATGTCAGCTTATCCCTTGCGAGTATGTTCAGAAAAGTACTTCTGCCTTGCTCCGTGCCTTGTGAGAGACGACTGCTTTACGAGCCGCATGCCCCTCATGTTCTTCTTTCGTAGGCTCGAGATGTTGGAAAGCTCCGGTAAAGTGGATTTCATCAAAAACTGCTCAGAGATGAGTATCCCAACCACATAGCCTGAGACAATCTCACTGTCTGGCATGAACTCTGCCAGCCAATCTTCCGTCCCTTCTCGCTGGCTCTCTGATCGAGCTGTGATGATGATCAAACTGAGGTTGGGAGGTTCAGTGGGCCGTAAGTCTCTAGCAAACATACCTATAACCCATATCCTTGAGTCTCTGAAGCGATTCCTTGGCTCCTACGACTGGCGGAGCTCGCTTATAAAGACCATTCTGGTAGAGCTTGAGCTGAAGGGATACACCATGAGCTGGCCGTTATCAGAGACGCAAACAGCTTACCACCATATTCATCGTTTCCTCAGGAGTACCCCATCCACGGTTCATCCAGTAGAGATAACTCTGAAAGTCATCAAGAGTCAACGAAGGCTGATATCCAAAGAATTCGTTATGCACTACAGACATTCTCAGAGCATTCCCAGCCCAGGAGCATAATCACACACTTTGGGCAACCGTTGCATTTGTCTGACTGTTGAGTTGTCAGTCGAGCAGGCCATTTGCTTATGCTGGGAGACGCCTACCATATCACGTCGTCCATATCTACTGCAATCCTACCCTTGCCCTTTTGACTTGTTCCTATAGGTGTGGCCATTCCATCTGCTGTGATGACTTGAGTGTCTCTGTTAATAGTTTCAGACATAGCTTATTGAATTGAATATTGTAATGGAACAAGTTTAAAAGATACAAAAATATAAAACTACAAAGTGCGAGTTAACTTTTTTAAATACCATTTCTATCTCCGCAAAGCCATTTCCTTTTATTTATTATTATTTATCTATTTTGGCCCAAAGCTTCTGCCCTGTACAATAGCTTGCGAATGTCTATCAGTTGATGGAAGCTTTCTTATTGTTTGAATAGTAATTGTTTCTTCCATTATGGGGAGTAGAACAAAGACAGACTAAAAGGTTGGTTGTCTTCAAGCAGGTTCGTGTCAACTAGGTTGCCTTCTCAAGGTCGTCATTCATTGTCTCTGCCATTCGGTATATAGCCAAAAAGCGCATGTTGTATGCATTGCTACCATGCTAGCAGTGGTCACTATACTTTTGTAAGAGGAAGCAAGAGCAAAATGCGGAAAAAACGCCTCTTCCGTCCTATCTCTCCTGGGTTCGATCTGCACTACTCCTCCCTGTATGCTCAAACACATTGCCTGGTTCCGACGCCCCTTTCCCAGGCCCATTCTCAACATGTTTCAACGGAGGCAAGGTAACAGGCCCAAAAGTCTTCTCCGACCAACCGTCCCACTTGTGTTCTCTCTCTTCCTTCACATCAAAAGTCGTTGATCGATCTGAAAAACTGCCCGCGAGGGAATGCCGATCCAACGATGTATGAGATTGAATTGGGGGAAGATTTTCGTAATATGGGGAGCCATTTGCAAGTAGGGCTGATGAAAGAACAGAGCCGGATTGGCGTCCATTCCAAGCATGAGGTGAGGATAATGAAGGGAGCTGGATGCTTGTCTGAGAAAGACGTCGGTTATCCAGAGGTGATTCAAGTGGTCCATGGTTTGAAGAGGCGAGATTTGGTGGTATCGTCCTAGGAGAGGGTCTCGCCATCCTATCAAAATCTCGCTCATCAACAGTTCCATCGGACGCAGCGTCTGCAGAATCCACTGATACATTCGTCCTTTCCTGCGAGGGTTCATCATTGAGAAGCGCAGATATTCTCATGCCGCCGCTTCGAGAAATTGGTTGAAGAGGACTGCTGTTTTCAGCAAGCTTGAATGCAAGATGAGGAGAGGTGATTTTAGGAAGCGAAAGTGGTGTGTTTGACGAACTGGAAGGAAACATACCCAGACGAGGTTCACAGCGATCATGACTCCCAGGTATGAAGGAAGGAAAAGCATCATAAATAGTGCGTCCGCCACTGTTGGGTAGTCTGTGGACATCAGGGCGGGTTTGAACCGGTGTCGAGACTTGAGATTGGGAAACGGCCGGAGACTCCTTGAAAGCAGTCTAAACACCATCAGCGTGTTCTCTGTGATATTTGTCTATGCAGCTTACAATGACCTGCGGCTTTTTGTCCTCTTTGCCAGTCTCCAAAATCAGTGGCGCGTTGGCAACACTTCCCAAGGCTTCCAGTTCTGCTTTGTGACCCTCCAAAAAGTTCCCAACCTGCCTCTCGGACTTGCCCTTTAACTCTCCCGCGATTAATTTCACATCCATTCCGTGTGAGACTACCAACTCCTTGACCCTTCGTCGCTCATCAACGGACCAATAGGAGTTGGTAGTAGATCGCCTGGCCGTCTTTTCGGTAAAAGGTTGACTATTGGTGTTGACGTCAGTCTCCTGCTCAGCATCATTCACAACCTTGCGCCTCTTGCCAGCTCGCCGAACAGGAGGAAGTAATGCAGCCTGGGCTGCAGTACTTGCAGTATCAATCAAAGTCAAAGCTGAAATATTCGCAGCTGTTGGCGTAGGTGTAGTGGTGGAAGAAGGTGTGAAAGGTGATTCTGTCATAGGCGCAATGGCGCTGACAGGCTCTGTTGAAACATCTATCGCCGCAACCTTTTCCGGGATAGAGCTGACTCTAGGGCGTTTGGCAGTCTTGACCGTCATGCGCATCTTTGCCTTACTGCTTGATGCGGATGGCGCTTCACTCCCTGCTCTAGAAACGGAAGCAGAGCCTTGTCCTTGAGCGTCTTCTTCTTCGTCTTCAGGTGATGGTTCTGTCTCTGTTGAAACACTCATCGTCGTCTTCCTCCTCTTTCCTGAACCGCCTTCTCCCTTGATTTTCTTACTCACAGATGGTGCCATCACGACATCTCGCTTACCAGGTGTAGTCGCACCAGCATCATCCCTCGACAAAGTCGGCTTTGCCCTTGCAAGATCTTGCATGAGCGCCGAGCTCTTTGCGCCCTTTTTCAAAGCCAATTTCCGCTTACCACCGCCTCTCTTGCTCGCTAGCATCCCCTTGTAATCCACCTCCTTTTTCGTTCTGTAATAATACAAGACACAATCACCTGCACTCTTGTTGGGAATACCCTCTGCAATCCTACCGAATTGCTTTGGATAAGCTAGATATCGTCTCACGAATGTTGCTCGCTCTTCAGTCGTCCAAATGGGTTCAGCAACCCCGTGATTATCGTAAAAAGACAGAGGATCTGTCACAAGGTCATTATCGTCATGGAAGCAAAGGTTTCGTTCTTCACCCAAGATCATGTCCGGAATCACGGCAGCCGTCTTGGAAGCTCTCAGGTTGGGGTCTTTGAGGGCATTATCTGCAAGTCCTGCAAGGATCTCCTCAAACTCGGCATCTGTTGCAACTATGTCGCCACCTAAACCTCGACGGCGATTGGAGCGGGGGTTGAAAATCTCTTCGACAGCCGGGGTCGTTGATATTCCCGGCCCCGGCGTTACGACGGGACCGATAGCGCCAGGGATAGCATAGAGTTCTGCTGGGGGTGGCCCTCGCTGCTTCATCAAGTCATCTAAAAAGATGCAATGTTCTCTCCATTCTCCGTCCAGAGCAAGATACTCTTTCTTTAGTTGTGTCACTTTGTTTTCTTTTTCAGACTTTTCTCGCGACACAACGATCCTAACCCATTCCGTCACGGCCGCCGTCTGTTCTCTCAGCGGGCTCGAAAATTCTTTCAACCATCGTTCTCTTTCATCATCATCATTGACCATCATCCTCGATGTTTCTTCAGGAGCTGCTGCAATATTCCAAGCCAAAATGGGAAAGTCTTCAATCGACATCTGCTTACTTTGCGCAGCCTTCACGTCGGCGACCAACCTAAGCATCCTTACTCCTTCCTCATCCCCATTTTCTTTTGGCGTCTCAAAGATCGGTGTCTGTACTTCCCAATCCGCCGTTCTGAATCCTGCATCCGTATTGGTAGATGCCGACGGCATGGGATCCCTCCTGATAGGGTCATGAAACGCAGCTGTAAGAGGCTTTGTGGCTGGCGGCAGTTGGACTGAGCGGCGTTCGGCAATCGTGAACCGAGCGACAGATGAAGGAATAAGAGGTAACGAGGGATATTGAGGAATTGGGGATTCTCTCTCAGACAATCGTTTAGCATTGCCATCATCATCCTATACCGATTATGTCAGTATAAAAAGTATACCTTTGTCAAACGATACAACCAACTCTTGAAACATCCACGTCCATCGATACATGAATTTTCCAGGACGTCGATTGTGTTGAATCATAAGAGTTATTTTGCAGATGGACTGTTGAATAAACAAATAGATGCGTTGTTGTGTCGTCGTTTTTGGGAGCAGTCTGAACGGAAGCAAATTGTAAGCTGTCCTTTGTCTTGTTTTAATGGACCATAATAAGATGAGCAGTCACAGACGCCTCCAGTTCTTTTTTTTTGTTAACTTTGCTCTTCATGCTCGTTTCCTTGACAAAAGTTGACATGGCGACATTGGAGGAACCAGAGGTAAACGGCTTTATTACAATGTTATGAATACAAATGAAAGGGATTCCTGTTGGCATAGAGTAACGAACGGAATCTTTTTAATGCGGCAACATTACTGACATTTACTGTGTATTTAGTTGATCCTTGCATGGTTGCCATTAAGATATATAGCTACTGATCTTTACTAACCTGTTCCTCAGTAATGTATCATACGTCAAAACTTACCACATTAAACACAACTCTTACCTGTTTCTTTCTCCACCGATAGCTCTCAGCCAGAGACATTCTCTCCTACTCTATTCCTCTTTACTCTTCTTGTCAAAACCTTGGATGATGACATGGATTATAGACAATAAACAACAACACAGCTCTGATTGCATTATGGTGGCCCTTTTGATCAGAACGTGGAATTTAATCACTGCTATTATCCATGACAACCCAACAGAGGAGCTGTTACACCTGTGTAACCAACAGTAAGTCGTCCAAGGTGGTAAGTGACAGCTTGGTTTCCCTAAGCCATTCCGTAAGACCAATCGTAAAGATGGCGAAAAGCGTGCGAGATAAAAAGACGAGATAAAAAGACGAAAGAAAGGCGATGGAAAGAAAACAAGACCAAAAGTGAATTCACCATCTAGTAAACAACAGGAAATGTCGAATTAGATAAGTTGGCCAGAAATTGTAATGCCATGTTAGCAGATTCAAATGCAATTAGAATAATCAGTGCCACATACTACGGGCTTGTTTCACGGCAATGAGACGCCGAATTGAGATTACGTAAGGAAACTCCTCAATGGGAGCAAATCCTATCTGATTAACTTCATCATTCTTCCAAATTCACTGACGTCATAAGTCCTCCATTCATCATATTTGTGCAGGATGATGATTATTATTATACCGGGATAGAATATATCAACGTTTATTGCTTTTATATATCGCCACTATTCGTTTCATTCACCAAAGCAATTCCATCTGCTGTCACGACTCACACCATGTCCAACTTGATTGAGGGCTTGTACCACACTGTCCAAGTACGTCTGGAGGATGGTCTCTCGGTAGTGGCGAAGCTCACCTTGTGGTAGGGCTTGTTTCAGAGCCTTTTTGCCGTCGTTCAAACATTCTTGAATGTCATTTACGCATTTGTTCACGGAATTGTGTCTTTCTTCTGGAACATCTTGGAAAGTGTTGCTGAATTTGTCGGCGCTTCGGTTCACTTTGTCATCTGTACGTTGGTGTCGAGTGGGAAGAGTTACTGATGGGTATCGTAGCAAACATTGTCGTCATCGTTCTGATTCTCTTGGGTATTACTTTCTATTACAACCGCAACAACAGGGGTACGCTTGCGAACGACCTCAAGAAGAAGGCGCAATGAAGGACAAAACTGTCTCGGGTCGTTGAGGAGACTGATGATATCGACGGCTAGTCGTTGGCGTCTGGCCGAGGCAACTATGCGCAAGGGTAGATCGTTTGAGCTTGTAGTTATAATATGTATCGATGCAAAAAATCTTGTTGGTTGTGGTATTTTTCAGCGAGCCGCGTTATGGAGTAAGATGAAGTAAAGGAAATATAAAACGTTGGTTCTTTATGAGCCAACAGGCACAGACTGTGGGGCACCACATGTAGATGGATAGTCATTGTTACATTATCATTTGCCTTTTCAACATGACAGCTCTTAAACAAGGAAATGTAAAAGATGGTTGCTATCGCCTCGCTTTCATGACTTGTGTAGAGTATCCACTACGTTGTATGTCATTCGTCCAACTCAACGGACACTGTTGGTAGGTTCTGACAGCGCAGAATCGAGCTGTTGCCTTGGACAACAAACCTGAAATGCTACAAAACATGACGAGATTCGTGCGTACCGATATACCAACGGCATGGTAAGAACGGCAAGAACGGGTTCTGCGTATTCTCAACGCGACAACGCTGCAGAGAAGGATCAATCTTTATGTGTGACTGTATACCGCCCATAGTGCTAGACAGTGCTGGACAATACTAGGAAGCGTGTGGCTTGGCTCAACTCTCCCTCTCCTATACTCGTGGCCTGACCATCTCCATGCCGTTTCTCGCCAAACACCAACCGCTGCGTCTCTAACCAACCCATTCCACCCAACAGCAATACATTCTCAAGGTCCACCGGACATGCACCCATGTCCGAAGACGGGCCCAATGACGTTTCACGATGGTCATTCCCATTACCCCTTGCCGATCTCTTCTTTACGTGCCTTGGATCTATGGTAATTCTCAGAGACTTAGCCTGTCGCGGTGTTGCGGAGTATGCATCGATATCCGTCTCGCCTGGTTACGTAACCATCCTTCCTCGCACACTCCTCCCATGCCAGCCACCACCACACACAGCAGCCGCTCCCTGTAACTCGTATACCCAGTGACTCAGCGATCCACATCTCGCGTAGAATTTACGTAACATCACAGGATTCAAACCTTGGTGATAGTTTTCCCTATGTGCCTAGTGTATTTATGCATCCCACTTTATACACGATGCCGTTTCGGCAGGCAGGCGGACTTTAGAGTGGTAACGCCCGACGCACAGACAATTTCCCGATTCGAGATCACTGTCGATCTTTTCCCGTTAATTATCAAGCCGAGAATGTCTCTTTGCAAACTGGTTGTATACAGACGAAGACGTTCGTTGGAATCCATGTTCATCCAGAAATTGTCGCCAGACGGAGCTCTCCACAGTGTCTATACAACTTAGCAATGGACCGTGGTACCTATCCGCAGGATTGCTTTCAACCCAACACTCTTGCTAGGTGAGCCGTTGTGTGTTGTCGTCCGTTTCTCGTTACCGGATCTGGAGTCAATGGGGAATTACGGTAGGATGCGCCTGGTGGTGGCTGGGTGGCTCTGCGTACTAGTTGTTTGTGTGCGTTCCCGTAGTTGTCGTTTTCGAATCGCTCAGAGATTGAAAAGGTCGCTGACTGTGTATGTGTTGTCTACGCCTATCCACGGTAATTGTGGCCTGCATCTCGGTGGCGTCGCGGAAATTCGGCTGTTCGGGACAATTCCTCCGTTGGAAATGCCACTGTGTTTCACACATCCCCTTGGCGCTTTTTTTTAAAATACTCCGCCACGCCCCGCCTCGCTCGTTGTCACCGCGGCGATTCCTTTCGGCGGTGTTTTCGCCATCCATTTGGCATCTCTTTCCATGTTTACTTTTCATCCTGTTGGGACGGCTTCTTGCAAAACGATGCAGCAGCTCGCAAAGTGACAGCGCATCCGTCACGCCCGGCAAACTAAGCAGTCGTGTCAATTCAGCAAACGCAACGCCTCGTCACTCGCACGTCGGATTCAGTATGGTGGCTGCCGACGCGCTGTCGTCGCGTCAGTTGGGACACCCGCCACGATCGCCTCTATTTGTTTCGCCGACGAATAGCGTGTCGTCGCGTCTGGGAGTCAGGTCGTTGGACACGTCGGTGGAGCATTCGAGCAACACGTCGGTTGGAAAGATGGCGCGTGCACATGAGGATGATGGCGAGCTAGGTCTGCGGCGGACGAAGGAGCGGACGGAGGAACGGAAAGCGAGTGTGCATGAGACGGAAGGGATGAATCTGCCGGGGATCGAGTCTTTGCTGAATGTGGCAGGTGAGTTTCGGCATGTGGGGTTGTGCTGATGGGTCAGATCGTCCGCAATCAACATCGTCGTTGTTTCATTCGCCGTCGCTTCCCTCGCTCGTGGCGAACTCACCGGCAACGTCTCCGTCGTCGACACGCACGTCAAGGTTTCCCTCTCTGACTTATTCTGTGTCAGAGATGACAGTTTCGGGTTGGTGGGCGCCGGAATTTGAGAGAAATCTCTTTGTGTCATCGCAACGGCCCAGTGCGTCGGATACACAAGCCTTGGTTGACGAGCATGATCCCAAACGGCGACGCTCGGATGGGCCTCCGCTGCGCGATGCGGAAGAGTCGGTGCGGTTGATATGCCAGACGCAGAGCAGGAACGCGTCTCTTCCTTCCATTTCGCCGAGCTCAGGGCCCTCGACTTTTCCTTTTGGGCCACCGATGAAGAGTAGGTTCCCGCCGCAGGCTCCTTCGGCTAGTGTGTCTGCGGCGATGAGCCGTGGCTCTTTGTCGGGAGAGGTCCTGTCACCGAGACGGCCCAGTCCGGGCTCGAGAAGTGGTAGCCTCGTGGGAGGACAGCTGTCGAGACAGTTTGCGGAGCTCTCGTCGACAATGCAGAGGTCTAGTGACAGAAAACCATCCATCCGGGTCACACCGTCGGAGCGGCACTCGGCCTTGAAGCCTTTAATTATCCCAGACACCGAATCTTTCTCTATACCTACTCTCAATATCCCATATCCCACATCTACTTTTCTCGATAGACCGCGACAAGACTCGGTCGCTCAGCCTCTGACGCCTGATGGCTCAGCGCCTTCCCAGCCGGGGCCGCGTCGCTCGTCGTTGACAGAAATCATCATGGCAAAGAGTGGAGACAGTATAGCAATGAGAGAGGGCAAATATAATTCTCCTATGGAGGGCTCCAAGGGTGTCAATGTGGAAAAGTTGTCTTTGGAGCCTCTGCCCGTTTCCCAAAAGCTTCATCCTGCACCTCAAGTCGCCAAAGACGATGCACCCACTTCGCCCGCGTGGCAAACAAGAAGAGAATCTGCCGAGTCGATAGCTTCTGCTACCGCCGATCTCAGTATCCACTCGGAACCCACTGTAGAACGGTCTTTTTCTCTTCGCGGAATGAAGAGGTCGTCATCCAAGCGTGAGGATGACGACGAATCCGAGTCTGAAAATGTGGACCCCGGCATGCGTGGAATGGAGGTGTTGGCTGAATCGGCAACAAGGGTGGCGGCAGCCGAGGAGGAGAGCAAGGCAAAAGACGTCGACATTGATGAAGAGGGTGACGAGGAAAGGGAAGAAAGTCCTGATAAAGGTTCTGTCGTTGGCGGACCAAAGTATACCTGCACTTTTTGTGCCAAGACTTTTTCGAGACCAAGCTCGTTAAAGATTCATACATACAGCCGTAAGTTGATCTTTGCGTTGACGATGTATACCAACATGTTCTAGATACCGGCGAAAGACCATACATCTGTCAAGTGCCAGGATGTGGGCGCCGTTTCTCGGTGCAGTCGAACCTCAAGCGCCATGCAAAAGTTCACCAAGTTGGTCATGTCGGCGATCCCAATGCCGCTACAGAGCCCAGTTCAGGATACCCTGTAGCCTCGTCACACCATCCGCCCCCTATCCAGCATCCCGTGATGCCACATCAGCCGATACCTCAGCACCCTCAACAACAGCATCCATTTGGCCAACATCCTCATTCTCAACAATACCCACATCTACAACACCATCAAACAATGTCACATGCTCATCATCCTGATATGATACATCAGAAAATGCACCCTTCTCATGGATCTTTCCATTATATACCACCAGGATATGCGCCTATGCCAATGGATACCATGCCACATCCTTCACCACCAGGTGCGATGCTAGGGCCTCCTCCAGGATACTATACCGACCCAAGATATGTTGTGCCACTACCATCGACATCCGGGACCTTGCAAAAAGGTCCTGAACACCATGGTGAGCCTCGCAACGACCACGACACGAATAGGAGACGGAGAAGCGGCACAAAAGGAAGAGGAAAAGTGAGGGCGAAAGCACGAATCAAAGAAGAGAAAAAGTAGGCTTCAAAAATAAAAGTAGATCTTGAGCATTGCAAAGAAATGGTTTTAATTGTATTTTTGGATTGAGTGGGTTTGTTTCCATCGTTTTTAACGCTTGAAGCTTGTTTATTACACGGCTCAAGCAGCAGTCTTTTTGGGTATCTTTATCTACGTACAGTGCAGCATTTTGTAGACTATGTATGGCTCTGTTTCTATAATTATCTTTTTATTTTTTCCATGCAAAAAGCCGGACGCGGGGGGCTTTTTAGACCCTGAAAGTGTCGTCCCATATTTTTGTCTTGTTTTTTTTTCCTTAAATCATATTTTTCTACTATTTAATCTTTTACCTTTTTTTCTTCTACTCCATCTTCTTTTTTGAAGGTTTCTCAGCCATGTCGTCAATTATACCACAAGTACAGCAGTTGATTTATCAAGCTGGTGAATATATACCAGAATGGTACACTGAGCTGCCACTCGCTTTCAAAATCTTGACCTTGGTCATTGGTATACCAGCAATCATCATTGGTTTGAATGTCTTTCAGCAGCTTGTGAGTATCTGGCTGTTGATTGTGATAGCGGCTCATCAAAAGTCTCTTGTATCTGACTCGGACAATGTCAGTATCTTCCATGTCGAAAAGATTTGCCTCCTGTCGTCTTTCATTACATTCCATGGTTTGGCTCAGCTGCTTATTATGGCAAAGACCCTTACAAGTTTCTATTCGAGTGTCGCGAAAAGGTGAATGGGTTTTATCCGTGAAGATTCTCGTGTGTAGAGTCAAAATGATCGCAGCGCTGACCTTGGTTGACAGTATGGAGACCTCTTTACATTCATTCTTATGGGCCGAAGGATTGCAGTCGCCCTTGGACCAAAGGGTAACAACCTTTCGCTAGGCGGCAAAGTATCCCAGGTCTCTGCTGAAGATGCCTATACTGTGAGTAGATGCGAGTGTTTGATGAAAAGACTTCTCACGGCTCAACGTAGCATCTTACTACCCCAGTCTTTGGCAAAGGCGTTGTGTACGATTGTCCCAACGAAATGCTCATGCAACAGAAGAAATTTGTGAGAAATTCAACGGGCCGCAACATTGGCGGAAGAGCTAACAAGATTATAGATCAAGTCTGGTCTTACCACCGAAGCGCTTCAGTCTTACCCACCTATGTTTACGGACGAATGTGAGGAATTCTTTCAAAAGGAATTGAAAATCACTGCTTCAAAGCCTTCTGGCACTTTTGATCTACAAAAAATCATGTCTGAGCTCATCATTCTCACTGCTTCTAGGACCCTTCAAGGCAGGGAAGTCCGTGAATCTTTGAGTGGTGACTTTGCAAAGCAATTCGAGGATTTGGATGGTGGTTTCACCCCTCTCAACTTTATGTTTCCCAATCTCCCGCTTCCCAGCTACAGGAGAAGAGACCTGGCTCAGAAAGCTATGAGTAACTTTTACCTTAGAATCATAGAAAACAGGAGAAAAGGGGGAATCGACGTGAGTTGGTGTTTATAAGATACAATTCTTGAACCTGACAGCTGTTAAATTCAGTTTGACCATGATATGATTGCCTGCCTTCAAGAGTGCAAGTACCGTAATGGCGCTCGGCTTACAGATCGTGATATTGCACACATCATGATCGCTCTTCTCATGGCTGGTCAACACACTTCTTCCGCTACCTCTTCTTGGGCCCTTCTTCATTTTGCTGATCGTCCAGACATTGTGTTCGTGTTGTTGTTCCTGTACTGAAGAGGTTGCTCATGCTACTGTAGCGAGGCGCTCTATCAAGAACAAAAAGCTAAACTTGGAAATCCCGATGGCACCTTCCGTGACTACAAATACGAGGATCTCAAGGAATTGCCTCTTATGGATGCCGTGATCCGAGAAACCCTCCGAATGGTGAGGAAGAGACTACTTTATCCCATAATTTATGCTAACTAACACCCACCCTGCTAGCACACTCCTATCCATTCCATCTACCGAAAAGTCCTCTGCGACATTCCCGTCCCTCCAAGTCTCTCTGCTCCTTCTGCCAATGGTCAGTATGTGATCCCTAAGGGTTACTATATCATGGCTGCTCCTGGTGTTTCTGCTATGGACCCTCGTATTTGGCAAGACGCTTCTGTCTGGAATCCTAATCGATGGCTCGACGAAAACGGTGTTGGCGCCGCTGCTGTCACCCAATACACCAAGGCTGAACAAGTGGACTATGGCTTCGGTACTATCAGCAAGGGTACCGAGAGTCCATACCAGCCATTTGGCGCTGGAAGACACAGATGTGTTGGTGAACAATTTGCATACACTCAACTCTCTACCATTTTCGTCTACATTGTGAGGAACTACACCCTCAAGCTTGCGGTACCAGAATTTCCTAAAACAAACTATCAAGTATGGTTTTCTTCAAACATTTGTATATCCGGGCTGACATTTCACTCCTAGACTATGATTGTCCAACCTCTGAATCCCCTTGTCACGTTCACGCTTCGAAGTACTGAAAAACAAGATGTGTAAGACGTTGGACATGTCATAGTTGGCGAGTAGAAATGATACGCCGTTTGAAAGTAGATGCTGGATGAACATATTTTTCGTATAGCATTCAATTTTTTTAGTTTCTTTTTTGGGCATATCTTACGTGGTGTGCGACGATCTCCTGGCTCCAATGCACTATTAACATGCTCAATTCGCCCTTGGCGACGAACATTTTCCTGAGTTACCATTTACGTTTACCCTTGTACAAGGACTGATGCGATTTTAGCATTGATATTATACAAAATGACTGATACAAGCGCAGCGCTCTCTTCCCTTGTATCTATCTTCTTCTTGCAGCTTACTACCATCCCACATCTCCACCTTGCCATGGACGCAATTTGACGCCTCTGCTTCCACGTTCTTTGCTCAAGACCCATCTCTCCAAGCTATACGTTTCGTACGCGCCTTCAGTTTGCTTCATAGCAAACATGTGTTTTGGCCCAGATATGGCCTTGATAGCATGCCGTCGACTATTACCTTGAGTTAATGTTTTATCTCGTCAAGCACAAGTCTCTGCAACACCAACCTTTGCCAAATACAAGTCGCTAGATTCAGCCCTGTCTCGTCGGGTACTCCGTACCAATACATAATCAGCCCTCCGTTCTTGACAGCCTCTTCGTGCGCTTCTCGATCAGCCTTGTACAGAGAAAGAGTAGTAGACTGGGGCTTTCTGCGAGACCTAAAGACGACGCAGTACCATTCTCTCTTTGTCGATAATGGCAAAGACTAAGCCAAACCGGATTAGCTCTACAAGCGAAGATAAGAATGGACTTACAAGACCAGACCAGTTGAATGCTTGATCATAGGGAGTAGACGGATAAGCATTTGTCAGTGGCTGAAAATGATGAAGTGCTTGATGCAAAGCGAGCGAGGCTGGGTCGATATGAGGCAGACGGGTATCAAAATCCTTCAACGGATCCATCTGCTCATCCTCTTCCTTCATGCCCAGTCTCTTGTCCACCTCGGCCACTCGAATCCGAATATCAGACTTGAGGGCGTCGTCCGGCTCACTACCTTTTCTATGGTCCTCTTCAGCACGTTTTGGCAATGGCGACAATAGCGGAGGGAGGTAGAGGATGGGGTCAGAAGAGATCTCAGCGTCAACGGCTGGAAGTCTGTGGTGGATGCTGACTGTCTGAGCATCAACGTCGGCCAGAGGATCACTGCGAGAATCTCTCTCTCTCACTCCGCTGCTGGCTTCAGAGTTGGACGAGCCTGAAGACTTGCGCTTCTCTCGTTTCTTTTGGTAAGCCTCATACCATTCATACGTCCTCGAGTGGGTACGGCCTCTGGATGGGATAGAGGGGTTAGGATCGTAGAGGATGGAGGGAACGATATCTGAATCAGGAGAATTGAGCGTCTGAATGTAGTTGGACGAGACTGGGTGGCTAGACGGTGAATGTGTTTTAATGATCCTTTGCGACACAAGAGCAGTGAGTGCCATGATGTTGAGTGATTGGTATTTTCAAAAAAGAGACTTGAAAGCTCGTCGTATATATACATACGTTACGAGTAGAAATGGGTAGCAAGAAATGACTTTGCATGTCGCCATAACAGCGAATTCTTAATGGTAAACAGACTAGAATGACTTTTATTGAGAAATGCTGAATACAGAATGGTACTGCGAATAATGGCGTGATAAAGACAAGTTGAACCATTTAAAACTCTTTTTTTTAAATAAAATGAAAAAGCACGCGACGAGATGTTTCTTCAGTCTCCAAGGGGGAACCCTTTGGACGGAAAGTTGAAGAAGCTGGAAGAGTTAGAGATGTTTGTTGAGTATACTTAGTCATCAGCAGCCATGAGTCTGCCAGTAACTTTTTCAGCCCGAGAGTAGTTGGTAAAGAGCTGCTGGAATACGTATATGACATGGAGGGAGAAAGCAACGCCGGATTTAGATGGCTGTAGTTGTGGAGATGAATTGGAATGAATCAGACTCTACGTAAAAAGATAAGACCTTTGGCCGTTTTTAAAACCTCAGAGTCTAATGACCACTTGGCTAGTTTCTAATCAGACATTAGGATATGGCATTACAGTTGAATACATAATGTAATGCATGCGATGAGACATAGGATAGCTAATGTCAGTGCCATTCACTATTACTATGGGACGAATAAACCGTTCTTGACTAAAGACAATATAAAGAGAATGGGGACACTACCAGCGATAGCCTTGCTTCCCAGCTTCATTCTTTTTGAGTCTGAATAGTCTCCGTCTCAAACGGATTGTGTCTAAGACATGCATACGCAGTATCGTCTTTTTTCATTTCTTTTGCAGAGACTTGTGCAGTAAGATTATAAGAGGTGAGTCAAAATATCCTTTTCATAAAAGGCCAGAAGTGGCCGGCCAGCCGGACGACAAATGTCGAAATTACTTTGAAACCCACGCATATGCTCCAAACGACTCAGAGCAATGACTAAAATTAGATGCGGATCGCTTCATTTCTGCAGCGGAGGGCAACCATCTCTTAGCCCCGTCATAATCCAGAAATTCCTCTTCTTCATCCTCATCCATAAAGTCCTCAACCTCGTTCATATCCTCATTCAACAACATCTCAACATTTCTTTCTGCGCGCTCGAGTTCAACGTCATCTTCGGAAGTATTGATTAACTTTTGGTCATGGGCATAAGAACGAGACCAGTTCAACCAATCACGGTTAGTTAACTGGTCAGCTGCGGCAGGAAGCTCGCCAGAGGATACTCGGCGCTCCACATTATGTTGAATAGCCTTTTGGGCTGGATCGTTAAGTTCGACCTCGCGGGCTTCCTTCGTCATCTTCTCAATGATGAAATGAACGACAGAATCTGTATCATCTTTTAAAGGTTTGTCGTCAAGGGCGGTAAAAAGCTGATTAACATGGTCAACCCATGCAAAAACAGGGACATAGAGGGAAAAGTTGAAGTCTACGAGAGCAAGGCGTTCCATAGTATCGATCTGCTTGGTAGAAATGGCAGTAACTTCGCACCTATAGAGCGATTAGTGATATGTAAAGTATTTGCTGCTGATAACTTACCATGACTTAGTCAAGAACGAGTTGTCATCCAACCATTTACCTGCCAAAATCAAACCCAACATGGCAACTCTCTTTTCGACTGCTTCGGGCTCGCAAGACACATGCTCCCTGAGGAACTTTCGCAACTTGGCGCCTTTAACGCCATCACCTTCATGCAGACCCAATCCAGCAAGATACCACACAGCAGCAACAAGTGCAGATGGACTGATGGTCATCCTTTGAATCATGTCAAGAATAAAACTAGTAAAAGTGGCTGAAGGTTTGCGAGCATGAGCCCACTCAACATTCCAAGGGTCGTGTTGCTCAAAATTGGGTCGTCGAGAAGACATACTGATAGCAGGAAAAGTGGTTTGAATCATTCCCATCCTGCCCCAGTTGTTCGCAGCGTCAAGAGGGACTCGACCAACCCTCGACCAAGAATCTATTTCCCGGCCAGCAGCACCCCACTTTTCATCTGATGCACCACCAGTAGCTTGTCTCAACTGGCCAGGAACGACCAAAAATTGAATCACCTGTTGAGCGTACCAGGCAGAGAAAGCGGCGTTGACCGTGTCAACGTCAGGCTCTCGAATAGCAGGTGCTACCGGGGCTACATAGATGTGTTCGTGATGACTATTGGGGTATCGATAGGTGTCGTGGGGAGTAATGGGATGTTCTGGAAGTTGAACATATCTTGGAGGGACAACAGGGGCGCAATAAGGATTGGGCTCAAAAGTTCCCCATATCGGACCATTTGAGCGGGGGGGCGACCATACAGAAGGTTGTTTTGTGTAGCCAACTGGTTCCGGAAAAGTTTCACTCTCGAAGCGGTAGGCTTTACGCTGAGGAGCTTGAGCAAACTGTTGTTGTGAGGACTTGTTAGCAGCAGGACAGTATGATCCAGTGTCAAGGGATTTCATGACTGCCTGCTTGCTCCAGTCATTGGCAGCATATGAACGACTGCTAAGACTGTTAAATCCAAAATGCGAATTCTTTCTCCCATGCTCGTCAACACTCATCCCTCTGATCTGTTTATCGAAATTTTGCCCATTCTCACCGACATCGTGCCAGAGATGAGCATTCAACAATTTTGGCATTTCCATCTCTTTTTTGACACGTTGCCCGAAGGACTTGTCGTAAATATAGGGCATGCTGTCGGAAGAGGGTAGAACACCCGAACGACCCGAAGGCCGATGTACTACTTCTCCTGAAGGAAAAAGTTGTACTGAAATGATAGAAGGTGGGTATAAAGACTTGATGGGAGTGACAAAGGTTTCGTGCACACTAGAATGAATGGTTTGATATGATGTCATCAATTAAATGTGCCGTTCACAGGAATTAATAATTGACGAGTCCCCAAGTTGATGAGGATGTCGACAAATTTGGTTGTTGGATTGTGTGGAGCAAGGAGCAAAAAACACCAATTAAGGTGTGCAACGAGATATAACTGCGCTGCGCTCGACTTGATGAATCCGTAAAAAAAAGTCACCGAAGTTGCAGAAAAGCGGACCAGATTTTGATAGAAGAGGTACCGGCTGTCGCAAGATAGAAGCCAATTATGATAGTTGAATTGAAGGAAAGATACAAGACGGTTGTAAGTGGATAGTGAATATGATGTACAAGGTTGGGTGGCAAAAGGGCGAAATTAGCACACAAAAATTACTGAGCACAATTTTGCACACAGCATTGAATAAATGCTTACCTAACAGAGCACCACAAATGTTGCCTATGTGACCAGCGACGATTCTTATTTCCGTCTAGGCGTATCCACTCTTCGTCTGCTTCTTCTCCCTATGCTTGTAACCGGATTGTGCAAGCGTTGCGAAACGAATCAAGCTGGTGAAAGCTGATCTGTTGACGTTGCGCGCCCGGTTCAATGTTCTCAGGAGAGAAGTCTCTAGCGGGTCTATTGGTTGTTTCGGCAGAGGCAGAGTTTCCCAAAAGGTCACTCTGTATGCCGTTTTTAAAAATAATGTGAAGAGAAAAAAAAGGAAAGAAAAAACGTGGTCCTAGACGATATGTTGAACAATGGGAGGTCTGTGCTGTTTGATGTGAAAATTATCTCCGCGGCGTTTCAGAGGAGTGGCGCGTTTTTGATAGACGTCACTTTGTGCTAGATACACAAGTGGCTAGTTTTTTGAAGTGAGTCATGTCCAGAAAAAAGCGATAAAATTAATCAATCCGACTAAGCAATGAGCAGCATCATACAGATGTACCCCAGACAAGTATCAATTTCATACAAGAATGAGACAAGACGTACAAAAAGGTATAAGATGGACTTGATCATCATCTGAAGATATACAGGTGCTCATATCGTGTACTTTCTGGCATTGGTAGAATGAATGTAGGTCTGACATTGCATGGGTATAGGAATGTTGCCAGTTATGACGAAAACAACGAGACTAGAGAACTGAATTATTTAAGCTCTGATTGAGATGAGAAGCCATGCTCTACATTGTATGACAGCCTTGATTCTACGGCAATGAACTGGTCCAAGAAGAGTACAGACGTCAAACAGCTAAATCAAGCTATTGACCATATAGGACGGGAAGCCCATCGGTATTCAACAGTCCATCACGATTTTGGTGAAAAACTGTCTTGCAGTTCTGACAACTCAAACAGCTCAATGCCCTCGAATAGCTCAACAACTTTGATCAAATTTACTAGGCAGCTATTATGCCTGATGATCTCTTTTTTTGAACATATGCTGAAATATCTTGTTGATATTCATCAAAATCGTGGATCGAAGATGGCGCCTGATTGCTAGGGCGACGCTCAGTTGCTTTGACGATCCCTATACTAGCATACGCTTTTAAACAAGTGTTATTTGGCAATACTCTTATAATACTAGACGATAAGGACTCTTTGATTCTTGCTCGACCATTGCCGTCAATGCCCAAGGTCCAGCATTGCTACGACATCATTTCTCCTTATACAGCGCACGAAGTGTGATGTCGAAATTCAGTTGCAAAGAGAGTGAAGGGCCCAGATTAACAAAAATGAACATGATGTACAAACGTGCTCAATTAATGTAGGAGATATGTACCATTCTGTGCAACAGCGGGATTAATGTTGTAGGTTTCGCTTTTTGTCTGCCTTGTGCAATGTGCTGATAGATGAGCGAAGTAGTCTGAGAATAAGTACAGCAATATATCCTCGGCTAAAGCACCGCTTCCTTGTATGGCCAGTCAACTGGAGACCGGGTGTCGCAGGGTTTTCGTAATTCTCGCTTTCCATAATGGTTGCGATGAACGTGAAATATATGAGAAGAAAAAGGCTTAAAGGGATTAAAAGATCTGAGGCATTGCCATTTGTAGGCTTTTCTCGTCATATTACGTTATCGAACGAGCTGATAAACACTTGATGATAGTCGATAAGTAGTTTGATTCATATGAAGGAGGGCATTGTTGCGCCTATGCTGGTCAGCAAATTCACAAGTGTAACCTGCGTTACGGATCCACTTCAATTGAAAGAATCATGCAGGTGAAGACATGCTCTGGAAAAATTACGCAGCTGCTTTCATATCGAGTGATTTTTCGTTCAAGAACTCTATATGCAATGTCCTTGTCTTTGTCATATAATACCCCATTCCTTGCCTGTTCACGCCATACGCACACTACCTTCACCCATGAAGAACGTCATTCTCCGATAGCGTCTTTCGCAATCTGAGGTTCCACCCAAGCTTTCTTCTCAAAACAAGCAAACACCAAATCGTATCCATCAAATTCATAACCAATTCGGTCCTTTCTCGCAAACTCCTTGCCTAACAAATCTGTCCCAAAAGAATTCCAAACCTTGATCTCTGTTTCTGAGGCTGGACATGAACCACTAGACGTGGAAACAAAGAGAGTTATAGAAAGGCGAGAAGGCTGAAAGATGTCGACGACATTACGGATAAGCTTTTGCAAGGTTGGTCGTTGAGTGGTGGCAGAACTGGACGAAGAACTGGGAAGTGGCACATTGCATTCAAAGGAAGCATAAGACCATCCCTCTTCTGGCGTGACGTGAATAGTGAAGTACCCACCTCCGGGCTTATCCCCAGAGGGCGTGGGCATACCTGTTCCAATCACAGCGTTGGCCGAGTATCCGCATGGATCAAAGCCAAAAGAGTCTAAAACAGCGTCTTCTTGAGGGAAAAGCTTGTCAATACCAAGCTTGGTAGAGATGGCTTTCCCTAAATCATGTCCAGATGTAGAAGAAGAGGAACTCGTTTCACAATTATGAAAGAATGGAGCACGAGCCTCGGAAGATAGATGGGTCATGAGAATTTCCAAAGTGGTGTCTTGGTAGTCGGGTGCGCAGAGAAGCATCATAGGTTTGGGTAAGGTGAGAGGGGAAGAAGGAGAGGTGATTGATTTGGGAGGAGCATTGGGAATAATTGGTTGAGAGTTGGGCGTGGTAAGGTAGAGAAGCCAGTGGTCTCTGTTCATAGGGCCGACAGTATAGGCTGCTCCAGCAGTACCTGCTCAGCCATTTTCAGTTTGAGTATTCAAAAGCCAGCCGTGTCTTGCTCACCGAACACATTATCCAAGAAGCGTATCTCGTCTCTCCAGTCTCGATGAGGACCTTGTTGCCGTTCGGGAAAATAGAAAGACTTGCGAGAATAAAAGCATCTCCAGACATTATTGAATCCACAGTACTGACGAGCGATCTCAATGACTCTGTAAAGGCCGAGCAAATTGAGTGTGGTACCACAAGTCTTGAGAATGAGGAGATGAGGAGCAACAAATAGTGAAGACTCGCTAGTCGTATACAGCCACTGAGTACACCAAAGCTCTGGCTGTTGCGATACTAAGCATGTAGGCTTACCTCAACAAATACGCATCCAAGTCATCTCCTTCCACCATACTCAAGACTTTGCATTTAACAATATCGAGCATTTCTTCCCATACCTCTCGTGGCACCGTTCTAAGTCCTTTCAACTTGCTCTTCCCAGCAGATCGTGTCTTAAGGCCAGCAGCCAAACTGGGCTCTGTTGCCGGGGGCAGAGCTTCTACTGATGGAGCAAACCATATTTCGAGAAGCTTTTCGGGGCCTTCGAATGGGCCTGGTGAGGTTATTATTAAATCACTGACAGTATCAGTGGTCATCCTAGGTAAAAGAAGTTGATAATTTCATCATTTTTTTTTTGTTTTTTTTTTCGTTTTGATGATATAAATCATGATAAAATCACGTGATTTTAAACTGATCTGGCGGCGATATCCGTGTCGGAATGTGCCACTGCCACGTTCATACGTAATTCCTAATGCCGCATTTTGTTTACGTATTTTATCTAGTTTTCTAAATTACATAATTATAAATTGTTTACATTTTCAACTTTCTGCAATGAATCCCTCATCACAACACCCAACGCAAACCCAGGCGGCGCACGCCGCTGCCAATTCCATTGCTTCTCTCCTATACAGCCACTCTGAGAGAGACGATGTAGAGAACCATGGGTTGATGGAGTATCTCCAGCACAACGAATACACCCACGACGCTGATAGAGATGGAACGGGTGGACTGGTGCCGTTGCCAGCTCACCGCGGGTCGCCATATCGTGGACACTCATTAACAAGATCTGCATCCCCTCCGAATCCTACAGTCCCCATTCCAGCTTCCCTCTCTCGGTTAGCTACCAATGCACTTTCCACATTTCATTCTCCAGCGGTTCCTTCACTACCCGCTCCCGTCGATCACGTATCTATCGCGACATCTGTCGACTATGGAGACCGCGGTGAGATGGGTGGCAAGAGGAGGAAGCAGCCTCATGAGCGTGCTGGATGGGCGGATATGGACAAGGACGTTGGGACGGGAAAGCGGCGCCGAACTCGGAAATCAGATGGCGGAATCATCCATCCAGTGTCCGCTTCGCCTTCACAGCAAAGGGCTGAAGGCAATCCGCAACCACTGGACGGTGTTTCAGGGCATGATATGAGCTCTCTTCAAGAGCTGAGTCGGATGGTGACCCAAACCCAGCATGTGGACGAGCCCGACACGCAGAGCAATGTGCCGCAGAGTCAAGATGGTCAAGGACCTGCTATAGACCCCACCTTGGCCAATAGTGTGACTCAGGAATCTCATGGCAAGCCTTTAGCTGATTATACAATGTAAGTTCTCATCTTGTGTTATCTCATCAGACTGACGAGAGTTGTATAGGGATGCCAAATTCTCACGTGCTGAACAAAACAAGCGCGCACAACAAGCTTTCCGTCGCCGTCGCGAGGAACACATGAAGCGTTTAGAAGCAGAGTCAGCTCAACTCCAATCAGTTATGAAGCAATGCATGGATCAAGAAATGATCATCAAAGACCTTTTACTTGTAAGTCTCTTGTCTCTTTGGGTTGACATATTGACATTCAGTTTAGAGTCAGCAAAGCGACAAAATCCGCATTGTAGCGCTGGAAGCTCTTATCAGACAACAATTTATTGATGGGTCAAATGCAATGTTGACTGCTGAGGGCGAGTTGAACGTTCCCGAGTCTGGGTCATCAGAAGCAGTGCAAATCGAAGGCAAATCGTCAAGTGACATTGAAAGGGCGCTGGACATCCTAGCTTTGCAAAGCAGAGAGGTTGCCAAAGCCATGCTTAGAGGGTAGACTGTTGAAATGAAGAGTTGGAAAAGTTGTACACTAGTGACATTGGATACTACAGAGATCTCTCTGAGACATGGTTAGTGAGGACAAAAGTGTACATTAATTTGTTGGAGTTTATGCAAATGTCCAAGTGCTTTTACCTTGCTTTATTGTGAATAACCAAGGCAGTCGAATTTATAACCACTCCTGTAACACTCTACACCTGTAGTAGTGACTTTTAAAACGACGAGGTGGAGGTCAATCGCTGATTTTGTTTTATAATGGCTTGACTACTTTCTTTTATTTACACTTCTTTTTATTCTCAATAAAACATGGAGATCGTCCCATTAGCTCTCAATATGTCAGTTTGCTTTGAAATTAAAGTCAAGACCGTAAGCTTACAACTATCGCAGCCTCGAGCTTACTCCTACAACTCTCATTCCATCCCAAACTGACCCTCTATTCCATCACTTACCTGACTCTCCTCTTCCAGCAGCACCACCTCCTCAAGGCTTCGCATTTTCACCAACACCCAATTATCCGCCGCCGTTAGGAATAATTTCTCTAGGTTCCAGGTTAAAACTTCGAGTTGCTCTGGAAAATATACACCGTCAACAACATGCAGTTTTAGGTGTCAAGATGATGGTAGAGATACAGATGCCTACAGGGAGATATAGGCTCGGAGAGATTGTACACGGTAGAGACATGCTTCCTGATAATCTACCAGAGCTTCCAGAAGACAAGTCAAATTCCTCGCCAGTAAACGAACAGTTGCCAGAGTTGCCTTGGGGGGAAAGTATAGAGTTGGGTGTGGAAGGAGAGATGAAGGATCTAGGACTGGGCGTCATTGTATGTAGTGTTGCTTGGGAGACACTTGATGGGCGGAGGACTTTTCAAAGGTTCTTCAAATTCAATGTGCGTCAAAATGAATGTTGGTGAATGTTAAAGACTGATGAGGGAAATGTATCAGGTCGTAACACCTCTGGGCATCAAGACTCGTATCCAAACACCTGTTCATCCCAACGCCCTCCTCAACGTTAATCTTCGAGAAAATATCTATCTTGAAGTATTCATGCAAAATACCTCTTCGGAAGCTATGCGTATACTGAATATAGGGCTTGAGCCAGTCCAAGGCCTGGAGGTTGGTAAGATTGGCCAAGAAATCGTTCGCGAGTTGAGTGTGGGAGGTACGAGGCAATATCTGTTTATTCTCTCGCCTGTTCCTCGACAAAAGAGTGAAAACCAATCGATGTTTCCTCCTGCTTACGCTCCCGGTACCATCCTTCCTCTAGGGAAACTGGCTTTGGAGTGGATCTCGGGGCCCTACCATACCCCGGGAAAACTCTTAACGTCTATGCTCAACCGTCGAGCACCTCTATCCGCGCCCTCTCCTACTTCCGTTAAAATCTATCCAACAATTGGCTCAACAGTTGCACCTTCACTTCCAGGAAAATCGCCTTCTTCGCGGCCTACCACTCCAGCAAGAGGTTTGGTAAGTTCTATACCTCAATTACCACTAGATTCATCTGTAGAGAAAAAGGAGAAGGAAGCATGGGAATATGATCTAGTGCTTTCAAACCCCGGTACTGTTTCTGTAGAGGAGGAGTTTACCTTGAAACTACGTCTTGCCATCCGTTCTAGTCGCCCTATCCAAAATCCCACTTCTCCGCCCTTCTTGCCCAAATTTGGTATCCAATATTTGACGCCATTCACCTCCTCGCCCCTACTGCCATTATCTCTGCCTCATATGTCCCTATCTTCACCTTCTTGGTCTGTTACCCCCGGCTCCCCTTCTCTTACAGATACAAATCTTGCTCGACCATTCTCCCCTCTTACGCCAGGTTCCACTAAAGACGGTAGTGAGCGTGAAAAAGACAGTAACAGAGATCAGTGGATGGGAAGTAGGCCTATGACGCCCATAAGAAGCGAGCTCAAGTCCGCTGTAAGTACGTTGATGAGGCCCAGCACACCAGGGGCAACTATGCCAGGATCCAAAGAAAGGAATGGACTTGGTTTTTTGGGATTGTCTTCAGCGAAGATTAGGCCTATGGATTCAGTCGGGACGAATGTGGATGGTAGATATGGTGGACAAGAGGAAGTAACATGGCCACCTCCGCCTATTGTGTTGTCTAATCCTAACTACAAACCTTCAATATCTATACCATCACCGAATGTCCGGTCAGACATTGCTCCAAAACAGCAGATACAATTTCAGCAAATTCAGCAGCAAACAAGACCTCAGCCTCAGACAGATATACATCATCTCGGAACATCCATGTTCATACCATCATTTCATCCTCCCAAGGCTAAAGTAGAAGCCCTCGGTACTATCCCCTCACCTTCAGGTGAGAAACCCGACAAAAACAAAGAGTTTTGGGAGACATATGTCGAGTGGGAATGGAGATTTTTCAGCTTTGATGAAGGATTAGGCATTCTTGGAGGATTGAGAGTTCTTATATTTGACGATAGTGGAGAGGGAGAGATTGGAAGAGAGTGGGACTGCTTAGGCGATATCCTTATTACCTAGTTTGGACAATCACTCGTATTTGTACGACATAGATTATCATGCAACAAATGGGAACAAATGCAAGAAGCACTTGAGAACATGAGAAAATCTATATCCTTCATATCCAAAAGAACAACGCTTAGTCCCAAGCAGCCAAACCTACGCTTCTCTAGAGCTACACAACTCTTCTCAGTTATCTCCGGAATGACGACCACAATCTTGCCCTCTAGAATGTTTAAGTATCTTTTACTTGCCCTCAAAGAGTTTCTTGATATGCTCGGTAGAGTAAGATTTGGGCCTCTCCAAAGGCATCTACATGATTCATCAGAGATTGTGGTATACACTAAACATGTCACGATACGTACACCAAGAGCTCGGTCCCAAATAAGCTGAGAGACAACACCAAACGCTCTAGAAACACCAAAGAGGACCGTGTAAAAGTCTTGTTGGTGAAGTCCATAATAGGTAAGAAGAACACCAGAGTGAGCATCGACGTTAGGCCAGGGGTCTATATTATGAGATCAGCATAATTGCACTGCGTAAACAATGGCTTACTCTTGGCTTTGCCGGCTTCGAGGAGAATGTTGGGTACAATCTTGTAGATCTGGCCGACGAGCTTGAAGAGAGGGTCATTGGGGAGGTGCTTGAGAGCAAACTCTCTTTGAGCAGTATATCGGGGATCCTAAAAGATTTTAGACTGCGGAAAATCAGAATAGAAACAATTTCACATACAGTCTTCCTAAGAACGGCGTGACCGTAGCCGGGAACGACCTGGCCAGATTTGAGGGTAGACCAGACGTACTCGGCAACTTTCTCGTCAGAAGCATCCTCACCAATCTGTGATCGCATCTTTTGGACCCATCGAAGAACTTCTTGATTGGCGAGACCATGGAGAGGACCAGCAAGGCCATTCAAGGAGGCGCCAAAAGCAAGGAAAGGGTCAGAGAGAGCGGAGCCGACAAGGTGACCAGTGTGGGCAGATACATTACCACCTTCGTGGTCAGAGTGAATAGAGATGTAAAGCCTCATGAGTTCAACAAAGTCGGCATTGTCACCAAAGCCAAGCAAGGAGGCTAGGTTGGCAGAATAGTCCTTGTTGGGGTCTACGGGAGGAAGCTTGCCGTCACCAAAGACGTTTCGGAAGATACGGCCCGCAATGTTGGGAAGTTTGGCAATAAGGTCCATGGAGTCGTCAAAAGTGGTTTTCCAATACTCCTTTTTGTGGACGCCGCTAGAATAAGCCTTGGCAAAGGCAGAGTCGTGGTTAAGCTGAAAAGCTGTCAACTTATGAACCAAACAATCCCATAAAGACAACGAGAAGAAACTCACAGCATTAACAGCGATAGAGAACTGAGTCATGGGGTGAAGAGTATTAGGGCATCGGTCAATTAATTCTTCAACAAACTTGGGAATAGTAGCCCTTGCAGCCCACTCTTGAGAGAGACCCTTGACCTGCTCATCCGTGGGAACTTCACCCGTCAAAAGCAGCCAAAAAAGACCCTCAGGCAAAGGTTCAGAGCCACCTGGCGCAGTAGGGAGTTTTTGCTGACACTCTGGGATAGTCAATCCACGGAAACGAATTCCCTCGTTGGGGTCGAGGACGGATCCTTCCCAGATGAGACCCTTAATACCACGCATCCCTCCATAGGCCATATCAACAGTGGTCTCGCCAAGAGGCTTGCTTCCATGAGCGGCACGGACAGCCTTCACGTTCTCAATTTCCTTAGGAATAAGTTCAGCCATACGGTCCTTGAGAGACGGCACGTATGCGGCATGAGTAGACGTGAACGACCTGGCAAGAGAAGGCTTGACCTAAACATAGTCAGCAAGTGATGCTATGTATTTGCTGATAGGATACTTACCTGCGACCTAAGGACATTTCTGCCAGCAATGAAGCTCATTTTGGTTTTTATTAGGATTTATATTAGAAAAAGAAATAGAGAAGTAAAAGAAAAGAAAGAAAAAAAAGTTGAATTAAATAGTTGAAGACTTTTTCTTGGTAGATCCCCATATTTCACTATTGCCACGTGGCTATACGGGATTCATTATCCTACGGTGATTCAACAAGCGGACATCCGCAATTTCAAATGAACTCATGAGTGACGTGGCTTTTTGACTGAAAGGTCGGCAATCATACCCAGTGACAACATTTCATTTGGTTCCATGTCAAAAGATTTTTGGTTTTGATTTTGATAATTCTCTTGCTTGACAATTTTTGATCTTTTTTTGAGCATCTCTTATCAAGCTACCTACTATCAGGTATGGTGGTAGATACAAGCTACTATGACATTCTTGGGGTGTCAGTTGATGCTACGGAGATTGAGATAAAAAAAGCATATAAAAAGAAGGCTATGCAACACCATCCAGTACGTTCGCAAGCCATTATCTCGGTCACCTTGCTGATCATTGCAACAGGACAAGGTTTGTACCTCTAGTCTGTTGAGGAGACCTCAACGAGATGCAAGTGTATGGTGCTTTATTGATGAATCATCAAAAGAATCCTGATAGTCCAGAAGCCCATGAAACCTTTCAACGTATTGGCCAAGCGTACGAAACACTATCCAACCCCAATGACGTTTGTCCTTTTATCCTTTATTGCGTCTAGCATTAATTGTGGTATACTGCTAGCGAACGACATACGATCAGTTTGGCCCGGAAGGTGCGCCTCGCGGTGGAGGTATGCCTTCAGAGATGGATATGGAAGACCTCTTTGCGTCCATGTTCGGCGGTATGGGAGGGGATCCATTTGATGATTTTGGAGGTGGATTCTTTGGTGGGTCCATGGGTGGTCGTGGAACAGGAGGGAGGAAACCCAGCAAGGGAAGAGATACGACAGTACCGTATGACATCTCTCTGGAGGAGGTGTTCAAAGGTAAGAAGGTGGTGATGAATCTGGAGAGGGATCGAATATGTAAAACCTGTGAGGGGAGTGGAGCGAGAAGCGGAGTTGTGCCAAGAGAATGCTCAAAGTGCAAAGGCGAGGGAATAGTGTTTACTGATCGAATGGTATGTCGTTCTCATTAGCGTTCCTATATGTACATCTGACTCTTGGTTTTGGTTCCAGATTGGTCCTGGATTAGTGGGTAAAGTCAAATCTTCCTGTACAGAATGCCAGGGCGAAGGGATCAAGCTCCGTGACAAGGAAAAGTGCAAAAAATGTAAAGGGAACAAAGTCCAAAAGGAAAAGAAACGGATTGAGTTTATGATCGAGCCAGGTACAGAAGATGGCGAGAGGATTGCTTTGAGAGGCGAAGGCGATGAGCAGGTATGTCTCGAGTCTTTCGCAAGTTACGCCTTCTCACAGCTATATCCTTGATAGCCTGGCATACCACCTGGAGATGTGATCTTTCTCATTCGCCACAAGCCTCATCCATCATTCTCCCCTCAACCCCATTCTCCAGGCTCACTCCAAATTCTCCTCTCTATCCGTCTTTCTGAAGCTCTCCTTGGATTCTCCCGTATTCTTTTCATCCATCTCGATGGATCAGGAATACACGTGACATCAAAAAGAGGCGAAAGGATAATCAAGCCTGGTAGTATATGGGTTATCACAGGCGAAGGTATGCCAATTAGGGGTAAAAGCAAGAGAGGGGATGTGTATGTTCGATTTGATATTGAGTTTCCTACGACAGTTTGGGCAAAGGGATTGGAATTGGAAAAGGATGAACATGGAGAAGAGAAAACAGTTATAACGCTACCCGGGAAAAAGCCAGATTTAGGGTTGTCAGAGGATAAAATTGTGAGACGGCAACTTTCTGACAAACCAATCAATTAGACACTTTATTGGTAGAATGACAACGAGTAATTTCATAAGTGTAGCAATACAGTACATAGCATAGGACTTTAATGCCATCACGATTCTAAAAATAACGTTTTGTTCGCCTTTACAATGCCCGCCATGAGACTAATCAAACTGCTTCAGTCCGCCGTTTTTTTCCATTTCGATCCTCACCTGGACTTTTACGCCTTTTAATTATTTGGGATAATGGAGTCATTGCTTGAACGTTATCAGATTGAGATTGGAGAATAGAATCAACCTCCATGCCTTCATCTTCCTCTTGTTGCTCATCTTGCCCTTCCTCACAGTCATCTCCATTTCGTTCCAATTTTCTCTTTTTCCGTCTTGACTTTTGTCTGGCCAAAATGTACTGGCAAGATATGCCTTTATCCTCAAGTTCTGTTGAAGGCCGGGTCAGTAGTGTTATACTCAGATACGGATGATGTCTCATTTTTGGCCTTTCCAAGACGCCATCAGCTTTTTTTCCTCTCAGAAATTCGACAGCAGAGTAATGCTCACTTGCTGTTTCCGCCAAGAACCCTTATCAACGCCTCTTCTTTACTTTCCTCTTCATGAGGAGCAATTTTGCACAATCCAGATTCAGTGTATTGCCAGATTCCTTTTTGCTGTATAACATTATTCCTTGTTTTCCCCCCTGCCTTTTGATTTTTACGAAGTTCCAAGATGTATTCACGTTTGATGATCTCCACAACAGATATAAGCTTAGGAATGGTGGAAGTACAAGCTGATAACACGCCTTTGGGCTTTGGATTTGCTTTTGATGGTTGATCTGCTTCTTGTCTCACTTTCTCTTTTACTTTTACTTTGCCCTTTTCCTCAGCAGACGGCCGTGTCGGAAGTGTATGAAGTACGAGAGGAACACCATTGTTGCTCTGATGAATGTATTAGCACTATCAAAATTACATAAAAAAGTATTCGCAAAAGTCACAACAAAACGACATACACGAAGAAAGGAAAGGGCAAAAGAAACGTATGAGGAGATTGACCCGCCTGAAGTTATCCTCATATGATGCTCTTCTCGCCTAGGACATATTTGCTTGGAAGATGTATCTAAATTGCTGTTAGACATAAATTGTGAGTTTAGGTGATAGGATTATGCAATATGAAAGACTATTCAATTTTATTTTTGTTGAAACTTGAACAACATTCATCAAGTCCAGCTTTCGCCTCCACCAGCTCACGCCTATTCTCTAAGTGTCCGGACAATGCAATTAGGCTCGCTGCCACACGTGGAGGTCTATGGAAATCCATAGTCGTTCACCAAATTCGCGTATTTTACTTTATAAAATATCTTTTTCATTCAAAATATATATATATATATATAACAATGTCGGTGGATCAGATCAATCCTGGACAGGCTGTATATGCTCAAGACGAAGTAAGTCTGAAATAACAAAGAAAAGAATAAACATTGAGGAATTGTCAGAATGGACGTCCCTTTATTATAGTTCGGTAAGCAATCCCACATCAAGTCAGAGAGTGCAAAGAAAATTGTTGACAAGCGTTCAGCGAGCAAGGAAAAAAGGTTAGAACACATGGATTAGAGGCTATCAGGGTGTGTTTTGAATGGTTTTCATAAGGCAAGCACCGTTGGAGAGGGCTGACATCAAGGCATAGTCTCATATCCTCGCTGCCAGATCAGGTCCGCTTGTTTCATCAGCGATTTCACATTGAGGATATAATCTCATGCTTTCTGGACAGTGACACAAATTATCAAAACTTCTCTTGGACCCCGTGGGCTTGATAAAATCCTCGTATCCCCAGATGGAGACATTACAGTCACTAACGACGGTGCCACTATTCTGGGACAAATGGAGGTGGAACACCAAATCGCCAAGCTACTTGTGGAAGTGAGCAAAAGCCAGGATGATGAGATTGGGGATGGTACAACTGGTGTTGTTGGTGCGTACTTGAAATTTGCTGCCGAAATACAATCGATTCGGATAGTAGATGAAACTAACATAGCATGTAATAGTGCTAGCTGGCGCGCTCTTGTCTTCAGCTCTTTCATTGCTCGACAAAGGCATACATCCAATCCGCATTGCTGATGGATACGAGAAAGCTTGTGAAATTGCTGTTGCCGAATTGGATAATGTTGCCGACAAGGCAAGTATCTTAATGCAAAGTGAACGATGCCCTAATAATTTTGTCGAGCATAGATTGAGTTCAGCAAGGAAGACACCTCAAACCTCTTTAAGACTGCCAAAACTGCATTGGGTAGCAAGATGTGAGTCGACATCTCGATTCTTCAAGAATTAAACTGACTAAATACGCAATAGCGTTTCAATTGCCCATGATAAGTTTGCTCAGATTGCTGTTGACTCTGTTCTCTCTGTTGCTGACCTCGCTCGTCGCGATGTTGATTTTGAACTCATCAAAGTTGACGGCAAAGTTGGTGGCTCTCTGGAGGACACTTCCCTTGTCAAGGGTGTCGTCGTTGACAAGGACATGTCACACCCTCAAATGCCAACAACAGTCAAGGATGCCAAAATGGCTATTCTTACTTGTCCATTTGAACCCCCTAGGCCGAAAACCAAGCACAAGTTGGATATTGAGAGTGTGGAGGAGTTTAAGAAGCTGAAAGAGTACGAAAAGGAGAAATTCTTGGACATGATTAAGAAGCAAGTCAGATCTCACCTTTTTGTGGGCATGTTCTGATAAAGAAATTAGGGTCAAAGACACTGGTGCAAACCTTGTCATCTGTCAATGGGGTTTTGATGATGAAGCCAACCACCTTCTTATGCAGAACAACTTACCTGCGGTTCGATGGGTAGGTGGCCCTGAGATTGAACTCATTGCTATCGCCACCAATGGGCGAATTGTCCCTCGTTTTGAGGATCTGTCTGCCGAAAAGTTGGGAAGCGCCGGCATTGTCAGAGAATTGACCTTTGGAACAACGCGGGATAAGATGTTGGTCATTGAAGAATGTGCCAATTCTAGGGCTGTGACAGTCTTTGTCAGGGGAAGTAACAAAATGGTCAGTTTGTGTCTTCATTTCAAAGAACAGAAAAGTTGCCGGCAGTAAACTCGCTGGTAGACTGAATTTACCTGGCATGGTATGTGCTACTGCACATTCATTGTTTCGGTTTTCACGCAAATTCATGAGAAACATGTTGCATAATTATCCCCAGAAGCTGCTCAAAGATATTGATCCATTACGCATTCAAGAAGGCTAACATTGTATCAGATTATTGACGAGGCAAAGAGAGCACTCCATGATGCCATCTGCGTCGTTAGAAATCTTGTTCGAGACAACCGTGTCGTCTATGGCGGCGGTGCCGCTGAAATTTGTGCCTCCATCGCTGTCTCGAAGCGTGCCGATGAAATCCCCAGCATTGAGCAATACGCCATGCGTGCCTTTGCCAACGCTCTAGATGCTATACCTCTTGCACTTGCTGAAAATTCTGGCCTTTCCCCGATTGACACTCTTGCAGATGTTAAGAGCAGACAAGTAACTGAAAAGAACCCAAGATTGGGCATTGACTGTTTGGGACAAGGAGAAAATGGTAGGTTGTCTTTTTCAGACTTTTTTTGCCGGCCGTTCCACCATGTGGACAATCAACGTGAGATTCGGCATAAAGTGCCTGCACCCGCAGGATAAATGGCAGAATATGGGGAGCCATATATGTCATATCAAGTCTGGATGGGTGGGTGATTGTCTCCTAGCGAGACATGTCATCCACTTGCCAGAGCGTCATCGTGATGGTCAACGCAATCGCAAACGAACAAACACTAGAACAAGTCACTAATGTCATCACAGATATGAAAACGCAGCACGTCTACGATCCCCTAATTTCCAAGAAGCAGCAGTTTTTGCTTGCCACGCAAGTTGTGAGGATGATTCTACGTGTGGACGATGTAATAGATGCTTCAGCGTTTGGAGACGAGTGATGAGCTGCCTATATCTTTATGCATGACCATGGCTCTCTGATGGTCTCATCTACAAATGCGTGGCTACAACGATGTTGACCCGTATAATGCCGAAAGAAACTTAGGGACAAGAGAACACCGGAAGGAATATGACACTTCGGCATCTTCGGCCCATTTTCCACCATGGGATGCCGTTACTGTTTCCTCATTTTATTTTCACTTTATTCTTTTTCATCTTTTATTTTTATTTTACTTTTCATTTGCTATTGCAGCTATACACCCGAGTATCTCAAGCCATTCAGCCTCTTCCTCTCCAATACTGCTGAGGATCACATACTCACAATGGCCGCTCCTCAAGCTACTCTCGGTGCCGATATTGAGCCCCCTGCGACTGACTTGATCACGCTTACTAGGCATATCTTGTCCCAGCAAAAAGCCTTGGGCGAGGACGCCAGCGGTGACCTTACCATGCTCTTGATTGCCATTCAGGTATGTGCTCTACCGATAACATGTTAACCCTCGTGAAAAACGGCTGACGACTCTTTATGATTGACCTCTATCCTCGCGACTTTTGCATGGATACTCGATTTATTAGGTTACTTCCAAATACATTGCCTCCAATGTCCGAAAAGCCCGTCTGATCAATCTTGTGGGCCTTGCTGGTGCTTCCAATGTCCAGGGCGAAGATCAAAAGAAGCTGGATGTGCTGTCCAATGACATTATGGTAAATGCTCTACGGGCAAGTGGAAAGTGCAGCGCCATGGTCAGCGAGGAAGTGGAAGAAGCAATCATTGTTGGTGGGAGCAAGGGAACTTAGTCAGTTGCCTCTGTATTAGGTCGTATGGTCTTTGTACCATACTCTTGAACAGGTAAGAGCAAAAGTACTGACCAAGGTTTGTACAGCTGCGTTGTCTTTGATCCTCTTGATGGCTCAAGTAATATTGACGCCGGTGTCAATGTCGGTACCATCTTTGGTATTTACAAAGTGAGGGACGGGTCCGAGGGCTCAGTTGAGGATGTTCTTCGACCAGGGAAGGAAATGGTTGCCGCAGGGTATACCATGTACGGCTCTTCTTGCAACCTTGTCTTGTCAACAGGTAATGGGGTTGACGGGTTCACTCTCGATGAGGTGAGCGTCTGACTTGATGTAACGCAGAGTCGGGGACTGATACGCAACAGGCCCTAGGAGAGTTTATCCTCACCCATCCAGCCATCACCATCCCTTCTCGTGGCAAGATTTACTCTTTCAACGAAGGAAATTCATTATATTTCTACCCTCCTACCAACAACTACCTCAACAGTATTAAGTACCCGGCAAATGGCAAGCCTTACTCTGCACGATACATTGGTTCCATGGTTGCAGATGTGCACAGAACGTTACTGTATGGTGGTATTTTTGGTTACCCAGACGACAAGAAGAGCAAAGATGGTAAGTCACAGGTCGGCTTGTGCATGTGGATTGGCGATAGCTAACGTTTCCAAGGTAAACTGAGGATGCTCTATGAGGCTTTCCCCATGTCTTTTCTTACTGAACAAGCCGGAGGTGTCGCTACCACCGGTACCCAACGGATCCTTGACGTCGTTCCGACATCCATTCACGGCCGATGTCCAGTCTTTTTGGGATCCAAGGATGATGTTGAGGATCTGAAAAAGTTTTATGAGGGATACAAGAACGCTGACAGGAAATGGTAAACATTGAAGTGGTAACGGTGGAGCATTCATGTAGATTTTCGACGAGTACTTGCGTGATTACCATCAGGCATGCAGTTAACGAGAACGGCGACATGAAAGAGATGTAAAGATGGAACCTGCGTCTTGATCTACCTTGGGACTTGTAACAATTAATCCATGGTTGAGAGATAAAACATTTACACTCTCTAGATCGTAATTGACCAAACCTCATGTTGGCTTTTTTTCATGTCCTCGCTGAAAATTTGTGTCCGGCCTTGAAAATTCAGCCATTGAATCCCACAAATAGCACGGGATTATTCTTTTTCAATCTTTTCCGGCCACAAAACCAAACTCCATTATATATTTTTAGACTTAATATTCCTCTTTTTGGGACAGAAAAGGATAAATCGATAGAAATGGAAGATTCCATCCCTTTCTGGTTTGTTTGTTGATTTCAAGAATGAAAAAGAACAATGTCATGAGAATAAATATTTGTAGAAATGTTGTTGATATATTCTAGCAATACACAATGTATTTGAGTTAAACGCTGCTGAGAGATATTGTTATTGGTGAACTCCGCCAAGGAATGCGCTCAAAAGATAAAAGCTATAGGTGTACAATTTAATCGTCTCTTTCAGGACTCTGACACTCTTTCTTTATACTCTTGCTCTTGACATTTTTGCTCTCAATCCTACTTGAGCTTGTGAATTTTGAATCCTCAAGGCCCTTTTCATCATCTGCCTGGTTCGTCATCAATACTAATTTCTGCTCACCTTTACACAATTAATCAATCTGCCTATCCCACAAGTATCCTGGATGCTTTGCTTTCATTTCTCGCTCCAACGCTCCCTTGAATATAGCGTCGATGTCTTTTATTCTGACTTTGACAGTTATTGCTCCCATTGTTTCCTCCTCGGCTTTCGGACAGAACTCCACTTCCTTAGCTGATACAACCAAGTGGACTGCCAACTCAAGCCTGGAGCTTGCTAGACTATATGTTGGGTTCGACTTTCCAGATAAGTTTGGTGAGCAATATCGTTTTGAAATGTAATGAGAAGACTCATTGACAAGATCGCTTTAGATTTTTTTACAGATAATGATCCTACAGGCGGTACAGTCCAGTACGGCTTCCATCCGAACACAACCAAGAGCTGGCACAAAGCTCCATAAAGCTATGTGTCAAAGAAGGAGGGCCCATCAGAAGGCATGGTAGATGTACAAGCAGGAGATGTTTTTATGTCGAGAGTCGGTTCTGATTATATCGCAATTGGAAGGAGTAAGGATAGTATTGGGAGTTCAAGTAAAGACTACTTTGAAGATGTAAGTGTTGTACAAGCTCATTTGTCGGCATTGTATGTTGATTCTGCCCACCAGGGTGTTTATATCCTTGACCTCAACTACTTGTCTATCAGTTGTGGGACTTGACCGGCTTTTTGAATAGTAGCCAAACATGGCTAGCCTACAGGCGATGAGATTAATATTCTCGAAGGCGCCAACGGCCTACCTTCCAAGTACTCTTACACATGAAACGCAACCAGTGATATTGCGCGCAACGCTACAGGCCAGATATTCAACATCGTCGCTCTTCATACAGCAGACACTGACACAATAACTGAGGAATATTAGATGAATGGGCAAATGGGAGAGACTGCGTACAGTGCAAATGTGTCTGGAAATATCGGCTGTGGTATCAAGATGACTGAAGGTGAAGATGCTGTGAATGGTAGCTCTGGAGCTAGAGTCAACGCAGGAGGTGGTTGGTTAATACGCACTGTGGAGAGATCTCGAAAAGTGAATACCTTCTTGTTCACCATTCTCCAGTCTCTTATTTGACTTGAGAGTTAGTTCTGGAGGCATTTATGAGTATCATTGACCTCGAAGTTCTGAAACTGTTCCCATTATGTGAGGGTAGGTAAACTCTACATCCATTGGGCCGTGGATAAAGATTTCTTGATGAATACAGATACAACCTGGACCAATCTTGTCGGACGGAATCCTCCAACGCCAATTTTTCTATTCCAGGCTGTGCAACCAACTTTGGCAAGCATGTAGTTGTTTTCAGCATCAGGTTCTGCGGTGATTAACAGGTTTCCTTTATATCCAGGCGATAGAATGTCGAGCTAATTGCTTTCTTATCAGTACTGGGACTACCTATACTGCAGCAGGATGTCCAGAAGGTTGCCAAGCGTTTGTCAAGGCCAACCCATCAGCATTCATCAAGCTTACTGATCCATCAATTCTTTTCGAGTCTACACTGCTACTAGTAAAGTGGCAGCGTCTTCCTACAATCTTTCTAGAGATGCTGTCGCTGATATCGTCATTGGCTCTGTTGTCGGCTTTGTCCTCATCATCCTTGTCATATAGAAGTGGAAAATATGGAGGAGAAAATTGAACGTGGAGGGCAATGGGGGAGGTAAAGTTTCGAAAAACATCATGTTACCTGGTGTACCCAAAGAGCTATACACCAAGCTCGCATCTCACAAATCTCGTCTTGGTCCTACAAAGCTTGCTCTTGACAGAGGAGCTCATGATTATCTAGAAGGCGAAATACCTACAGCAGGGTTTAGTAGGTTTTATCAGCGACCAATAAATAGTAGTTCTCCGACGAGTTCAGATGTAATGTTGAATGATACAGGATCGTTCGGTGGGCCCAATCCACTTGAAATTAGACAAGGCAGTGCTTGGATAGAATAAAATCAGTGCTTGGCTTCGTTTTCCATTCTCTTCCTTTCAGCAGTACCATCAAATCAAAGATAGTTTTTGTTGGTTGATCTCTCGCCAGAGATATCTTTGGTTATCTATGTTTGTCAAGCATCATTCAGGCAATTCGCAGTGATGACACTGAATCATTAGTGTTGCAATAGTCAGGTACGTTTCATTTGTTACAATACCCGAAAAAATGTCAAATTTACTGCGTCTTCACCATTTTTCCCCACGGAATCTCTGATGCTCTCAAACTTTTCACCACAACCATCCACTAGATATCTCCAATGTCATCCATGTCATCAGGCTCCTCGCTCTCTTGGATAAGCTGAGCAATTTCTCGGTCTCGTTCTCGGGATTCAGCAGCAGAATCAAGTTCTTTACGGTGGGCGTTGGGGGGATATCGCATTGCCTGGAATCAATCAGCTCAGACCCTACCAAGATTACTAAACGCACCCTAATTGCGTCGTTATACACCTGAGTACAGTATTGCACTCGCTTATAAAATTGCTTTTGAGGTTCATCGGTCTCATAGATATCTTTGGATACTTTGCTCTGCATATAACCTCCATGGGGATCGATTGTCGCATCGATGACTCCATCCTTGATTGCCTTGGCCACGATGTATTCAGTTTCTTCCTCAGAATCAAGGTGGAGCTTTACACAGACATCAGCCAGCGAGATCCTAGAGTAAGCGAGAGTGATGGTACGAAGAGCTGTCTTGATCACAAAGTGCCGGAGGCGAGAGATAAGGAAATGGGTCTGATCAGCAAGGAATGTGGATTCATGGGCCTGAAAGGCTTTTTGGAAACCGGAGATGTCACCAACCCGTACAGCCTGGACGATTTGAAAGTAAGGAATAAGGGCTTGCTTGAGAACTGGCTTTCTGAAAAGAGCCCGATCGGGAATGACACCAGTCAGGAGAACGACAACGATAAAGTATTTATGAACCTATAATTCGGTTTGTTACTCTTCTTCTGATACAGGGCAGTACTAACTAATTGAACGAATCCCGGAGCAACTTCATCTTTGGGTGCTCTTCTGATCGCTGTCTGCAGATAGTTTCTCGCCTCAGAATAATTAAGCTGGATAGCCCTGAGTCTACCAGTGTAAAACAGCCATCTGGCAGTTTGAGCCTGATTAGCAGCGCCATGGAATTGTGCTTTGGAGACAAGTTTCTCAGCTTGTTCGTACTGTTGAGCAGCGAGGTAAGAGCGCAAGAGAAGGTTCAACACAGTAACCTCAAGAACTTCATCCTTGCGAAGGGAAGCAGTTTGCCGAACAGAGAGAAGTTTACTAAGAGCGCGAGCCGTTAGACTTGGCTAATAGCTTAGGGATACTTTTCCTCACGGCTGAAGTTCAAGCAATCTTTCTTGAAGCTCATACGCTCTCCCAATATAAAACCAAACTTTTCCTGCCAAAGGGTCCATTGTCCGTCGGTTCCATGAGGCAATCAAGTCGGCGGTTTCCATGGCAAAATCCCCGGCCTATATCAGTATCAGCACCGTCATTTCGTCAATGGTGATGTCTGCTGCAATTGACATACCTCTTTCACACGCCCTGCGTCAAGATTCATGAGAACTAACAAGAGCCTAATATAGACGATGCCTTCAGGCAAAAGATCGCCGGTAGAAGGATCTATGGGCGGGACAAATTTTTTCTTTGGGATAGACTCTGTGGTCACTGTAGGCGTGGCAGTGCCAGATGAAGCAGCAGGAACCATAAGAGCAGGAGTTGGTACATCAACTTCCATTCCTGCCTCATCCTTTTCTCCTTCCCTTTCTGGTAGCTCAGCAAAAATGGCTGAAGAAATGAGCCCCTGTCCAGTCTTGGAACCCTTGGGGAACGACTGTTCCAAAACAGCTTTAAGTATCTTCTTATTCAACTTTTTGCGCAAAGTAGTGAGTTGACGAATGACGCGGTTGGTGAATCGGGCCTCAATAGTGGTGACTGCTCGTCCGATAAGAGTAATGTTGTTGATGATTTCTGTAACATACAAGGTCAACATCACTCTGCGTAGTTGTTTGCTAAAAAATAACTTGCCCTCTTCTGTCGAAGGCAGGTGAGCTTCCACGGGCTTCTCGATTTCGGGTGTGACAGCTGCCTTCTCAGTATCCTTGGACACTGGTTCTGGAGACTTTTCGGTTTCTTTCGGCATATTGAGTTTTACTCAAAGAAAAGAAGAAGAAGTAGAGTTGAACAAAGCAATGTTTAAAGATGAGCGAAAAGATATCAACTCGACGCGCAAGTCAGAATGTCTCCCACGTGGGATAAAGTCGCGGGGGGCTTCTTAGCACTTTTTTTTTATATGATTACAAATGGGGTGATTCATTCTCACAAACGAAACAGGTGTCGTTATCATGGAAGCAAATTGTGGCTGTGTTCAATAGGGAGTTTCATTATTACGAATTGAACACTGTTCAATTCGTCTTTAGAAATGAATTACCCTAATGTTTAAGCCATTTCTACTTGACCGGCCAAGCACACCTAGGGGGATGTAAAGTACAGTGTTGTATTAGAGCATAAAATTGATCTACAAATAGTACACCAATGATATCATTAATCTAAACACAAGTTGCATACAAAACATAAGCGTAAAGAACCATGACTGTCTGTAAGATAGGAAAGGCATACGCGTCTCCAATCGTTGTTGGTGGTTATCCAAACCGGTAACAAAAGACAGCAGAGTGTTTATAGATTGATAGTTGAAATAAACGAAAGCCCTGAATTAAATACAGATGTAAAGTTGGGAGAAGTATTGGATTGATTGAGTGGAGGCGCAAATCGAGCGTAAGAAAGGCGAATGAAAGAGAGCGTACCGTCTAGAACACAAGTAGCAACAGAGGATCATATGGTTAAAGAGTTGGCTTGTTTTTCTGCAAAGCCACCTGCTTTTCATTAGCAGCCTATGGGTTGGAGTTAGCTCGACTCTATGCCAGCCAGGATTAGACAAATACCTGCCTGTGAAATAGTCATGTATGCTTGACCAGGGTTTGGCTGGATTTCATCCACACTCACTCGAGGAGGCTTGCGGCTGTCAATGGTGAGATTGGCAGCTTTATCTTCGAGACTAGAGACCGGCTCTTCTTTTTCGTATTCTGAGAATTGCTGCATAAGGTTGAGGAACTGCCATAGTTGAACAATTGATTAGCCAATGATTGATTTTGATTGTCGAGATAGATATTATATATGACGGATATTGATTACGATACATGATGATGTTTCATTATTCCGAGGAAAGAAATTTGATTAAATCAGATGAAATACCCATGTCAGCTTGAAGTCTTGGGGATCTAGGCAGTGGCTTCGTCGGAGAAGCATCATCCGAAGGGAGGAAAAGAAAAGAGCTCACGCGTTCGGTTTTACAGAACTAATAACCAAGCATAATGTTAATAGAGCCCTCAAGATAGGTGAGGATACTCACCTTAGGTACAGAGTCCGTAGCCATAAGCCTGAAAATGTATACCTGAATGCGCTCATAAAGTTTAACCATAGTTTGCAACTGACTAGCATGCAAGGTGTTGCCAATTCCAGGCTCAATCTGACCTTTGACGCCGGCATCTTTATCCGCGGTGATCTGGTTCATGTAAGCAATGAGCTCAGCTCGAAGATTGTGATCAATGTTGAGTTCACAAGGGGATGCAGGAACGAGATAAGCTAAAATGGATCAGCTGTGTTCAAATCTGGACCGGAGCACCCTTACTGTTGTAGATGACAAACGCCATAGCAATCAGATCCTGCTGATGCTTATCCATCGCCTGATGACCCACAGTCTTGGACTTGTTTAAACCAGGCAGAGCCACGGCGGAACTGGTAGTTTGAAACCTTCTCTTAAAGTCCTGAACATCAAGCCAGAAACTCAGATTCTCTTCGCAAAAGTTGGCTCTCAAAAACTCTCTAAACAAGCTTCTTAAAGCTGGTTCTTCAAGGATTTGCTTCAATCTCGCTGTATGACTGTCTTTCAAGTGGTTGTCTCCGCCAGGGACACCCGAGATATCCACATCACCTCTAAACCTATCCGAGATGGATGTACGGCGCTGCATTGCGATTGAAGGGTTGGCCTCATTAGATGAACGCGACCTTGAAACAGTAGATGCAGAATCAGGATGAAGATTGGACTTGGAAGCAGCGGCAGATTTGTTACTCGGAAGATCGCTCCACTTGGCTGTGGTCACGCCTTCTTTTGTGACTTTGTAAATGGCCCGGTCCGTTACTCGGAATTCTGCCTCTTGCTAAATAGCAGTCAGCTTTGATCAGTCTACACACAAGCCTGTTTACCATGATGGCACCTGCTCCACCTCCTGCACCACCCGCACGAACGATGACAATCACATTGCTGTCCTTCACTTTCCCCTTGTCACTAACAAGGGTTATAAAGCCATACCGTACAAACTGGCCCAAAAGCTCCGCAGCTTCTTCGATGCTGGTAGCAGATGTAAAATCCAACACCCAATCTACGGCTGCTCGGGCGGAAAAGATGTATTCTTCGAAGTTATCAGGCCCAGCTGTCGATGATTTTCGGATAATGACACCTTCTGACCGGTCCAATGTTTCTCCTGCTGGTAAAGGGGGGGTTTTGGTGTAAAATCGAGAATAGTGATGCGTAAGGATCTCATCTTCGCTCAATTTTGTTACGTTGGGTACTCGCCCAACAAAGCGACGGAAAAGAACTTCAATAACGCCTCGCGTGATAATGATTTCGTCGTCGCCCGATCGCCTTTCTAGATGAAGGAGTTTCATCGTGATGGGCTGTGTTGCGAAAATTTTGAGAAGATGATCTGCGGTTATGCCGTTCTTGGAAACGAATCTTTCCAGAATATGAAGACCTTTTGGAGTCAGCATATAGATGCCGCGATCCTTGAATGAGCCAGATGTGAGATCCGTTGCATTCTCAATCAAATGGCAATCCATAAAATGCTGGCAAATACCCTTTGCCATCTCTCGAGACATGGAGAATGTGGTCGTGGTGGTTGTAGTGATAATACGGGTTGGATCTTTTGGGTCTGCAGTACGAGTGGATTGAGAAAACTTGAGTGAAGAGAGATTAGAGCAAGCATCATCCCTACAAATATTCAGCAGGTTGACAGTACCAAGGTGGCAAGCACGTACGTGCTGAAACTATTGGGATAGACCTTGAAAAAGCTTCTGTGACTGTCAAAATTCAGGCTGACAATCAGCGTACAAAATAAATCGTGTGTATCCTATCCCGGTATCAGCTCCATTCTCTTCGCAACTGCTACGACTGACTTTCACAAAAGGCCTACCCCGCTGGGTGGTCTTCATCAAATGAGAGTTGGAACCCGAAGACATGGTGGCACACAATGGGCTCGTAGAGTATGCTCAACGACAGAGTCGCGACGTATTACAGTCGTAGGAGATTTGCCCAGATAAACTAGGCTAAATTTTGCCACTGTGGATGAAAAGATATTAAAGAACAGTTGCAAAGAAATGGTGTATTTGTCGAAAGGAGAGACCTGGCAATAATGGGCTGATACGAGTGTGTGCTGTCCCTGTGTATGTGTGCTTGATTGGCTGGCGGGTTTTGAGCGTAGTAATGGGGTATAATGAAGGTTAAGAGTTAAAAGTATAAAAGAAAAAGTACAAGAGAAAAAGAGAAAAGAGAAAAAAAGAAATGCTGAGAATATGATATGACGATAAAAGAGGAGGGGGCCTGAGCGTGGAAGACCAAAATGTTTTCTGGTGGTGATCCGATCTTTTTCTTTTTTTTCTTCAACTACCGCTATTCTTCAATCCTTTTTCTTTTTCAAAATTCGCAGCAAAACGGACAAAGATGCATGTAATCCAGACAGCATAATAGCAGCAACCTCGCTCGCCACAACTCACTTTTGGAGACGCCGCAATCGCATAGTAACCATTTACGTACGCCAAACAGCAAGTCCTGAACCCCTTGTTTCCAGAGCTCGGAAAAATTTACCAACACGACGGAGTTTCCAAGCGCCACACTGGCTGCGAGTGTTCCAAGACTGTTCATCCTGGAGTTGTCCTCGCTCACGTTCGCTCCAGCATATTCGGCCAGAGTATGTAGCTGGCGACTGGATTGTATAGGTAATCCAAGAAAAGTGAAGGTCAAGGTTTTTGTGTCTTCTTGGTTAAATCTCGGGTTTGGCAGAGCCACGGCAAGAGCTGCGTTGTGTATTGCTAAGGCGATGAGCGGTGTACAAGACGGAGAGCCAGGCGTATACAGCATCGCCTACCCATGGCTTTCCTTGCTTAGCGGTGGAACTGAAATGGAACAGCCAGAGCTAGCCGTCTAATCCTTGCATTTTGACCAAGTCATCTGTAATAGACCGTTAGTAACGTTCATCGCTGAAAAAAGCTTGGCAACTCACCATAAACTACCACAAAGTATTTCTCTTGCACAATTATTTTTGCTGGCTTAATTGAAGGTATCTTTTCTCCTAATTCGCTTCTTTTCTCATCCCTTGTAGCTTAGCGTCAACCACCGTCCACTACCAGGCCCATACGATTGAGTCGTGCGTGGTCGCTAAATTGGCCCAGTCGGCCCAGTTGTCGCTCGAAATGTCAACAGAAACGGGAAGCATCTAGCAAGTGGAGTCGGCTCTGGATCTAACAACTATGTGCGGTAAAGTCCTATAACAATCACCAACATCACTCAAAACTGAAAGAGTTGATGGAAAATTGTCTTTACATCTACAGAAAAATAAAACTGCGTAGCTTTTTCGAAAAGCTGAATTTGTTTATATAGACAGCATAGGAGAGAGTATAAGAACAATATTCCTTCACAGTTATGCTGAATCACGTGACTTTGTAATCAATTGGATCACTTTGATTCCGATACAACTTGTCAAAAAAGATGGTCCTTGTAACTCATCCAGAGACATTACTGGCAACTGTTTATAAGTCCGCAGCCAGAATCACATGCCATAGGCTTGAATGGCTGAGGCGTCGAAGACCGGAATAGAACGAAAGAAGAAAAAGCGTCACCTGCGTATATTTTGCGACTGACTCAACAATGATACTCTTACCCTCCTCTCGCCGCCTACAGGTCTCTCTGTTCCTCGTCACCTTACTCGCACTTTTGGTCTTTCTGCATCAGGGAACTATGTCTCATTTGTCATTGTCGGAGCACTTTGCGCGTTTGACAGGGAACCAGCAGTATCATGGTGCTCTGGAGGGAGGCTTGGAAAAAGATGATCGTCAGATACAAAGCCGGGTGGAGAGGATGAGAGGATTTTGTAAGAGAGAGAAGGGGTTTGAGAAGGAGTTTGGGAGGACGAATATCAGATTGTCTAGATCTTATGAAGGTGGGTATTGACGAGCGTTTGGGAGCGGGTGATTGAAGAGCTGCAGGCTCACACTGGCGGACTCGGTTACTATTGCAAAAGATCTTGCGAGGCGAGCCCATCACTATTTCAGCCATCGGAGGCAGTGGTAAGTCTGCTCGAGAGGAGAAAAGGGTGCGCACTGATGTGCAAGTTTTAGTGACTAAAGGACATCATGTGCAGGAGAGCGAAACGTGGTTTCACCAGTTTCGGGAGTGGATGAACGATTATGTGGGTGACGTCGAGATTATAGAGATCAACGGTGCTATCCCGGCTAGCGGGTCTGACTACTTTTCCTTTTGTTTCCCATTTCACATCCCTCACACGTCCGACCTCATCTTTGTTGAGTTGGGAATCAACGATGAAGGAATTCCAGAACATGTCGAGAATATGGAGAATCTCTTGCGGGGATTACTTGATTTGCCGAGACAACCAGCCGTGATACTGGTGGAGGCTTTGGCCTTCAGCAATGGCGGCATGGGCGGCGGCGGAGGAAGAATGCATCTGTGGGTTTGAGACTTTGGCGGAATATGACTCACAAGAATATAGCCCAGTCGCACAGTATTATGACGTTCCAGTGATTAACCAACGGCTTCCTATTGCCAATCACTTTGCTCGCCATCCTCAACTCGTCCGTCATTATTTTTCTCAAGAGTGAGTATATCCGCTGTATCAAACATACCCTGATTGCTTGGTATAGCTACTGGGGAAATCCCGATACACGACACATTAACGCTAGAGGCCACCGAGATCTCGGCATGTTGGTCGCTTCTTTTGTGAAAGATGTGACCTGCGAAATGCTCTCTGAACCTTCTTTTTCAGTACAACCACATCCTTCATTTGACATGCTCATGTCTATTGCTTCGGCGCAACCCCCTCAGACGACGGATGTCGACATGGCTTATGTCTACGATAAACTGTTTCTTTCAGAGCAGCGGACATGGCCAGATCAATGCCGTGTTTGGCGAACAGAGCCTGCCGAGGGGAAGCAAGTGGGCGAGCTCATGCCAGGGATGTGGATGGCCCCAATCGACTATGGCCTGTTGCCCCGGATGCGCGTGTTGGAGGGATGGAACCCCGATACAGCTCACGTCGTCCCGTCTTTCCATCCTACATGCTTCACTACTCGCACCAACGAGCCGTCATTCAATCTAACACCTTCGTACAATGAGGGTTGGGAATACTGGGCCCACCCAGAACGTTTAGATAAACCCTATCTAGTAGCAAGGGAACCAGGAGCAAAAGTCGGGTTTCAGATGGAGACAAATGCGGGGGCTATCAAGATGTATGCACTCAAGAGCAAGACGTTTGGACTTGGAACTGTGGAGTGCTGGGTGGATGAGGAAAAGGAAAAGTCGGTTAAAGTTGCAGGGTGGTGGGACAATGGTGATGCGTATGTCGACTTTTTCTTGCACAAGACGGTTACTCATCGATATGCAGCAACATTGGACGCTTTGCAAGCTTGAGACATGACCTTTTGCCAGGTATTCATACGGTTCATTGCGAGCTACTACAAGAGACTTTAGATCCGGGTGGTGGGCACGAGTTTAGAATAATTTCAATGATGAGGTATGTTTCAAGGACGTACCTTTGCAAGCTTGCTAATGGGTGTTTTGCGCCAGCGTTTGAGCAAATGTAGTTTAAACATAGACAATGTGCATGATGTAGAAATGGTTGAGACATTTTGCTATTGTAGATGGCGTCGTAGCGTGCTCTAGAATGAGCTGTATTGTAGATTATTATCTTTTGCATAAAAGCACCCAACCCAACTCTTTGTATATGCAATAAGAATCATCAAACGATTGTTGCTGCTAGCCTGGGTTCTGGTAACGTCTTACACGTTAAGTCGAGATGTCACTGCTTGGTGTGCGCAGTTTCGAGGCGGTGGACGCGCTTTTCCGCCTGCTTAGCAGACGGTCTGCCGGCCAGAGACCGTACCGCCGTTGTACCTGTACAGGCAGTACCTGCATCGCACGGCTGCTGACCCTCGGCCCATCCCCGTCGACCAGGCCAACAACGACCTCTGTCTCAGCTCGATTGGCAAAGAAACTCGGGGTCTAAGCCTCCACTGGATAAGCTCGGGCTCATGATGCCTCCAAGGGTGCGAGCGTGAGGACCGCAACGCTGGAAGGAGAAGCCCATCGACTTCCCGCATATAAGACAAGCAGCTTCCCATCGACATGGCAGAGCTCAATCATTCTCTATCCCTCGACTCGTCCTCCCCCTTCACACACCTTTCTTCTCCTCGAGGCCTCGCAGCATGCCACCAGCGAGGTTTCGATGCCCGCCCAGACCGAGCAACAACAGCAGCGCCAGTCGCGTCACAGCTGCGTACGGTACGGCCCATCACCGCGACTTCATCCAGAGCTTCACGCAGCGAGAGGCCCAGCAGAGAGCAATCCAGAAGCCCGAGCGGTTTGACCCAGCCGATCACATCGCCCTCCGCCAGCAAATTGGCCAGGTCCGCTTCATCAACCCCGACTACGCGCATGCCACCAAGGTCAACATCTCGACCCTCCTCGCAAAAAGGCAGCTCTACTGCTGCTTTGTCGCGGGCAGGCTCGAGGGCTCCAGTCCAGGCGCAGGGAAGGCCGCCATGACAGGCGAGGCATGGGAGGCAGACATGACGACATTCGACTGGATGAGCCCGCTGTTCTCCGTTGACCGCACCGTTTCAATGAGCTTCCTCTACTGGATTTGCGACAATTACAGGATCAAGTCCTGGGGCACCTCGTGGGAGTATTTCAGGCAGTTCAAGCAGCTATACATCAACGTTGTCCGCCGGTCGATGGATAAGAACGACAGCAAGGAGGTCCTCAAGGCACGTCTGTTTGCACCTGCATCTCGGGGAGTCGTGCAGCCTGTCCTTACTAACACGTCTCTCTCAGTACCACGACTCTTTCTTGGTCTCTCGTTTCGGTCTTCAAGCACCGAATATCATGGGGAAGCCAGTCGGTGATTCGGGAGATTTGCTTGCCCTCCAGACGTTCAATATTGCGTATGACCGCGGCATTTTTGCCCAGGAGCGTCATCGTATCCAGCTGGCTGGTATCTACGGGCTGCTTGCTTCTACCGGTTGCAGGCCGGCAGAGCTTGTCGACAACGAGAAGAAAGCACCCGACGACGGGACAATGGAGGCCCTTTTCAGCAACAATACGCTTGGATCATGCCCTTTACCAACGGATGACGACGAGAAACAACTGCGAAACCTCCTCACTCGGGAGGCCACGGACCGAGGTCGTCCAAAGGCGCTCTGTTACGAAGACATCAAATTGATGATTGTTCGTCATCCAGAAACTGGTCTTGATATTCCCGCAATGGCCATCAAATTCATTCACCACAAGGGAGCTGACAGCAAACGAAAACCGTAAGTCGTGCCTGCCCCCTCTCTCCTCCTTCAACCCCCTCCCACCTTTTTTTTTATTTCCCCCTCCTCCATCCTCACTGTCCCTCCGCTGACCAGACTTTCAAAACCATCTTTTTCTTCACCCCATGTCACCGCCTGCTCGACGATTATTGGTGCAGGCTGGGAGAACGTGTATGTCGTTCTGGGTTCTCGGTTCTGGATTCCTTGTGTATAATGCTCAATGTATTATGTTATCTACAACAGGCCTAGAGCTTTGCTCCTGGACTTGCATAAACAATACTATGAAAGAAGAAAAGGAAAAGAACAAAGTTAAATAAACTATATACACCACTCTCCACCGTCGGACATCCCTCCATCTCCGTAGGGGTTACAGTTCCACTGTAACACCCCACCAGGAGGTTAATCTTCGACGTTGTTACCGTCATCATCAGCCTCGCGCCCGTCCCCGACAGAGGCTCTCCAATACCACAAGCTGAACGACGATATGGGCCGCCAGTCTCTCGATTCTGGCTGCGAGAAGGCCATCGGCCCCAAGACATGGCGACGAGGCGCAGCCAACGGGAACGCGCCAGACAGCGTTCGGGACCAAACGATGCGCCACGACCCCAAGTGGGCCACCTTCAACAGCGCCTACATCAACGAGCTTGTGGAATTCCACCTCCAGAACGCCTTTCTCGACGAGCCCACCGAAGATGCCCTCATCAAGATGCTCTCGCACATCGACGTCTCGCGCGATCCGCTCGCCAGCATGGACATGGTTCCCGACGAGATCTGGGCACAGCTGGGGCCCGATCCAGCGGTTGAAGAGCTGGAGCAGGAGCGCGAGAGACTCAAGGGCGGAAGGTACCAGTACCGCAGCAATAAGAAGAGCACGCAGAAAGGATTGCGCACCTGGGGAAACAAATCCGGTCGCTCAGAGCCAAGCGAGCCAGGCTGGTCAAGAGGCAGTACCGCGAGTACTATTTCGATCACCGGCCAACCTGGGATATCGAGCAGCAGGGCGATTTCAGTAGCGGGACCGACAACGATGATGGCCAAGACGGGAAGAAGGATGGCGATTTCTCGGATGAAGACTCGTGCGACTCGGGCAGACCCGACTTGGACATCGACATTCCTGAGCGCAGAGAGCTGGCCAGATTACTCTGCCATCAGCCCGACACCTTGACCTACGATGAGCTACTGGAGCGTCGCATCCAGGCAGGAGAATGCATGGTTGCCCTTTCGAGCAAGCGGGAGACGGCCAGGCGCGACGTCATTGCGCAGTGGGAGTCGGAGGACGAGAGGCTCAAGTCCGAGTCACCAACCTCGGCTACTGCGGCCCTTTCCAGCAGCACTTTGAGCGCCATTCCAGCCGCGAATCCTCCATCTTCTGTCGACCAAGTCCTCCCCGAAGACCCGTATCCGGTTCGCCTACAGGCAAGACAGTGTCCCTGGTGTGTCGGGGACGAGAGAATCTCGTACAAGGAGCGCACATTCCTCTACTGTCGCGTCACCGTTCGGAACGACCACTTTGACAGCCAGCACCTCGGCCACCTCCAAGAGCTGCTCGCCAGCGACTCACTGGCTTGCAATCACTCCAAATGCAAGTACGGCAGCACTGCTCGCAAATTATTACGGGAAAACCAATGCATCGATTAACCGCAAAAGGATTGTTGACGGTGTTCATACACCAACTTATGCATTGCTTATAACCTGTTGTTACAGAACTGTAACACCTCGCCAGGTTGGAGATCCATCTTGTATCAAGGGATATTGTGATTGGTCATTATTGTCAAGTAAAAAAAAATAGAATCAAGGATCGCTGATTTGATGATACTAGGTAGTGGTGCCAGCTTCCAGGGCCCAGACTGGGGAAATACGATGCATGTATCATCATGATTCGTGTCACATGTGGCAGAGCGCATCGCCGACCAGAGCAAGTTTCATGTGAGCTTCACGACAAGGTGCGCATCTGCCCAAGAGGCCCCAATATACAGATATGAAAGTTCATTCTGTCCTACCGTCTCTGTTGAAATAAAGCTTAATTAAGACGTCCTACTGTAAGTGCAAGCCCTCCACATGGCCACACTCTGGAACGCCGAGGGATTAAGAGAGGGAACATGGATGGATAAGGTTGAATGATAGATAGATTTCTCATCCATACTTTTTTGTCTATGCAGTAAACAAGTGCTAGTTTTGCTGTATTCGTGACAATAGTAATTACGTATTCCTTAAATAATACCGATTGTCATTACAGTGAGGCACCCAAGCCTACACCTACGCTTTAATACGATTTAGTTAATTAAGACGGTGTAAGTGCATAGCACTTCACGCTGCCACATGAGAAAACCCGGATAAGTCCGTCAACGTAGAATACATAGTTGTAGATAGAATAGTTTCTCTTTCATACTTTATTTCATATGCACCACCAGTGCTAGTTTTGCGGTATTCGACCTTAAGCGTTTCTACGAGAACCTTTAGTAATAAAACTCGTAATTACAGTGAGGCACTCAAGCCTACAGACGGATCCATATTCCTGTAGCGATTTAAAGTTGTTATTCAACTTTCTCGAATGCATCTCAATTTACAACCGTCTCAACTACAGAGTATCTAGCTAGGTATTTACTTGGAGTGAGAGTATGGCTCCCAGCTGATGACAAATATGAAATCGCGTCTCCATGTGCTTCCATGTCCCCCTTTCTGCTCACTACCTATTTATCAATTTTGATCCCTATTCCTGTGTTTTCACTCCCGAATCTGTCAAGATCTGCCCGACACATGACTCAGGCGAGGCCATCAGGCCTTGCAATATCCCAAAGTGGTGAGAGCCTCCATGAGCTTCTCAGGGGTGATGGGCTCAGTGGAATCGACGTGGACTTTGTGAGTAATGGTGCCATCTGACTTCTTAGCCTCGTTCCAGTGCTCGCCGGCGGGAGGGTCGGGGTGCGTGATGATGTCCTGGGCGTTCCAACCCGTGGGGACGGGGTTCAAGGCTGTCTCAACCATTTGCTCAAAGGGCAGAACGACGGTGAGCGTCTCTTTGGCGCCCCAGACCACCTCCAGCTCCGAGGTGCGCTTGGCGCCTGCCTTGGTGAAGTCGCCAAGCTGAATGGCGATGAGGTCGGTCAGGCCGTTCTCGGTGAGATACTTGACCATGGCGACCATGAAGGCCGTGGGAATGGCGCTTGCCTCGATGGGCGAGGGGCCCTCGGCAAACTCAATGGCAACCACATCAGCGCCATTGACCCTGAAGAGGGTCGGGTGGGTCTTCTGAGCGAGGAGCTGGTCGTTGATGTCCGTGGCCCTGTTCCACGTGATGCCGTCGAAGCCGGGGAGGTCAGCCTCGAGGCGAATCGTCTTGTCTGGAATGGCGCCGTGGTTATGGAGCGAGTGAACGGCGAAGAAATTGGCCATCCCATACTCGCTGATGAGGGTGAGAAGAGCCTTGATGTGGCCGCCGTGAGAGCCCTGAAGCCTGACCTGCTGCTCGATGGGGAGGAGGCCGTTGTACCTAGGTAAGTGAGACAGTTAGTAAAGTTGGTCTATGCCTTGGGAGTGTTGCAGCCTGCCATGCTGCAGTAGCGTTGCAACTTACGTGTCGGCGGAAAGGATGAAGTCCTTTTCCTCGAGAGGGCGGCCAATGCCTGGGGCGGCAGCAAGGTCAACACTGCCCCATGGGTGGGAAGCGGAAGCGGCAAGGACACTGGCCATTTTGATGGGAGGATAGGAGGGGATTGTAGCTGCGTGTGAGGATTGTGTAGGTAAATAGAGGTTACTGAGGCGCGTAAATCTGCAAAGGGAGGAGGGAGAGAAGTTGCTCTGATGATGATGAAGAGAGTTATGACTGGAACAAGGAGGAAAGACGACGTGATATATAGGCCCATCATCGGACCAAGCCCGCACGAAAAGACATGGACCCCCTTTGCCTGGAGGAGAGCGGCGAATGGCCGTCGATGCTCGCATGCATCAACATCAACATGGGCAACGTGCACGTTGTGGTGCCAGCTCATCAGGACTCCAAACCGCCGTCCTGCCATATCTGGATATGACTGCATGGATTATCGTGTTGGTGCATCGTCCGGACACCGAGTTCATATCAATATCAGGCGGGAAAGGATGTTGCAGCTGCAGCGCGCATTCAGTATATGCAACGTCGGGTTTTCGAGTCCAATCGGACCGTGTCTTCGCCCGTCCTCTTCTGTTATGCGTGGTTCCTCCTGATCCCTTTCATCCCCCCTTTCATATTGATGCATATTGTGGCGCGACGCGGTGAGCCCCAGCGTAGTAACGACAGATAACACTGCTCTGTTTGATTCGCTCCTCCTCTCGCGTCTCCCTGCTTGTTCTTGTTTAGTGACCAATGCCGAGAGAGGGCACGCCAGTATCGGACGCATGGGTCAAATACAAGTCACCACCAGCAAGCATGGACGGTCAAAGTGCCAACGTGTCAACACGAGAGTGGCTCGCTGTACTTGCTCGGTCGCAGGGTTTCACTGACAGAATCGCCCAACAGCCTAGATATGCGGGATGAAGGGTTGTTTGGCTGGGTGCAAGGGCCACATCGACACGGGTACATGTATTAATGGGAGCAGGTTCCATGTTTCCAACCCCAGCGCCATTGCTTCAAACGAGACTCTCGCACGCACAATGCACACATGAGAATGCATTTGCATTAACAGGTACTTTATTCTTCTTGGCTCAGTGATTACCGACTAAAATACACTAGGCATCTAAGCCAAATCTCATTGAAGGATGAGCGCACCGAGAATGCGCAGGTCGGGACTCTGCTCCGTGGCCGGCTTACCATACTCGAGGGCGTAAGTCCGGAAGAGACCAACTAGTCTAGCAGTCTCGATGCGTCGTTTCTGCTGGTCCGATGCGTCCCCCAGGTAATGGTAAAATCGGCCCCAGAAATACTGTCGGAGGCTTTTGTGGTTGGGGCGGTAACGCCATACTTCATCTCCTTTGACTGGAAACCCAAGCATGATCTCGAGCCCTCCTAACGACATCCCAAAGGGGCTTATTTCAGCCTCTCTCCAATCGCAGATACCCGTGATCTGGCCTGTGACAGGATCCACGTGGATGTTGTTCTCCAGGAGGTCTGTGTGATTGGGTACAAGTGGCCAGTCTTCAACGAAGAGGTCTGAGACTTGAGGCATGAGGTCGTCAAGTATTGCGTGAAAGCGTGAAGGGAGTTCGACACGTAGTTGCTGAAGTTGCGATAAGTACTTGTTGGAAAGGTCGATGGAATTTGGCCGTTCTATGAGGATGGGCGTCTTGGAAAACGCAGAAACAAAGAACCTACCCCCGGTCATATTAGCTGGCTGTTGTTCTTGGAATGGGTAAGAGGGCTCAAGTCTGAACAAACCTTGCGTAATCGTCCAGAGTGACCCTCAGGAGGGAGTCGTTGGCGAGTAGCTCGTCTCGGGCCAGGTACAAGCATCTGCCTCCAAGATTGTTCATCGTGTAAATGCTAAGCTGGTCAAGTTGACCTCGGTATTCGTGGCGTGGCACGAACCCATCATAAGCTTGTTCGATGCTTCGAAGCAAGTTTATATCGAGCGTGGAGGTCGGAAGGCGGAATTGGACGACAAGATGGCTCCCGCCTTCAACGGTGTAGCTGGTTCCACCCTGACTTGGTGTTGCGGTGACGGGTTGCGTTGTCCATCGTTGGGCTTCTGCGTCGCATTGCTCCTGCGTAACAGATAAGCCGTTGCGTTTGAAGAATCTCTCGATTTGCATACGAGAGAGCGCAAGAATGTCTGGCGGCATCTTCCAAAGGAAAAGAGGAGCCGGAGAATGGTCCTGAGGTTATGTGGTGTGAAAAAGAAAAAGAAAACGAATGATTGTGGGTGTCAAGAGGGGAGATGTTACAGCCTTACTGTAACTGCGGTGATGTCCGCCGATGGAGGCCTGTGTATATAGTTATATTTGTATCTTAATTTTCTCCTTTCTTTATATCTTTATTAATGCAAGTCCAGGAGTATTACACTCGGCCTGTTATAAATTAGAGATCATTGCATCCAGAAACCACCTAGACCTAGCCCAAGAACCAAGTAACGAATACCTAGAACCTGAGGTTGCGATTATTTGCCAGCCTGCAAACAAGAAAGAGAAGGCCGTGACAATACTCCATGGTGGATTAAACATCAACTACGATAGATATAAAGCTTGACAAAAGCTGTTTCCATTCGCCATACTAACGACCATTAGTAGGCCCTTGTATCTATTCTAATCTCCCGCATAAAGATCAATCTAAACAAACAAGTCTACAAGCGTATCTCTCAACGCGACTGATTTCTTTTGCCACGTGCAGCCAACTCAAACTTCCATTCCAGCTTGAAATCCTCCGACAGGTCCTTTTAATCCACATCATTTTCGTGCCTTTAATACTTGGCCCTGAACCAAACAATGAAGGATTGTATGGTACAATGGTACTATTGCGATTGTTTGTTGATTTCTATTTATGTTTTTGCGAACAACATTAGAAATTTCTACAGCATACTGTATGAATATGCTGAGACTATTAGAAAACAAGAGTCTCTGGATTACCCATTCACCCACCATTCATAGCTTACAGCCAAAGTGAAAGATGGAATGCAAAAACAGGTCAGTTGTACAACTTATTCACCCCAACTCCCACAAAGGCTCATACAGAATATTCATCCTTAATTATTATTTTTACACATCTTAATTACCCAGTATGACCACCTACACATGTCTCAACCCAACTTTACTTTTGGCTCGATTGATTGACGTCCGTGCACGAGCTAGTCCTCTTGTGTCTTCTTCCAGGGCCTGGATGGTGGGCCACCGCGTGCGATGTTTCCATCCTTTTGCTTTTTTGTGTCACATGCTGGATTTTAGATAAATACAACACGACAATTCTTTTTGGATCTCTTTCTTTTAATACTACAGTCATTTTATATAATATATCAGTCATTCGTTATAACCAACTCCAACGATGGGAGCAGCAACAGCCCTATACTTTCTATCTTTTCTGGTGACGCTGAGTGTCACCAGCGCCGCTACTGCTGAGCAGTGGCAGGGAAAATCCATATATCAGTAGGTGCTCTCGCGAGACGGTGGCAAATAGGTGTTGAGTGATGCGGGCAGACTCATTACAGACCGTTTCGCGCCTCCCTCAGATTCTGCACCCGCATTGACTTCACCTATACCGGAAGTATGCAACCCCATCGACCAGACGTGGTGTGGCGGGACGTGGTTGTCGATCATCGACAAACTCGACTATATCGCCCAGATGGGTTTCGACGCCATCTGGATATCACCCGTCAGTCGTGAGTGTCGGCGTGGAATGGGGTATGACATCAGCTGATGGTTGGTTAGAAAACACAGAGGCCTTGACACCGTATAAATACGCCTACCATGGTTACTGGGTCAACGATCCTCTCACGCTTAACCCTCGGTTTGGGACATCCGACGATTTGAAGGCGCTCGCCAAGGCTTTGCACCACCGAGGCATGTACCTCATGGTGGACATTGCCGTCAACAACATTCCAGGTGTTCATGCGAGTGACGCTCTCGACTCGAATGCCCTGAAACAGGACGGCTCAAGATGGACAGATCCTTTGGAATTCCACACAAAGTGCGACATTGACTATAACAATGAGACATCGGTGGAATTTTGTTGGCTTGGAGATGAGAAACTGCCACTGATGGATGTCAACACTGAAAACCCGGCTGTCGTCTCCACTTTGCAAAGCTGGATTGCCAACTTTACAAAAGAGTATGAAATTGACGGTTTGAGAATTGATGCTGCGAAGCATGTTCCGGGAGCCTTTTGGACTGCATTCTGTGGCGCGGCCGGGGTGTTTTGTATCGGTGAAGTTTACGGGAGTGATATTGCGTAGGTGTTGTCGTGCTTGTGTCCACGCAAGCTGATCGTTTGCCAGGTTTGCCTCCAGTTTTCAAACAAAAGGCTGGATGGATTCAATTCTCGGTTATCCCCTGTACTATGGGATCGTCAATGCATTCTCGGTGCCCAACGGCAACATGTCTTCCTTTGTAGACATTGCTACCCAAGTGCTTGAAAGTTTTCCCAATCCATCGTTACTCGGCAACTTTCTAGAGAACCACGATCTTCCCCGATGGCGCAACACAACTGCAGACGGTCAGCTTGCTTACAATGCCATAGTGGCACAATTCATGTTTGATGGTCTTCCTGTGGTCTATTATGGCCAAGAGCAGGACCTTGCGGGTGGCGCTGGCGACCCATATAATCGTGAAGCGCTATGGCCTTCGGGATACAGCAACACCACCACCTATCAACACATCAAGCGTCTCAATGACATTCGACGCGCCGTTATTAAAAACAACACTATGTTTGAAGGTAAAAACTTTTTGGACAGTCGAACACAAATCGTGGCGAGTACAAACAAGGACGTGGCATTTAGGAAAGGCCCGCTACTCACCGTGTTGACCAATGCAAGTCGTATCTGTGAGATTGCTGGCAACTCGTGCTGACGAGATTGTAGCGTGGCAGCCCGAACGAAAGTGCTGCTTTTGGAATACCCACCAGTGGATGGACTTCTCAATCCAGCGTTGTTGAGTGAATATTATTGACCAGTAGTTTTGGAACTCTTGTTTACGTTTTTTTAGTCTGCTTTCTTGCAAGCAGTACACTGTCGGGTCGAGAGGAGCCATCTCTGTGTCGTACACGGCGTCTGGATATGGTGGTATGCCATACGTATGACTGTTTTGTTATTTTTGTTTTATTGGATTAGATGCTAATGGAGCCGTTTAGATTTTTGCTTCACAGGAAGATACCGCAAAGCTGGGAATTTGTGGTGACGCTGGTGTTTCCACCTATGTGTCGTCAAATGCTACTGTTGCGTCCTCTGCCTCTCCTTCAATACCACTCAATTCAAACCTTTCCGCTGCTGGCATACTGTCAGTTCTTTTTGTCGTCTTGGGGTTGATATCACTTGTTTGAGAGCTATCAAAACGCCTATCATCCTTACGCCAACTTATCACTGTCGAGACCAAATCAAATCATTTACATCGCATAATCTGTTGCCCGCGCGCTTATAATATCTCTCATCCCAAACTTTGTGTATGATTCCAAATTACTATCCACATGATCCTATTCTCAAGACGGAAAGAGAAGTCTACAGGACTGTATCATCCGCAGCTCTCCTATTTCACTCTAAATAGTCCTTATCAATTTGGCATGTTGTAATATACTGGATTTGGGAGTAATGTTTCGGTTAGTAAATGCTATGGACAATGCATATTACTGAAATCATGGGCGAATGTCGCACAAAGTGTATGAATATGAGCGCTGGGTGAAGAGTATAGTCCACCCATATCCTCTCTTGCTCTTGATGAGGAGCAAGAATGTGAAGCAAAAAAAAGATTACTCTGTTGACACTTTACACATTAATGAAGTCCCCCAACCCCCACTGTCAATACAACTGTCAAGCGATCTGGTCGGCACGGCTATCGGCTCACCGGTCCGAATCGGAAGGCCAAGTTTCTTTCACGAATGTTTCATTTTCTCAGTATATATAGCTATCCACAAAAATATTTTTCCAACTTGCTTCAACAACTATACACAAATGTCGTATCTAGACGATCTCTTTGGCCTCAAGGGTCGTACTGCATTGCAAGTCTGTCCCTGCCAGAGCGACTCATAGCTGATCATTATCTGCTTAGAATCACTGGCGCTTCAAGAGGTATTGGGTCTCGTATGGCCATTGCCCTTGCAAAGGCCGGAGCAGATATCATATTGGTTCAGCGCAACACCTCCAATACCACCACCCGCGATGATATTGTCAAGGCTGGAGGCAAGGCCGACATCGTCGTCTGCGATCTCGCCGATGCCGCTGCGGTTGGCAAGCTCATTCCACATGTCACCAAAGAGCTAGGTAGGACTTTGGACATTGTTGTCAACTGTGGCGGTATCCAAAGAAGACACCCAGTGGAAGTCTTTCCGGATGAGGATTGGCAAGAAGTTCTGCAAGTCAACCTAAACACTGTGTTCACAATCACCAGAGACGCTGGACGACATATGCTTGAGAGTAGAGGAGGTGTTGCCGGCGAGCCAGCTCCAGAAGGAGGCGTTGCTGGCAATCCGAGAGGACTCGGCAAGATCATCAACGTCTCTAGCCTTGTCGCTTTCCAAGGCGGATTGAACGTTGTGGCCTATGCAGCCGCCAAGCATGGCGTACAGGGGATCGTACGTGTCTGGTCGTTTATACCTGTTCAGTGTTTAACCCTTTAGCAAAGGTCAAATCCTTCTCCAACGGCTGGGCGTCAAAAGGTGTCAACGTCAACGCCATCGCTCCTGGATACATCGCTACCGAGGTATCTTTTTTCTCTCGCAAACTGTGCTGACTATCCATGCCAGATGAATGTAGCTCTCATTGCAGACGAAAATAGAGCACGGCAAATCCTCGAACGTATCCCTTCCGGCCGCTGGGGCTCGCCTGAAGACTTTGAAGGAGCCGTCGTCTTCCTTGCCTCCAAGGCCAGTGACTACGTTACCGGAGAGTGTCTTGTTGTTGACGGCGGATGGATGGCCAGTGAGTCTCTCTTGCTGAACCGACACGCACCATCTAACTGTACCGCTACCCAGGATAAAGCTGAGCTGGCAAGCATGGTAGAGGTTGTAGATAGTTGACCATGCAAACCATCTCTGCCACACTCTTTCCAAACCAATAACTCTGTATACCAACCAGACGGTATAAACAACTCTCTCTTATTCACTTGATCTTCCATGTCCATCATTTCCCGAACATGAGATGGAAATCATTCCATGATTTTCAGGCACCCGTCGGGAAGATATCATTACGTAATTTAATAAACTTAGGAATTTGTGGATATGGAAATTATAGAAACGAATTCAATTTCTATTCTTTCTATCAACATACTCGTCTTGTACGTGAGTTAATTGTTGACGGCAGGGACAAGAGATGGCAGCAAGAGACCGAAGCGTGTCCTCGCTGATGCCCTCGATGCTCCCAAGCCAGCCGTCTTCACCTCAAAACTCTGCAGATGCTTCGGGACTGTCTGCAAAGAGTCCTGCTTCGTATGGTGGTAGGATGAGCCCATCAGCTTCATATTCTCAGCAGCACCGTGGCAGTTTTGCCCAAGCACTACACAGAGACAGCACAAGTGGCCAATCACCGGCGATTTTATGCCGCACAGCCAATGACATGATGGAGGAGCTACCAGCCCATGGGTCCAGTTTCCGAGATGAGTGAGTACGCTCTGGTATTACAGCAATGACCAAAACGCTGTAGCCGCTCGTTGTATGCCAGCTCGACCACTTCTCAAGCGATTCGAGACTCGACCACTCGACTCGCTTCCATGTCATACTCGAACAGGCCTCGGACATTCTCTACTTTCAGCAGCGAGAACTCTCACCCGGCAAGACGGCCCTCGGGAGGCCAACAGGCATTGGCCAACTCTGTGACAGATCACCGGCCTGTCCATCTCAACCACCTAGGCCCAGCTGTCGTAGAGGAAGCAAACGAACCAGACCAGCCATCTTTTTCCCAAAACGCTCAGACCAACGCTCGCTCAGGTCTCAGACTGATGCTCGAAAGGGACAACATGGAACGTCTCACCCAAAACATCGCACCCGAGGTTCACCAGATGCCATCCACTCAACACATCGGCAGTGGAGACGAAGAGCTCGCGGTGGAGAGCCTCCACGAGCGTACACCTCTCCTCTCCACCAACCAACACCCATCTAACTTGAAAACCCCTACTGGAAACCTTGTCAAACGAGCACTCTTTGAGCCCATCCAGGCCCTCCCATCCGTCGTCCTCGGACTCCTCTTGAACGTCTTGGACGGTGTCAGTTACGGTATGATCCTTTTTCCAGCGACTCCTGTATTCGCTGGCTACAGCTCCCTTGGTGTCTCCTTATTTTTCATGTCGTACGTCCATCCGGCTCTCATCTATGCTCAGCGTTTGTAGCTGCATCGTTTCTCAGCTCGTCTTTTCTCTCGGAGGGAGCGTCTTTCCCGGTGGAAATGGTTCCATGATGATTGAAGCTATCCCCTTTTTCCATATTCTCGCCGCTACATTCACCCAAGTCATTGGAGACGACCCGGAAGCCATTGTCGCTACCACCATGATGGCCTTTGCCTTTAGTTCTATCCTCACCGGTCTCGTCTTTTTCTCTCTCGGAGCGTTCAAGCTGGGAATACTGGTGGGCTACTTTCCACGACACATCTTGGTTGGGTAATCGCTCTCTTCTTTTTTTTTGCATAGACCTTTCACTCACCCCATCTTAGGTGTATCGGAGGAGTAGGTGTATTCCTAATCGAGACTGGTCTTCAAGTCTCGCGAGGTGTTGAAAAAGGATTTGAGTACAATCTCGCCACGCTCCGTATCTTTTTTCAATCTGGCTATGCCATTGCTCTCTGGACACTCCCTCTCGCGCTCGCCGTCCTGCTTCGACTTATCACCCACACTTTCCATCACCAGCTCATCTTTCCAGCCTACTTTTTCGCTATCTTTCTCATCTTTTACCTCGTCGTGGCCGTCGGTGGCTGGGATATGGACCAATTGAGACAGACCGGGTGGGTTCTCGACGTGGGAGCGGATGTTCTCCCGTGGTACAAGGTCTACACTCTGTTTGTAAGTGCTAGCTAAGGAAGCTTGCAGTGGACTCACGTTCACAGAACTTTAGAAAGACTCACTGGGAGGCTTTCTGGGCAGCCATGCCAACCCAGCTCGCCCTTGTCTTTTTTGGCATCTTGCATGTCCCTCTCAACGTAAGTGACCATGGTCGTGTATCCACCAACCCAGCTCCAGGTGCCAGCGCTCGGCGTGTCGCTTCACAAAGACAACGTCCAACTCGACAGAGAACTTTTGGCCCATGGGGCTGCCAACGTACTCGCTGGACTGGTTGGAACGGTTCCAAACTATTTGACCTATGTCAACACGCTGCTCTGTTGGTATTGCTCGACCCGTTGGGAGGTTTATTGACAGACAGAGTCAGTCTATAGGGTAGGCGGTGGGTCACGACTGTCGGGAGTGATGCTCGCTATCGCGACTAGTATTGTCATGATGGTGGGGCCGACGGTGATGGCGACGCTCCGTAGGTGAGGATAAATAAGACATTAGCTGATTCACAGCTAGCGGTTATGGTCGTCGGAGCGCTCATCTTTGCCTTGGGTATTGATTTGGTGACAGAGGCAGTGTGGGACACTCGGCATCGTGTCAACAGGATGGAGTATACGACCATTTGGGTGATCACGGTTGGGATGACTATGTGCGTGGTGGATGGAGATTCGTGCTGACAAAATAGATTCGACTTTGTGGTCGGTTTGTTGCTAGGAATTGTCCTCGCCTGCGTGTTTTTTGTCCTGACAAGCTCGAGGAGGAGGGCGGTGAGGGCAGTGTTGAGTGGTGCGACAGCAGTATCTACGGTGAGAAGGCCAAGATGGCAAAAGGATTTCATCCAGCAAGTAGGATCCCAGACGTTGGTAATGAAGCTGGAGGGATTTCGTGAGTGGTAAAGGAGAGGGGACGTTGCTGATGCTGGTTCAGTCTTTTTCGGTACCATCACAGCTGTGGAAGCGGAGGTGAGGAAGCTGTTGGACTTGGCGGAATGGCAGCACCATCCCATTCGCTTTTTGGTCGTTGACTTTGCGTTGGTGCATGGTTTGGACTTTTCGGCGGCCGAGGCGTTTGTCAGGGTGGAACGATTGCTCGCTGCAAAAGATGTGCTGCTTATTCTGTGTGGTGCAGAGCCGGAGTCTGCTCTGAGAGGTGTCGGTCTCTGGGGAGATCGAGAAGGAGATCGGGTCAAGGTGTTTGACTTGCTAAATGATGCGTTAGAGTGGACAGAAAACGCATACCTGTAAGTGTCATTGGCTGGATGGTCTGACGGTGTAGGACGGCATTCTTTGAAAATCAAGAATGCATGCAACGTCAAACTACCAAGATTGATTATCCAAAGGTTGACAAGCCTCCCTTTTCACTTGCAGAGGGTTTTCAAAATAGTCCGAGGAGGTGCCATCTCGTTAGGGCTGGAGGCGATGCGATGCCCCAGGGTGGGTAAAGTGTGGTGGTTTGTGCTGATAGTGAGCGTAGGTCGTCATACGCCGTCCTCGTCCGATGAACACGTTTTGGAACCGGCGTCAATATTGCTGCAGACTTTGGGAGCGTATTCCGACGTCGCCATGTCGCCAGATTTCTGCCAAGCTCTGGTTTCTTACTTTGTAAAGAGACGTGTGGTGGCTGGTGATGTGGTGTGGGTTCAAGATGAGCCTGCAGATGGTATGTATGTGATTGAAGCTGGATGTTTGCGTGCCACGTACGTGTATAGTGGTTGTACGAGTTGGATTCAAGAGACCATGGTGGCGGGGACGATTGCGGGAGATTTGAGTACGTTGAGCGAGACGGCGAGAAATTGTACAGTAGTGGCGGAAAGAGACAGTGTGCTTTGGAAGTTGAGTCATGAGGGACTGGAACGAATGGAAAAGGAGCAGCCAGAGGTGGCGAGGCAGTTTACAAAGATTGTGTTGAAGGGTGAGTCTTGAGGATGTGCTGAGTGCTGATGGGTGCAGCGGTTGTCGAGGAGCAAGATGTTTTGTCGTCTCATCTCATTGCGGTTTTGTCTTAGGGAACCATGGTGCATAATCTGCTTGCGTTGGTGAGGTTTAATTTGTTGGGGCGCTCTTGGTTGGAACAGGATTTCAAGTTGGCTTGGATGCATAATTACGGGAATGAGGCAAGTATCACAGCTTCAGGTAGCCAGTCTCTGGGCATCGCCACAATTCGTAGTGGTAGATGAATCATCTTTTGTCGCCAGCCACAAGATTCAACAGATCGTTTTGCCCTATTTTTACATTATCTACACGGCGAGTAGGCAACACATTGTGTTTGCATAAATATCGAGTGTATACCGAGTGTTGCATGTTGTTGATTACTTAATCACAAGTTACAGTCATTCCCACACAGCCTTCTCCTATGGAATCCATTCTTGCTCATTTCCAGGCTTTGCCGTTTGAGGTGTTGACGACTATCGGCTCGACACTCCCATCACTGGTTACCATCACTCTGCCCAGTCAACGGAGGTTCTCAACCGGGCTACCCTGCAAGATATACAATGCGAGTGGTCGTTGACGTGACACACACTGTAGGTATGCCGAACCGTACAGACATCGGTTTGGTCCAAGATGTGCGTAGATCGAAGCACAACCATTCGTTACCCCTACCAAAGCTGTTCTCAGCGCAATCGCACCGTTGACTGCTTCACAGCCACGTTCATGTCAATGCGATAGAAGCACACTGTACAAGTCTTGTCGAGATACATCTTAAGCTTGAGTGTATATGATGTCGTCCAAAGGGAAGAACACTTGAGTGCTGTCGAAAGATAAATAACAAAGTGGTAATAATAAAATTACCATCTTTAAAAAAGCCGAATGACAGGAATCCGTTATCTTTTCAGGCACCGGTGAACTGATAAACCTGTCCCTCAGAAACACAAAAGATACTTGGTGCCTGTTCCTGACATACAATCTCTTTCAATCTCGCTTCTTTTGTTTTTGTTTTGTTTTGAAGGTCTGGGAATTTGACTTACCAATTTTGATGGATAGTTGTTGGTTGTCATGTGCGGTGGGTCGGCTTGGATGGGATAAGCGGTGCGCAGCGCTTGGTAGGCAACGATATTTGCCAGCATAGCGTACACTTGAATAGAGATGGCTGTGATGGACGGGCATAGCGAGGTAAACGTCAAGCCAGCAGGTCGAAATCATTTGTTCATTCGTAGAATTCCAGAGACCAAAGCACTCTGATGGATGGTATGTGACGCTCATCCTTTTGGTATATTCGGTATGCCGGGCGAGTGTTTGTTGTGTGTGAGAAACCGTCTCTGCAACTGACCAGATAGCTTTCCAGCAAGTCGTGCTTCATGCTAAAAATCCACGAGGCTATAGAGCGCAGAGATGGAGAGTTGAACTTGCCGGAAGATTACTCTGATCCGACTGGGTAAAGTGACCGGACGAAACAACTGAGAACTGCCATGTAATGGGCGATAGCCAAGGGTGTAGATTGACGTAGGTTGGCAGATCCGCCGGTTGCAAGTGTGGAGTTGTCATCCAAAGTTTGCTGGATATGCAGCATAGAGATGAGTACGGCAATACTTGTGTCATCAAATCTTGCCTACAACCCTTGACGGCTGTGATGATGCGCCGGCCATGACCCTATTCTGACATGCTGATTCGCGGAATTTCCCATCTTGGATGATTACATCTTGGTGCCTCAATGATCTTGCGAAAAAATTCATTCAGGGGAATTAACGTAAGCAGGAAAAAAAAAGACCCAGGTAGACAGGAAAAGACAGACTTTACGGGTAAAGGGCTCCCTGTGGGATGAAAGGCTCCGCCGTCTACAGCTCACCTTGTCCACTGTAGACAAGGGTGCTCTTGATACCGTCCATGTTGCGTTTGCTGCTTTGCCTTTATCCTTGAAAAGATAGGTGTTGAGGGTTGCATCTTTTTGCAATTCCTCTCTTCAGCTTACCTGATATACCGCTCCACCCGCAACTTTTTGGATTATCTACGCGACTTTGCAGACTCACTGGCGTGGTGAAGACGACAGAGCTTGACGCTTGAACAGGCTTGCCGAATCACCTACCCATTCAGCTGTCACCTGCACCGCCAACGCTACCTGACATATCTCGCCCAGTCGCTTCTCCCAGCAGCACCACTCATCACTCACCTTACACCGAAGGAAGGCGCCGGCTTCACCTTGACCCGAATCGAACCTGGTGACGAAAGGAAGCAGAGTCTGTCTTGCTGATTGGGAAGCTGTCCCTGCGGATTCTTTCCTGTCCCACCTACATCCAGTCGAGTGTATACCATGAACGACACCCAGTCCAGGACGCCGCAGGAAGGATATGATGTCTGGCTGGTCGGTGGTGCTGGCGAGGTGAGTCTCTACTCTTCTTCTCCGCATCTTTTCTCTCTCTCCAGATACAAATGCAAATACAAAAACAATTGCAAAAACAAACAAAAAGCATTTACAAAACCACAAGTCAGCCAAAATTTCTAGCAAATTCTTAATGCTGTTATCGCCGACTGCCTTTGGTGACTGGGCGCACAGACCGTCTCTCGGAAAGGAGATGGAATTAAAAGGCATATAATCCAAGGCCTTTGAATTTTTCTATTTCTTTTTTCTCTTTTCCTTCTTTTCTCTTTCTTCTTTTTCTCTCTTTTTATTATTATTCATTTTCTTTTACATTGCGACGCGTCAAGAGTCCAGTCAGCCAGCGCGTCGAGACGACGTGTGTTGCGCCAGCCTTGAACAACTTTGCGAGAACAATTTATTCGACAAGAGAGGCTCACCGTGGCCTGTTTTCCTCATTTAGTCGCCTTTTCACATCATGCTCAGCTATCGAGACTGCTAGACCACTTGCTGACCGTCCACAGCATCCGTCGCATATAGCACAACCTTCGTATCAACCACTTCCTTCGCTATCTCCCTCACCGTCCGCTTCTCCGTTTGCATTTGCACCCCCGCCTCTTTGGTCGACCTCGCCATCTGTGGCATCTCGTCCGAGTTTGGTGACACACCATTCTGAGCCCTTACCACTGAGCCAGTCTCTTTCGTATACCAACATGAAGCCTCAAGACAACGGTCATGACCAGGGATACCAGTATATCGCCAGTGTCCCAGTGAGCTATCGATCGTATTCAGGAGAGAATGATAGGCATTCTCCATCACAGACATCGACTCTGAGGCCAGTCCAGGTGACGGCCCATGTCGAATCAGTTCCTTCGCAGTCGAGCCCATTGGAAGGATCCATCCGGTACCAGCAGCGTCAATTTGTCGGCGAGCAGTATGACGCTAGCTTGACGGGTGGTCCATCGAGGACTGCTGTTTACCAGCCATCATACTATGTACCTTCCCATTCTGAACCGACTTTTGCGGATATGCCGCGATCGCTATCCTATTCAGCTAGCTATGCCCAGCCGTATGCCTATCTACCTTCTTCGACTTTTCAAAACATCGACACGATTCCTACTGAGCTTGTGAGGCATAATACATTAGGAGCGGCGGCTTCATTGTACTCGTTTGGGAAACAGCCCATCCAGGATCGGCCATTCAAATGCGACAGGTGTACACAGAGTTTTGTGAGTGTTTTGTTGACCATTCCAAGGGTTACTGCGGAATAGAGTGACTTATCCTTTTAGAATCGTAACCATGATTTGAAGCGCCACAAGAGGATTCATCTGAGTGTCAAACCCTTTGGCTGCGAAAAATGCGGCAAGACGTATGTATACTGGCTTCATATTTCTGTCATGCTTCTGATCATCCTGAAATCAGTTTTTCTCGCAAGGATGCCTTGAGAAGACATTGGCTCGTCAAAGGATGCAAAGGAGCCGAAGGAGCTACCGCGCCAATAGGTGGGTTCATCGCTGCGCCTGACTGAGCTGCAGTCAACTGACCCTAGGCAGTTGCAGGCAGCGACTCCAAAGAGAGCGTCAGCTCTACTAGCGAGTCTTCCAAGCCTCCGGCGCTGTCCCCGCCCACTCCGAGTACCCTGTCTCCGACAGAAGCTTCAAGCGTAGGAAAATCACCGACCAAGTCGTCCTCTCGCTCGGTGGCCCCGCCGCCCTTGACAACTCTGCCGTCTAGGCACTCGGCGGATCAATCCCAAATTATCATGACTCCAAGCGATATATCGTCAACATCGATTAGTGCGTCATCCATGGGCGAGACTGGAACCGTGTTGGGTATGAATGATGGATCTATTGGAATGGTTGATACGTTGGTCAGCAGCGTTAGTACAGGTAGCGTTGGTTCAATGGGCGAAGGATTTGCACATGGCGAGTATAAGAGCTTGCAGTTGGATAAGGCGAATGGCATGATTTATCAGAGCAAGACATCACCCTACCCGCGAACGGCGACCTCCCTCCCTCTATCAGGAGGCATTTATCAGCACTCGAACCATCGGCCAACGCTGAGTCTCGCTTCACCTGATCAGAGCGTTCTGCCGTCACCTACCGATAGCTCATACCAGTCACAGACTTTTTCTCCTAGCAGCCTCAGTGCTGATGAGAAGCCCAATTTTGCCATGCCATCTGCCCATTTTGCTCAGGCTTTCACGGTGCTACCTCAAAACGCCGTTTCTCAACCTCTCAAAGCGGTGAAGATGGAGGAAACGTGGAGCAGCACCAACGACACAGCACTCGAAACTTGGCAAAGATGGTAAGTTAGTTTCTGATGATAATGGATAGCCTTTGATGCGATGGATAGGCATCGCCCGCCTTTTCCATATCCTGCGTCTCCTGGCTTCGCATACATGTTTGATTCTCCTACAAGACCGGCCAGCAACAACGCTTCAAACCAGTTTCATCAACCGCCTCCACAATAATATTTCTTGTTCAAATGATACATTGTATTGAGTCCTTTCTATAGGTTCAGTTGTCAATCTTTTACTTGTCTTGGGTTTCGCTTCTCAACGGTTTTTGGGTTTTTGTCGCTTTTGGGTTTCCCATCCGGGTATCGGTTCTAGGGCTCTTGTGGGTTGAATATTTTTTGAGCCGTATCATTATTTGACATCCTATATTTCGTATAGAGTAATAGTGATGAATGTCAAATTTGCTTATGGATTTCACAAGAACGCTTCACTTTTGAATTTCTCTTGCCAAAAAACTTTTTCCTCGGTCGGAATCACGATCCAAATCACTAACGCGTCTCAACAATTGCTCACTTGTGACTGTGAATTAAGCACAAGCAAGTACAACTCCTGTCAATTAAATCCAAGAAATCCTTTGTGCATGTTAGGTGAAAGGATCAAACTAGTTGTGTCCGAAACTGAAAAGTACGTTTTGTAACGACCACATCACTCACTCTACCACTTTCTCTCTCCCATTACCATAGCTCTTCCCATTTCCTTCATCCCTCTCCCACATCAACTCGCCTCTTCTCCAAAAGCAAAGAAACCAAAACGCCGACTATTCTTCATACCATCCGGGAAACATGCCCTCTCGTGGCAGTTCATGTCAGTCCTCGTGGCTCTCATCGATCTCACCGCAGTCCATCCCAAACTTCATCTCGCGATTGGCATCGCAACGCTCCTTGCAGCCTTCATCACGGTTCTCCTCGCAGCCTTCATCGCGGTTCTCCTCGCAGCCCTTACGTAGCGCACTCAAATCGTCTGTTAATCCAACCACGAATACTACAAATACAAGCAACACAACTCCACCTTCAAGCGTTCCATTTACCAAGACTGAAGTTGATATCTATTCTCTCCAGACGATTTTTAGTAAACCTAATACTTATGATCCTGAAGTGGCTCGCTCCAGCTTTAACAATGACAGCTTTCGATCGTTTGTCTCGTCTTTTTACGACGAAACTGCAACGCCCTCAAGGATGACCTCTACTTATAAAACCTCTCTACCAAACTCATGGGTCGAACATTTTATTGACAAGAGGACTAAACGCTGGACGGAGTACAATGGAATGTCAGACGCACAACGGTTAAAAACATGGAATGACATGAGATCATCTCTTAAAACTACCCTCCCAAGTTGGGCATGGAAATCTAATGCAGAGAGCTCTTTACAGCCACCATCGTCTACAACACCACCCTCTTCACAGCCACCTTCACAGACGTTTACCCAACCGTCTTCGTATGCGCCATCTCGTCCACCCTCCCAGACCACTGGTAGATACAAATCTACTATGGATGAATCAAAGGGTATCATAGATTATGTCAGAAGCTACACTGGGTCCGGTTGTCCGCTACAGGGGAAAGACGCTCGAACTTGGATGGCTTACTATGATGTGTATGGCCGGCAGGGAATAACTCCAAATGATGTTGATGCAATTATGAGAATAACTGGATGTCGTTGGTCTAATGCGATTACACACCAGACGATGGAAGACACTATTGCGAGTTGTAACAATACAAATTGGAGCGAAGTGTTTGGAACCTCGTTCAAAACATAGTCATATCGGGTTGTTTGAGAATGGCAAGAGATAGGTGTCAACAAATATGACTGGTCAATTTGTGTTGTACCTGTATTTTATACTTGTGGTCTGCGATTTAGACAATGCACGATCTGCAAGGTGATTTGATTTGGACTTGTTGGTTTGTCAGTACTATTGATAAGGCAGCGTAGATAGAATTAACAACTGGAGTGTAGTTGGGCTTGAACAGACAGAGCAGGTCTGGCGTAAAGGAGTGAAACCTTGCGGTAGGTAGTTAGTTGAGGGTCTACTTGTATAGATCGCAAAGTCAGACTGTCTGTCCAGCAACTGCCATCCATAGCTAGTTTTAATCGAGGTATGAGAGCAGGCCAGCGTCTCGGGTGAATGTAGTCGACTGCTTTGGAGTGCGAGATGGGAGAAGCATTACTAACCTTAAGGAAAACTTGTCATGGAAACGTCTGTCTGGTACTTCAAGTCCAACTGACTCGCCTTGCTGATGTTGAAGGCGGGAAACTTGTTCAGCTTTAGCATCAACATCTTTTCGGAATAAATTCTCTCCATTTGCGCAACGATAGGGAGAAGCCGTTTCGGAGCCCCGTCGAGCTACAGGTGTTTTGTCGTAGGATACCATTTGCCCTATGATATCAAGCTTTCAAGATTTGTACAAACCCAACACAAAACTCTTACATGTTTCGAATCTCGGCCTTGCGACTCGCAGCGCTCTCGAAAATATGCCGCAACCCCTGTTTCGATTCGGAAAGATTAGCATTACGTACATAAAGCTAGTCGTAAGCCTGGCAGTCGTTTTCAATCATCCCTATTCCCTGCTTGATACACTTTAAAAATTTTCTCTGATTCGGTTGTGGCGGGAGGAGTAGTTTTCCAGGCTACTCTTTATAGTCGCTCGTAGATAAGAAGTGGAACTGCATCTGCCAACTTGCAATTAGCCAAAAAGACCAACCGGTTTGGTCCACTGTTCATCGACATCACCCTCATCTTTAAACCCGCAATGCCTTCCAACAGTTTTCCATGGCCGTTTCCCAAAAAAACCAACACCACCACAGCTCAGTCCGGCTTGGAAAAACATGGAAAGTCAAGAAAGCTCAAGAAGAGTCTCTATACGCGCATGAGTGGAAGGACTTGGTTTTCAAAGCCGGACAACGGAAAGAAAAATGAACGTAGCAACGGAGAGACCGCAGTCTTTCCTGGTTGGGAAAGCACTGACGACTGGTCCGTCCCACACTCGTTTCCCCGTTCGTACACCCAGGACCTTTTCTTTTCGTCTGCATATGACCTTTCCACCACCCGGCGTCAGTCACGGCCATCTTCTCTGCATCTTGCAAACGATAGCTATTGGCAGCGACCGTCGAGCGTCGCCGAGACGTGCCATTACTTGGAAGAAATCGAAGCCACTCCAAGTAGGGACCTTTTCCAACCACCTCTCAGGCCATTCGTACTTGAGGAAGACTTGTGGCAACGCAAGCCAAGAAGGAGCAGTTTCGGCTCAAGAGCCAAGCTGACTTGCCAGAGTCTTTTGTCACTTGGGAAAACGTCGAGTACTCTGTCAGTATACTCGCATGAGTCAAGAGACGACTCTATGAGTTTCGAGTTTTGTTCAGACGTGAGTAACGATATTTCATTTTATTTAAAAGAGAAATAAAAACAAAAACAAAATACTTGATTGTCCTCTCTACTTGTTGGTAAGAACATACGCACAGACCTCCACCTTTTGTAATCCTTTTATAATTCTGTTTTTCCCAGAATGAGATTGTTTCTTTTTTTGATTCTTTCTTTCATCTTTCTTTCATTTTTTATTTAAACAAATCGCAAAGTATACAACCTGAAGAAGGCGTATACATGATACATTGTCCTGTAGGGACGTCGTTGTGTATCCACCAACAAGCAGAGGGGACGACTCGCTCCGTCGTTTGGCTGCTGTATAACGTCGACGAGCAACTGCTAATACATCGCTCGGTTCTGTATTGTTAGCCTCGCAACATGTCTATCCCGCCACCTATACCAGCACGATCCAAGGCGAGAGCGCCTCCTACTCCCAAGCTCAACCTTGCCTTGGAACCATCACCAATTTTATCCGACATTCACTCGATGCCGTCTACGCCCAACTATTTGGCTCTCGGCTCTCCACTCTTTCCGAGCCAACATTCAGGCCAAAGACAGTCATCCTTGCCTCAGGAGCTCGAGGCGAAAATGTCCAGCCTCGCCTCGCCATCGACGATCCATTTCTCTGCATCCCCGACACTTTCCGGCCCTGGCGGCAGATCACCTTTGGTTGGTGGCCCGTCGCCTTTTGGCAAGCGGCGGGCTTCGAGGATGATGGACAAGGATCCGCACAAGGTGCGAGATGGAGTAGAAAAAAAGAATGCTAGTAGCGGTGTCTATACCCGTAGGTGTACTTTCTCGTGGGGAGGCTCGGCTGATGCTTGATCTCCACAGCACCAACCTTTCCGGGGCCCTGCGGCCACCAATCACCTCACATGCCTACCACACCATCTGATAGCTATGCTACGCCTCGTATCGCTTACCGCAACACTTTTGAGTCGATGCCCATCTCTCCTTCTTCTTCCGGGCGATCATCCTCAACCGATCACTCGGACTCGATTGCACCTCCAAAAACGCCAATGAGTCCATCGAATAGGATCAGCAAGCTGACCCACAACGTGAAACGGTTGTCTAGTATGGCTGCGCTCAACTTTGCGAGCAAAGAGCGCAAGGCGCCGGGAGGAACTTTTGATCGAGAGAGGGATCTGTTCTTTCCTCCCGTTGCTCATTCATACAGTTCGAGTAGTATCAGCCACAGCCGTCAGTTGAGCTGGGACCATTATAGCTCCAACACTTCATATACATCCTGTACCTCTCCAAGTCCAATTCCAACTCCAACTCCTGGACTTGGTATCAGTATGGAAGAGACTAGGCCGACAAGCGCGTCTGCGACAGTGATATTTGACGGTATAGAGGGAAAGGAAATGTCGAGTCCTGTTCAAAAGGGCAAGAGAAAGCCTGTGCCTAAATTGGAGAATGAGTTATAGACTGGACCCAGGCATCAAAGGCGAGTATTTGAATCAGTCTGACAACCACTTGTGTGAAGGAATCTGTTGCAACATTAAGCAAATCTATCAACATCATCGCTAATTAATTTAACATAATATTGCTCTTACAAATTAGTGCTCTACTCTCCTCCGTATCAAAGAAAAGGAGGGTCCGTTGTAATAAAAGTATGCCATTCTTTACCTGTGTTTATACAGTTGCATATCTTACAGGCATTATTCTAATAAGGACACTCTCCATCGAACAGCCTCGTATCCCCATCCAAAGTGTACCACAGCGGATGCTAAAACTAGAAAAGGACTCGGTCCCCAATAGATTGCCACACCTTCATTATAAATCAAGTTGTTGGACCGACTCACTGAATTCCCGACAACAGCTGCCAGAACAATGAATGCGATCCAAGTGAAAAGAAAGCAGACGGCGACAGAGATGAAATGTATCATGGCAAGAGAGTAGAGTTTGTCCTTGTTGGGAGCTGGAGAGACACGGTAAGAATAGCGAATGGTGTAGGCGTGATGGAAGAGAGAGGCCAAGACTAGCGAAAAGGCTATGCGAAACATCATGCGTCAGATCGAATGCCCAGTATCTAAATCACAACTTACCAACTACAGATGTGATGGCCGCGTTTCCGAGATTGAGACTAATGTCATTTGGTATAGGGAACCCAAAGTAGCCCACAGGAACCTGCCATTGAAAACCTCTGTATATACACCCCAATTCATCAGTGATGACCAAATTACTGGCATTATAACCACAGTAATTTTGAGAGGCAAAACGGATGACGGTATTTCTCGTGGCGACAGAGACGTACCACACCGAATCAGCCGAAGCGAAAGCTGCGATGGCGAGGAGAGTGCAAGAGATAATGGGGTAGCTGAGATGGTATGGAAGACCAACAGTCCTGTTGACCATGTTTTATCAAGGTCCTATTTGAGATACGCCAGTATGTTGCGAGTTTTGGAGGTGAGGAAAAGTTGAGGGCGAGACCGGTGATTGCGATATAAACTGGATTAATTTACAGTTGTGGTTCGGGTTGCGTGACAAGGTTGGCAGCTAGACAAAGAGATGAGATATAAACGCTTGGATTGAAGGATGGTAAAATATAACCAGAAAATCCATGGCGTCACCTGCTGCAGAGGCTCAGTGGCATAACGTAGCGATTTCTCAGCAGCGGAGTTGCTTCCACGGCATAAAGGATGCCAGTGTCTCAGAGCTGCCATGAATGGATGTTTTCTAGTTGACCACCGACTTCTTCCAAGGTTCTTTTGCGTAGTGAGCTGTATTGGCGACAAGACATCTGTATCAGATTGATTTGATTTGAAAGGAAATGTAAAATGCAAAATTGTTTATAAATGTTGAGAAGAGATGGAAAGTAAAGGTGGAGGCACTGTCCGGACATTAATAATAACCGGACATTTACGTGGAAGGTGGAGTGGAGTAATGACCACTTGCAATGAATGACAAAGTTTCTTGTCTTTTTCTCTTTTTCTTTTCAACTTTGTTCTTTTAAAATCAACTTGGAATGAGGTTTTCGCTATCTTTCACAGCGGTTGCGGTCTCAGTACTGTCGCTTGTCAGCGCAAGTAATGTTGTGGATCTCGATCCTGCCAATTTTGACCAGGTTTGTGGATTCATCTAGGGTATAGAGGTCATGAAGACGAGCCTGTACGCTGACTGAGAGAGTGTAGTATGTTGGAGGCGACAGGGGCGCTCTGGTCGAGTTGTATGTTTTTAGGACACATCGCAAGTTTGTTTGCTGACTGCTGAATAGCTTTGCTCCGTGAGTAATGACAAAGATAAAGGAATGGGTGCTGAACACGTCAAGGTGGTGTGGCCACTGCAAAAACCGTGAGTGGATACCATTGGGATGGACGCCGTCTTATGTTTCCTCAGTTGCACCTACATACGAACATCTTGCGGACGCCTTTCCGTCTGACAAGGTTGTCATTGCCAAAACAGATGCTGATGGCGTCGGTCGGGACCTCGGAAGCCGATTTGGCGTGACTGGTTTCCCCAGTACGTATGATGAGAACAGATGAGATCCCCTTGCTAAGAAGTTGTCAAGCTTTGAAGTGGTTCCCCGCTGGCTCCCAGGAGCCTGTACCTTATTCTGGTGCTCGTGACCTTGAGACTTTGGCTGCGTTGTTCGTCCAACTGTCGCTGGAATAAAGGTTACATCAAAGCTGATGTAGATCTTGCAGCGTTAGCAAACAATCTGGCATCAAGTCTAGCATCAAACCTCCTCCCCCTCCTGCCTATACTGAACTCGATGCGACCAATTTTGATGACATTGCCCTAGATGAGAGCAAGAATGTCTTGGTTGCATTCACTGCTCCATGGGTTTGTTTTCCTTTGCTTTGCGGTACTTGGAAAGGCTGACTTGGGCATAGTGCGGCCACTGCAAGACTATGAAGCCTACCTATGAAATCGTCGCCAAGATCTTTTCCTCAGACCCTGACGTCGTTATTGCCCTCATGAACGCAGATGACGCTGATAACAGGCCTATTGCTGCTCGTTACGACGTTTCTAGCTATCCTACTATCAAATACTTCCCCAAGGGATCCAAAGATCCTATTGACTATGAAACTGGGCGCGCTGCCGAACAGTTTGTTGACTGGATCAACGAACACGCTGGAACCCACAGGACTGTCTCTGGACTTCTCTCTGATACTGCTGGTAAAGTCCTCACTCTTGACCAACTTGCTTCCGGCTTTTTCACTGGCACCAGCAATGAGCGAAACAAGATCATCAAGAAGGCCAAGGAGGCTGTTGTTGCTCTCGACAGGCATACTAGGACTACTGCCGACTATTATGTCAAAGCGATGGAGAATGTCCTTGCTAAAGGCGAAGGGTGGCTGACCAAGGAGCAGGCACGGTAAGTTTGTTGCTCAGTGGTCGGGAAAGTGTTGACTCGTCACCAGGCTTGCTGGACTTCTCGCATCCCCCTCTCTTGCTCCTACAAAACTTGACGAGCTCAAGATCAAGATCAACATTCTCTCATCTTTCGCCGCTCAAAAGGTCTCAGAAGCTTACGAATCTGTAGAGGAAATGATTGAAGATACAGTGGATGGTATTAAACAAGTACCATTCAATATCAAGGACGGTGTCGAGAAGTTTGCCGAAGGCGTTGAACAGAAAGCTAAGAAGGTGAAAAGCGAGCTTTGAGCGGCTACACCCGATAGAATGAATGGCTTTTTTCACCATCTACCTGATCGAACCGTATAAGAATTAGAATTGTCGTGTGAGCAGCGAATGGTTTTATTTGATGTGCCAGAACGATTAGCTATTGATTAATGGTCCATTTCTCTTGTTCAAATGTTGCTACCTTGACTGTGCCCGCTCTCAACTACGCCTGGAATCATTCGTATCTGTTGTAATTATTCTTTACATCTATTTTACATTTCCAGTTCCTCGTCGATAAGATTCCAGGATTAAGTTGAAATACACCGTGGGAAAATTATGTGATACGATGTCTTTTATACCTTTAAGACTTTTTTTATAAATCGAATCTTAAAAGTGATTCTATTTCTATTCCCGACTTGACATTTTTGTTATCATCACGTCGCTCACCACAGCGCTACATATAAGAGCTTCGCGCTCACTCATCACAGCTGCACCCAACGTAGTCAAAAACTCCTCCAAGCTCATTCTACCTCATCTGTCTAGACATTTTGCCATATCGAGCAGAATGGGTCACGAAAAAGTTGCTATCATTGGTTCTGGTAACTGGCAAGTGGTAGTTCCTTCCAACCATGGTCAGACAACTAACTCGTCAACGAGCACAGGGGTACGGCTATTGCTCGTCTTGCTGGGATCAACACCAAGAAACATAATGACGTGTTTGATGACTCTCGTGTCCCCGTTTGGGTTTTTGAAGAACAAGTTTGTCCTCTAGCATAATGTACACCTACCTGTTCTCACAACAAGCCGCGATGGGATTTAGTTTGAAGGTCGAAAATTGACAGAAATCATCAATGAAACGCATGAGAACAAAAAGTATCTTCCGGATATCAAATTGCCCGACAACATTGTGGCTGTTCCAGACCTCTTGGAGGCCGTGAAAGAAGCTACTGCTCTTGTCTTTGTAACTCCTCATCAATGTATGTATCTCTTTGGTGTTAAGGAAACACGCGTGAACTGACAAAAGGGTGGGAAGTTTTAGGAAAGATTCTTGACGAGCTGGAGGGCCATGTTAAAAAAGATGCCAAAGCTATCAGTCTCATTAAGGTAGCTCTTGATTGTGGCGTGGCAACTGAGTTGACGCAAAGAGTGTAGGGTGTGGAGGTAAAGGAAGCCAACATTTACCTATTCGCGGATGTTATCGAAAAGCGCTTAGGAATTTCCACATCTGCCTTAAGTGGGGCCAACATTGCAAACGAAGTTGCAAAAGATACATTTTCAGAGACAACTGTAGGCTATAGGACCGAAGAAGAAGGAAAATTGTGGCAAATGCTGTTTCAGACTGATAAATTCAAAGTCCAGCTCATCGACGATGTAAGTCACCCCTCTCGTCTTGTTTCAGATGATATGTGTTAATCTAGCCTAATCTAGGTGACTGGAGTGAGTTTGTGTGGTGCTCTCAAGAATATAGTAGCAGTCGCTGCTGGAATTTGTGATGGTCTTGGTTATGGCAGCAATTCTAAATGTGCGTCGCCCTCTACACTACACTAAACTAGACTGACATGATGTGATGGCTTAATAATTAGCTGCTATCATGCGTATTGGACTTCTCGAGATGAAGTATTTTTGTCAAGAGTTTTTCCGAGACGTTAAAGAAGAATCATTCCTCCAAGAGAGTGCTGGTGTGAGCGATGTGATTACCAGTTGTCTCTCGGGGAGAAACTACAGGGTTGCTGTAGAGTTTGTTCGCCAGAAAAAGGTGCGTCCATTGCATTTCGCGGCAAGAGGCACCAAGTAGGGAAGTGGCTAATACAGTCATTAGTCATTTGATGAGCTGGAGGTCGAAATGTTGAATGGTCAGAGTAGGCTAACTCCATTTCTAAATTTCATTGGCTTTGCTAACAAACGCTGGCAGAGCTTCAGGGTATTCACACTGTATGTTCATTGTTTTTCACTCCTCATCCTCGCTTATATCTCTAAAATAAACGCTGATTTTGATCCCTAACAGGCCAAAGATGTTCACAACTTTCTGAGTGCGCGAAAACAATCTCGTGTCTATCCCTTGTTTGACAAGGTCTACCAAATCGCATGGGAGGGTCTTGATCCTGCTCAGTTAACAGAAGGACTCTAAGATTAGCACCAGTTACAAGGTCTGTGGAGAGTTGCAAAGATTAAAGATGATATGGTATGGCTTGGATTAGGATAGCTCAGTTTCATACGTTATGCAAAGATGATCATGTCATTTGTAATGCTGATTCTCGAACCATATTTTGAAAGAAAAGAGAAACTTTGTTTCGATGTACATTTCTCCAAAAAAAAATCAATTGTATGAAACCTGCAAGATGATGATGGTGTCTCATTTTCAACAGCTAATCTCATTCCTATATGCTCCTTCCCATTACCAGCTTACCGTGTACCATTCAAGAGTTTGTTGGGCTGAGTGTGGACAAGATGTTCAATACTGTGCCAGGACGAGTAAGCCATACGTTATTCCCCTTCAAACCAAAAAGATACATACCACATACGGGACGATCTTCCATTTGACTTTGGAACAGTACCTATCCCAATCTTTGTCTCCATACTTTCGCCTACATGCTTCTTCATCCCGAGCCTGACGATGCACGAGCAGGACGATAAAGTAAATGAGATAGAAATAGGTGAGGGGAGTGTGAAAGCCTGTGGGGAGACACCAGCCGAGACTAGTTGGAGTCAACATATATTTTACCCAGGCAACAAGGGCAAAGAGAATACTGACGCGATGAGCCAATCACCAAAGTAGTTCTACGTTCGTGTCAGTCAGTAATCCTTGTCCCAGCTCAGGAGATACACGTACAGGGTGTCGAGATCGTCCCCACCAACCTGAAGTCAAAAGCTTTGTGCCGCGGTCAGTTTGCATAAATTCGAGGTCTAAGTTTTTATCAGCGTTTCATGTAACAAGACGCCAAAAAGACAAGAGACTGACTCTTTGGATTCTTGCCAGCCCTAAAGTTGGCCTTTTCATTATTGGCAACTCTGAAAATCCACATGCCTGCTACTTCTACACCAACAACCAAGGCAGTCGCAACGGGGCCAAGTGTAACTGGGTTGAATGCAAGGAAACGTGCTTGAAGCCCATAAGTGAATGGGACCCAGGTGAGGTCACCAAAAGCGAGCATGAAGCCAAAGCCGTCGGTTGTGATGTCCATCTGGTTAAGGATGGTATGCTGCACAACGTCAAGCCCAAGAGCAAAGCATAAAGACGGACGCACCTCTTGCAAAAGACAATCCAAGACATACCACCCTTGAGAAGCCAAGACGATCCACATACTGTCTGTCAATTTCCCCAGCCTCGTGTACTGCTCGCAGGCGCAAGAAATATTAAGGAGCAACCAGAGAATCATACCCGGACGGACTTCATTAAATGTCTTGATATCAAACGTGGGAAACTTGGGAAACGTCGGGTTCAGAGGACGGCCCAGGAAGAACTATGGCGTGTCAACCCAAGACAACAGACGTGAGTACTCACATCATAGAAAAAGTTGCCAGTGTTGCCTCCGAGGGCGAGCAGCTCGCCTGAAAAGTAGCTCCACGCATACACCCAACTCGCCTGGACGATCGCCATCGCCAGACTCGCAGACATGAGCGGCAGGAAATGGTGGTACAACCAAGTAAACGCCTCAATGCCCCGGGGCTGCACGAGGATGCCGGTGATGATCCCCATCACCAGGAGCAACGTATACAGACCTACACCCCGTCAGTGAGAGCGAGAGCGACGGACTCACCATTCATGCGATACGTCTTTCGACTGCCATCCCGCAACAGGTTGCCCTGGATCCTCTCGCCGGGCAAAACCAGCTCACAGACGATGCAAAACACATACCATCCGACGTACACCCCTGCCGCCTTCCACTCCCACAGCTTGCCTGCAGCATCCGGATAGTCACCTACCAAGCGCCAGGCGCTCCTCAACGACGTCGGTGCACATCCGGCCACATCGTTACAGGCGAAAAAGGTGAGATAGGCCAGCACCGGGGTACAGAGTGTGATGGCTGCTGTGCCCCATGGTCCAAAGAATTCAGTCGGCCTTGAAGATGGATTCAGCTCTGCATAGCTCTTTCTTGTCGGATGTGCTGGCAGGTCAATCTGGGCCGTTGCGGTGATGACGGTTGTTTTTTCAGACATTTCGAGATGGAAATGCAGTTGAAAAAAAAAGATGGTACGATGCATCAGTTTATACCAAACTTTCCAGCCAATCGCCTAATTTCTTTTCCATCGCCAACAAAATCTTGCTTGCATACGGGTCTGTCGACGGCCCGCTCTGCGTCAGGCTGGCAGGAAGGTCGAGAGAGAGATGCACCTGCTGGCGAGGAAATTTTCGGGCTGCATACGAGTCAGCCCTGTCCGCGAACCAGCCACCTACCGAGCCTCGCTGCCATCGACAACGACGCATCGTTCGTGCCAGCTCTGTACAGCGGCGTACAAGCCACTGGCATGCTCTGCCACTGTCAGCGTCCGCCATCGCGATGCATACTTACGCGACGGGCAGGCATGGCAACGCTCCAGTCGACGGCCAGTCTGCCGTTTCCGCTGGCCTCCTGGCCGTCCGACGGCGCTGCTCCCACCCAGACAAACAGCGTGTCGGTGAGACGGGTGAGGTGAAAGTGGAAGCTGGGAGAAGAAGGAAGAGAAGGTGGAATATGGATATGAGCAGTTGTGATTGTCATGGCGGAGTATAAAAAGAGAAAAAAGAATAAGAATTCATAATTGTATTTTCTTTTTACATTTATATCATCATGGCTGACCGCACGCCACCTTCGTCCAAGCACAACACACCTCAGCCGCATCTGTCGCCCTCGCTGTCGTATACAGACCCTCATCCGCTGTCACGCATGCAGGAGCCGTCACCGACGCCTGGTGGGGCCAAGAAGGAGACGGACGATGATGAACGGATGGACGAGCAGCCGGCCGTGGCGGGTGAAGAAGGGATGCGAGAGGAAGGCTGGGAAGAGCATGAACCTGGTCACGGAGGCTCGGATCTGAGTGGCGAGGAGAATGAGAGTGTAGGAAGAGGTGAAAAGAAGCGGACGTCCATCTTTGTGAATCCCAGTTTCTCCAGCCAGGTGTCAGCACTAACGTGAGTAGAGAAAACGCAAGGCGAAGGATATGGTGAAGAAGACGGTGGCAGCGTTGACAAAAGGACGAGGTGACTCTACGAGTGGGATGGTAGGAGGTGGAAAGGGAAAAGGCGCTCATTTGGGTGATGATGATGTGGTGGATAGATGGAGTCGAGGTAGGTGGCTTGGATGTCGGTCGCGGCTGATGGTTTGCAGATATTGGAGACGTCTTTGTTGACAGAGAGTAGTTATGCAGATGAGGTTGATGAATCTCGCAACGTTTGCCTACGATCCAAACCAGCTCTTGAGATACGACCACAACCCTCGGGTTGGCATTGATGTCTCTTGCAGGCCTGGCGTCTGCTCTAGCAGAGGCGACACCGTTTGCTCAGTCTCGAGCGTTTGTTCCTGCTGCCTCTTTCTTCCTATATGCGACTGAGCGATCTGCATACAAGAGGTGATGCTGCCGAGGACAACGCCCATCAGGAATGACCGGATAAACAATGGTCTGGGCAGGTTGTCTGCGGTGTCAACAAAAAGCAAGCGTACAGAGACTTACAGGTGGTACCGACAGCGAGACCCATCACGCCGCCTGCGATGGCTCCATCTTCCCATTGCACGCCGCCTCTTTTCCAGCTGACTTTTTCTCCTAGACTCTTTCCAGTAGGTTTAGCATACCCAAATAATCGTTCTCGCGTCCAACCGACAGATTCGTCCAACAGCACGTATGCGCCGGTCGCTCCACCGAGAGCTATGGCATAGCGCACGCCAGCAATGATGGAACCTTTGAGTACGCGATAATTGCGAGTCTTTGTGTAAAAGTACTATACATGGTCTGTCAGTCTGAAAGACAGCTCGATGCTTCAACGTGACTTGCCCATCCTTGAACTGTGGTAGGCTGTCGATGTGCATTTTCTGCAAGAAACCTTAATCTCGCTCTACTCCCTCCTCGAACAAGACCTATAGAAAAGCCAACCAAGCTAGCAGAGATTGGGAGAAGGATGAGGTTGGAGGGGACAACCAGAGAGATGGAGTCTTTGCCCAGAGTTGGCTGGGAGGTGGGAGGAGGTGATTCTGCAAGGTCTGATAGTGACATGCGATATTTTGGAGAAGAGAATGAATAACTGAAAAGGTAAAAGATGTTGTAAAAGAAAGAAGGAAAAAAAAGAAAGTTGAGATGTAAACCAACGGAAGAGACCTCCACTTTTCTTGTCCACCTGGTGAGATGGGTTATTTTGTCAAGTATACTGTTTTACCCTCTTACTTGGCGATATTTAATATGCATACAGGTGTGTTTTTTCAGCTAGAGTTGGCTCTCTTCCGTAGCTATCCAAAGTTGGGTAGACTTCACTACGGGTTTGCGTGACGGCAGCTTGTCAACCATTATCTCTTGGTTATATATATAGAATGCAGGTGGATCGATTTCGCTAAGCTTGAGAAGCTATGCCATCATAAGCCCAATCTTTTGATTGATGCAAGTGAGGAGACCTGCAGGCCAACATCATGGAAATTATCTGAGTAGAAGCGGCCGGTGCATCTGCCACTGCAAAGATAACAATCAAAAGTTATAGATAAAATAACAGCGCTCTCAAAGAGCAAACTGAATCTCAAATATGGACTGGAGAGGCCTTGAGCATTCTTGTCCAGATATTAATCACGATGTGTACCATTTTGACAAGAGCAGTAAGCGATGGTTTGTGCAGCCGTTTTTCAATCGAAAGATTGTTACTTTTCAACGTCGAGATGGCTCCGGATAGTTGGCAAAGGTGTAAAAGTCAAGTTGAGATTAACCTATTTCTAGTTGCCTTCGACGTTGATACTGGAAAATGCCGCTTGGAGGCCTGTTGCCTCAATGAGCTCGCATTTCTTGGCAACAGACTCTAGTTGCTGTTGCGACAGGACCATAACCTCCTTGTCTTTTTGATACTTTTATCCTGCGTAGTCTTTGTGGACAGACTCTTCATACCGAGATCTTGGAGCTGCCAAAGAAACGTCTGCAAAGAGTGGTTTAGTAAAAGACGCCATAAATGACCAATCAAGAGAGCAAAAGGAGCAATCCCAGTCCTGTTACTACTCTTGAACCAAAGAGAATATCCATCACCTTCAGGTGATCATGGCAATGCTTGATTCATCGTTCCAGGACCTTTCCGAGAAGAGATTAGAAACAAACGCAACAGTTATAACAGCATGATTCTGCTCACAGAAGTCTTGATGTTTTTATTGAATACTGATTTTTGCTCGGAGAAGATGGAAAACGGAAAGAAAAAGACAAACTTTTTTTTAAAAAATATATAAAATAGTAATTCCATCGCGTGCGTTTTGTTATTTTTCTTCTTTATTCTAATCCAAAAATCATGAGAATCAAATTTTCTCCTCAACGAGCAGCCATATTCAGCTCCTTCTTAGGGATGCTCGATATCAAGCTTGGTAGGTGTGCCATATACTCACAGCTGTATAGACTAACCCATCACAGGAGCTGAAATAATTCTTCTCTTTGGCGTAAGCTCGTCCAACACGCATTGGTACGATGTACTAACGCCAAAAGCCAGCTTATCAACAAAGTCGCTGGATTGTATGGGCTGATTACTGTGTTTGTGGGAGGATCGTTTGTGCAATTGCTGTTTTATGCCTACTCAATTGCTACAATGTTTGCCTTTTTATGGGCTTTAAAAGTTGTGAAATCAGTAGGCCGCCGTCTTCAGTCTCGGCGGAGCGCTGATCGACTCGGTATAGGAAACCGCTGCCCCTACTATCCTCGTATCGCATCTGTATGCCCTTGATCATATCATCCTTTCTCTATTCCATTACATCTTCTATCGTCATTATTGGTACACTGTTCCACATGATGGTCGCCGTACCATCAATTCACAAGCCCAACAAGACCTGATTGACCTCGCAGTGAGCCGTGGAGAAGTGCAAGGAAAGATCGATGGAGAGGGCGCGGAAGAGTTGCGAAAGACATTGGCCGGGAAGATATGGCAGGGCGAGAAGGGTTTTGCGGTTTGGGTACTGATTCTGGGTTGGGCACTCAAGGTCTACTTTATCCTTGTGCTGTATTCTTATGCGGCGCATCTTGGGTCTATGACATATCATACGCTTCCTCTGACTTCTCGAGGGAAAGCTACCAAGCTCGCTCACCCTGATCCTACCATTCACCCGGCTACGCCAGGATCCAGCAACAGCAACAATGGCAACACCTTGTCTCCGTTATCGCGCAAGGAAGAGTCTGAGGACAATCTGGAGATGAGGAAAACGGAGCAGCAGGTTGCAGTCGCCAACGGGAATCCTGTTGGTGACGGAACGGGAAAGAGGAAAAAGACGGATGAGGATGAGGATCTCTCTTGGGATTGAAATGTATAATATATCTTGGCGATTTTGTTGTGGTGGAGTGAAAAGTTGTATTGTTGCTTGAATGCTGATTAGACTGGATGTCGGAGAACAGAGTCGCTACTCAAAAATGAGTCAATGAAGTGACACAAAAGAGAATGTCGTGTCTACCAGTGCCAAACATGCCCTGCTATGCAACAACCCAACACTGATGACAAGCCATTGAAGCAGGTTGAAAGTATTGTACGAGTTGGTATTGTTCTTGCTCGCATGTCTTGTTGGGCACAACCTGTCTTTTTGAACACTCTTGAAAGAAAAGACTGAGCAACGTTCATCCTCGGCAACAATTGATAGTAAGATAACGTTGATTTTGCATACTTTAACATGATAGAGCTATTGAAAATAGATCAATAGCCTCTATCCATCTAGGCAAGCTGTTAGTGCTAGTAATTTTTCAAGTTTGGCAGGTATATCTTTAGATGGAATGACGTTTAGTTAAACGTGCAAATTATGGCTTATCCAAAGAAAAGAAGAAAAAGAAAAAAAAAGAAAAACTTGTATCCAACTCACAAAAGATATCTTGCATTTGCACGAAAGATAAGAAAATCCGCCACATACATACTTCATTTTTGATTCCGAAATCCCGCTATCACCGAAGAGAAACTATCCGAAATCGTTAAATAATCCCTCCATTTAGGTACCTTTTGTAGCATCTACCGTCACACTGTAAACGCTTTTTGGCATTTTTCGCAATTTTGCTTTTCTCTTCTTTTCTCTTCTTACCCAGCAAGTGCTTTTCTAGCCTACCCAAAAACAGGAACCCGTCAGACACAGCCCATCATGTCCGGCTTGCACCAGATCTCCAAGAAGAGAAAGTTTGGTATGTATACAGACCCATTTCGATATGAGGATAAGAGAAGCTAATGATATGTAAACAGTTGCCGACGGTGTCTTCCAGGCTGAATTGAACGACTTCTTCACTCGTGAACTTGCCGATGAATGTTATGCCGGTTGCGAAGTTCGAGTCACCCACGCACGAACCGAAATTATCATTAGAGCCACTCATACCCAGGAAGTTCTCGGTGACAAGGGTCGACGAATTAGGGAGCTCAAGGCTTTGATCGAGAAGAGGTTCAAGTTCCCCGAGAATGCTCTCGAGCTTTACGCCGAGAAGGTCCAATACAGAGGTCTTTCTGCCTCCGCTCAAGCTGAGTCTTTGAGATACAAGCTCCTCGGTGGACTTGCCATGCGACGGTTAGTCCTAGTGGTGCTTGTGAAATACTTTAGCTGAATCACTAAACAGAGCTTGTTATGGTGTCCTCCGATTTGTTATGGAGTCTGGTGCCAAGGGTTGCGAGGTCGTCGTCTCTGGCAAGCTCCGTGCCGCTCGTGCCAAGTCTATGAAGTTCACTGAAGGCTTCATGGTCCACTCTGGTCAACCTGCTCGTGACTTTGTTGACTATGCTGTCAGGCACGTTCTTCTTAGGCAAGGTGTCCTTGGTATCAAGGTCAAGATGTGAGTTGACAACGAAGGCAAGGGGATGGTATTGATATATTCCTAGTATGAAGCCTTCCGACCCCGCTGGCCGAATGGGCCCTGCCAAGAACCTTCCTGACGACGTCCAGATCATTGAGTACGTCAAATGTTTCTTAATATTCACTGACGGTATTTCAGGCCCAAGAGCGAGAGTGTCATTGAGATCAAATCTGAACACAAAAACCCCCCTGTCGAATCCATTCCTGCTCCCGCTGCCCCCGAAGCACAGGCTGCTGAAGCCGCATACTAATACTGGTTTTGCAGTTCGTGCACATGAAGGGCGAGAATGCATGATTTTCCGGTTCCCATTTGCATCATCTTGTGTGTATGTCTGATTAGCAAGAACAAAAAGAGGAATGAGCCTGTTGCTGAATCCTTGAGTTTGTCTAATTTGTGAGGAGAATATCGCGCAAAGAGCCAGAAAAGTTGCCTTTCTAGCTAAGCTCAACAATCATCAGGAATACCATCTCTGTGGTTCTGCCACTATTAAGAATTCATTTGAATTATAAAACTGATGCCGCATTCGACTGTGCAGTAATGAAGATTTGAGAACGCGATTATAGTACCGTGGATTATTGTATTATAATCATTAGGTCTCACCTTTTGTCTGAGCCTCCTTCGCTTCTCTGTCTCTTCTTTCCTTGTCTTCCTTTTCCTCCATCTCGACTACCTCAATATCCAGTGGATATGTCAGGATCGCAGCAATACCAGTGAGCAAATTGAGTTGTTGACCGGATTCATGCATAGATGAATAGATGAGTGCCTCTCCGCCACGTGAGCGTACCGATTCAACCATCTGGACATAGTGAGTCCTTTTTACAGGATCAGACGAACTAAACGGTATGAGTTTGCATGTGAGATTAGTTTGAATGGATGAAGACGCACCGAAAGAGGTCGTCTGATATAAGAAGAGTGCCCACAGCGCCCCGGTCAACAGCAAGTGCCACATGATCAGGACCATACCAAGCTCTCAATTCGTTGGTAGCCAACATTTTGTGAAATCTACAAGTGTTAGCGATGTTGTTTGGACTGGTCAAAAGTCGACAGCTCACTTATCCAATCCTTGACTTTCTTTTGCAAATTTTGCCCCAGAGAGCATTTTGCTAATCTCTGGCGCTTTCAATGCCTCCATGAGCCCATGTACATGACTCGTACTTGAATGGACTTTGATCCATTTTGATCTCGATGCCAAGAGAGGTTTGTTTGATTGTAATGTTGCTTGTTGGAAAATGTAGTCGTACAATGTTTCCTTGGTGAACCCGGGTGAGGCAATGACGATAGCTTTAAGTGTTTGGAAAGGAACAAGACGGAGTATAGCATTATACACGGTAGATAAGAAATTCTCGACAGCTTTGTCATGGCCTGATGTGCCTCCTTTTCGCTTTCGAGGGACAGGAGTGTCTATACGTTGACGGACGGTGGTCATGTGTTCCGAAAGAAGACAAATGGCCGCTGTGCCCTCTCCGCAGACAATGGCTCCCACTTCGGCCCCGCGACCTTCTTGAGTAGATTCATGAACACGCTCAAGGGCGACGGAATCCCAGCCGGTGGCCTTTGTTAACCTAAAGTCTCTATTGGCTGTTTCCTTATCAGGTTATCACCTCTTTTCTCAAGTAAATCGTCGCCATACCTTCCAAGTCAAGGGTGTGATATGCGCCCATCTTCACATAATTATTCTCCTCGGCAACTTTGCCTGATATCTGTAAACTTGACGTTGGCTCCTTCTTCTCAACTTGTCCCGTTCCTGTGGATGACGATGCAGCAGGCGAAAAAGATGTCTTTGTGACCACAAGAGTCAAGTTGGTTCGGACGCGATACGAGTCTGATGATCCTGTTGAAGACATGGTTTGGACTCGACGCATAGCCACTGCTCGAACAAGATCTCCCTATTTCCTATAATGTTAGCTAAGCGTACAAAAGAAACAGAACAGATTCTGGCAATACCAGAACGACCAAAAACCCACTTCTGAGATCAAATTGTAGACATGCCACATATCTTCATCATCTTCAGGCCGTAATGTCACATAACCCTATGGAACCCACGAAAGGTGTATCAGTATAACCAAAAGATAGAGCTAGATAGACGAACCGAGCCGTCTTTTTCAACATGCTTGTTGACGAGCTTCATTCCGAAAGATATTTGAGGGATTCTAATAATCTATAGTTTCAAAACATCAAGAATAAAAATAAAGTAGAATTGAAGTAAGAAAGGAAGATAAAAGATGTGGTAGCATAAATGGACGAGTAAAGTCACGTGACCTGGAACCAAATCCTCTATACTTATTTTCTTGAATTTCTATCAAGAGCTGTTTGTTTTTACTTCTTTACAATTTTTGTTGCGACAATTAAGAGAACAATGTCGACAGGAACAAACGCTTCTACACCATCTTCAACAACTTCTCGTGGCGGAAGAAGCTCATGGCTACCTTCAAACCCGTTTGAGATCCCAGAGACTAGGGAATTGATTGCCCAAAAGATTGCCTTGGGTACTTATCGGTTCATTGAGTATCGAAATGTGCTTACAGTTTACTCTAGGACAAATTACTCAGAGCGATGTGGACCTCATGGAAAAGGGATATAGATGGATGATTTACACTCCTCCTGTTTGTGCACCTCCTTGCTCTTACGATCTGCTACTAACTTGATACAAAAGGCTGCTGCCATATCATTTTCTTTCCTCATCTGGCAACTTATGAAGAAGCAATACCCTCGCCCGCGCTTGATTACTCGACTGGTTTGGGGTGGACTTGCCGCTGGAGCAGGTGGCTTCTTGGGTTTTGGTGCGGCAGGCGTGGCGGCGGCAATGGAAGTTGAAGAAAAAATGGAGGATGTTCCCAGGTAAGAAATCAAACTTGCGCAAAACAGCAGTAGCTCAAAATGACGTAGCAAATCAGTTGTCTTTGATGAGATCGCTGAGCACTCTCGTGCTTTACAAGGATTCAGGCATGCCCCTACCGAACCTACTTCTGACTCTACTACACACAAACTGTCGCCAGCACAATCCCAAAAACTGCGGAGGCAGGACGGCTTGCGCAGAGATTTCGAACTGCCGCCTCAAGAGGAGCATAAACTCGAAAAAGGAAGAATAAGGGAAGAAAGCCAAAGTACATGGGGATATGTAAAGAGTTGGATTCCTGGATGGAAAAACTGACACGCTTGGATGCATGTTGTAGTACATGGGCTATGCGGAGACATGACATGGATGTCTTGCCGTTCAGTGAGGTTTTTATCCTAAAGCAATCGCCATTAATTGCTTAAATCATGTACGGAAAATTGCAAAACTTTTACTCCGTCCACAAGAAAAACATTACCTTGTCAAAGATGAGCAAGAAGAACGGAAAAAAGAGCATTGAAAGGCATTGTGTGCTAGTATGGCAGTCAAGAAATTGGAAGGTCAGCTTTCTGTGTATTGCGCCTCTGGCATTTCCCAGATTTTGCCCTTGGCGTGTCTTCTATCTGATCGGGCAACAATGCTGATGCTCGCCAGTACAAAAAGATTTAAAAAAGAAAGAGTCGTCCGTATGAGCGTTTGTTTCTTGTTTGTCGCCATTGCTTGCTAGTCCACTGTTTTAATCTTGAACGAGATACTTCTAGTAATGATTTCTGTCAAGCTAGCCTGCCCTTTTCAAGAAGATGTCTCTTGTTCGCTCATTCAAAATACGCAAGCATACTCTAGATAACCGCATTGTGTTCTTTACAATGTAAGCATATCCACAACTCCTCACGTCGGCCAGCTGAACGTATCAACGGCATGACATTACAACATCGGTATTTCTCCACAGAAAATGTTGACTTGTAGGGTTGAATAGGAATTACAACGAAGAGCTGAGCTGTTGCAGTGTAAACAGTTGTTGGCCTAATATTTATCTTACTAGACTAATATGTTTAGTAGTCAAAACATATAATTATGATGCTGGGAATCATGATCAAATTTTCGAACTGCTCCATCAACTAGTACAAACAATGTGGCCTTATTACATCCATATATGGATTGATGAGTATTTATGTATAGATTCCTGAAAGAACGCTATGGTTTGTGAGGGAAATTTGTTCGCACACTTCCAGAAAAGTTGAAGTAGGTGAATCCCAAAGTTGAGCCTACAGAAGAAACAATAACAGTATCATTTAAGCTATATATTTTACGGTTGAAAGTCAGTCTTGAAGCGAGGTGGACCACAAAGTCATAGCTGGTCTCAATTGCCTTTAACGACCATTAAATGATAAAGGTTGCTCATTTGTTGGGCAAAATATCGTAAACGCAGATTAATGTTCATGACCATAGGAAAAAATCGTTTCTAGAAAGGAAAACTGTAAAAAGCAAGGGAATATCGTTCAATATAGATGTAAAGCCAAAATATCAACCCTCAACGTGCGTAGAAAACTCTATATTTGAAAAAGTCTAACAGTACACCTTTCTTACTCCTCGTCTGTATCAGGCTCTCGAGTGCCTGCATGCCGATGGCATCAGTTCATGCTTGACTAGAGTATCACAAGAGGAAGAGAAAACTCACCACCATAAGTAAGCCAATTCAATTTTCTTAGCCTCCTCCTCTCCTCCTGAGCTTTGAGTTCATTTCGAGTCATCTTCTTTTTCTTTTTCTTCTTTTCCATCAGCCTGGCCAATCCATCTACCACATCATCTACACCACTGTTGGCAGCACTGTCCGCAGGGGTAGCTGTACCAGGAGTTCCGGGCACAGTCCGGGGTGTGCCAGCCTTGGAGGCAGTACGGGAATTCGACATGGAAGGGTTGTCGAAAGCGTCTTCAACCAAGGCGACTTTGCCTTGGTGAGTAAGTTCGCCATGGTCAACGTGCCAAATTTCGGGACAGAGAGCCGAAACAAATTCAGTAGAATGTGAGATGATACAAACAGCACCTCCCCATTCTTTGATAGCGACAGCAAGACCACCAAGGGCTTCTCGATCCAGAAAGTTGGTAGGCTCATCGAGGAAAAGACATTGGGGTCTGTATTAAGGGTCAGCGTTTGGAACAAGATAATAGTATGCTAAATGAAATACCGGTTGAACATAGAGGCAGCAATAACAACCTTAACTTTTTGACCACCAGATAAGCCAGACATTTCATTGTACTGAGCAATGTCGCCATCCAGCCCGACGGCTTCAAGCACCTCCCTGACTGCATTTGCGCCGGTATCTCTCATACCAGCGCCTTCCCTAGAAGACTCAAGATCATCAAATTGAGTAACTAGTTTTTGGAAACCTTTTTCAATGAGAACATCTCGAGGAATCCAGGCGTTGTATTTATGATCATAGCCCTTGAACTTGACTTCATACTGGAAAGACTTTTTTAGCTTTTGTCGGCCAAGGATATACTCAATCTTTCTCAATTCGCCATTCCTGCCCTCAATTGGCTTTTCCATCATCTCCTTGTCTTCATCAGTCAAGATACGAGTGGCTTTTTCCATCATTTCTCGATCATGACCGTCCTGGTAACGCCACTGAATATACTGCACAGCAGTCTTGTCCAAGTGTTGATTGATATGATGAAAAGCATGCTGGGCGACATACCCGACACGAAGAGCAGGATGTTTGTGCACCGAGCCTTCTTGCGGGACGGTCTCACCAGTGAGGAGTTTGATCAGAGTGGATTTGCCCGCACCATTGGGACCTACAACACCGACCCGAGACGAAAGGGAAAGAGAACAAGAGACGTTCTTGAGTGAGGGCTTGGATGCGCCGGGGTAGGTGAAGGTACAATTATTTAGCTTGAGAATAGCTCGAGTGTTAGATCGCACACCGACAAGGTTACCAGGAGGAGGGAAGGTAAACTTTATTGATGTAGCCGCGAGAGTGTAATAGGACTTGGCGGAGGGCACTTTTTCAACAAATTTGGAGAGATTACCGGGATAGTAGACAAGTTTCTTTTGCTCATAGTGAATAATGTCGGTACAGACATTATCCAAGAAACCGGAATCGTGCGAGACTATCATACAGGTAATGTCGGGCAGATTACAAACGTACTGCTCAAGCCAAGCAACAGTTTGAACATCCAAATGATTAGTTGGTTCGTCCAACAAGAGAATGTCAGCGCCAATCAGCATAGCTCTAGCCAGTTCAAGCTTCATCTTCCAACCACCAGATAAGGAAGCGACGGGGTCTTTTTGTTTCTCTTCAGAGAAACCGACAGATAATAACATGTCTACGATCTCCTGCCGTTTCCTGTGAGCCAGCTTGGAGTCAGCAACGACAAACTCAATAATGGCCATAGAAGTATCTTCGCCTTGAAGAGCATGTTCAACCATGATTGTGCGAAGTTCATCCTGAGGAGGGAAACCCTCAACCTAAATTCAGCGGTATCAGCGTTGCATGTATACTCACTCAAATGGAGACCCACTTTGCCATCACGTATGGCCTTCATAAGAGTAGATTTACCTGCGCCGTTTGCCGCACAGATACCATACCTTCTTCCTCGTCTTAACTTGAGATTGGTGTGATTCAATAACAGCAGGCCGCCATAGGCAAGGGAGAATTGGATATCACACAATAGTTGGCCTTCGGACCCATCATCTTCTTCAGCGGGAGCATACCTAGCTTTATCAATGTCCATAAAGGCTTTTCGGATGCCGGCAGTGGCCTTGGCACCTTCTTGGGCGCCTCGCAAGAGCTTCATAAATGCCCCCAAGCCCTTTCCTTCCCAGATGGAAGCATCCCATCGACGCATGTCGACAAGATCGGCAACGACATTGCCCTGATACTCAAGAGCGTGAGCAATAATGGGGCTATTGGGAAGAGAAGCGGAGAGAGGCAGGGAAGGGTGGGCAGGGAAGTCAGGAATGGCGAGATGGGGAACCATAACGGTGAGGGTTTCAGTGACTGAAGAAGCTATATTTCGAGGAGGAAGAGGAGTAGCCACAGCAGATGCGCCTGCACCAATTAGAATATCGAGAGCGGTCTGAGCAAAAGCTCGGATTTCGGGGAACGCAGCCCCCTCAGCAATCTGTTGGACACCACCAAACAATGGACCAAGGTAACGAGCAGCCACTGTGGGATCGCGAACGAGTTTAACAAGGTTACCAATAACGACACAAGTCATTCGTTGAGTATCGGTCGATCTTTCCTTAAGAGCACGGGTCAAAAGAGGAACCATGACGGCAAGGGTTGGTCCATTGACTTCAGCAACAAAAGTAGTTGACGAAAGGCCTTTGATAGTAGAAGGAACAGCTGCGGGAGAAGCCATAGCCGAGACTAAAAGGTCAATATGCTTGATCACATCGGCATTGGGTAGAATACTACACAGAGTAGTAGCAGCTTTTTGAGCGGCAGTAGAGACCTGTTCTTTGTCAACATCTGGAAACTACAACGCCACAAACACTCACCTCACTCTTCGTATCATGCATAGCATGCTCAACGATAGGGATAACGGTACCCAACTCATTTGCAACATAGTCCTCTGCCCCGGGTTTGACCAAGCCCTCCATTGCTTTTAAGGTGGCAATCTTAGTCCTCCAACCCTTGGTTTCATCCAAGACACAAGCAAGAACCTCAAACACTTTTCTAGCGCCCTCAGGAGCAGTAGCCTTGATCAAACTAGTCATGGCGCTGTTGACAGCGCTCCGAACAGGCTGTCCCTTATCCATAGCCAAATTCAAAAGAGCTGGGATAAGCGGGAGGAAAACACCCTCCACGCCGGTACCGAATGATCGACATATTCTCTCTACAAGCACTGCAGCGCTTTCCTTTTCGTATCCAGACTTGGAAGAAGCCCAAACAAGGACTACATCGACAATTTTGGCATCTTGGATGGCATTGAGAGATCTAGGGGCCTTTTTAAGAGAAAGAGCGATGCTGTCGGCTATAGATTTGGCTTCGACGTTGGAGGGAGCACTTGCAAGCTTTGTGAACTCTTCTAGGTGGGAGGAAGCTGGAAGGGCACTCAAAGTGGGAATAGCTGCAGGCATGTTGGTTAATGACGATGCAAAAGAGATGGCAAGAGTGGAAAAGCTCTTATGATCTGGCCGCGTGTGGCAACTGTTTTTCTGTATAGTTGAGTGGTGAGTAGAGGAGAAAAATGGATGGCCGAGATGGAATGAGAAAGGGAAAAGAAAAATGTGGTTGAAAGAGAAAAAAAATAGTTGAGATGAAAGGAAATCAGTTATATACAAAAAAAATAAGAAAAGATTTTCATTATCAAAAACGTGCGTTTCACGTGGCTCTTATCAGGCGGTCATTGCCGCTTTAGGTTATTTTGACGTAGTTAAAAACGATGAAAGGTTTAATTACGCTATTAAAAATTACTTAAAGTTTTCAGCTGTCTACTAATTTTTTTTGATTAACTTTTTCAGTCTCTTATTTATTTATTTTCTGTTCAACCAAAACCTCAAGATGGGTAAAGGGAAGAACCACGACCGGAAGGCCAGTTCTGGCTTTGGAAAAGTTAAGAGCAAGTCAGGCAGTAATAGTAGCGAGTTTAACATGAAAAAAGTCAAGGGTTGGTACTCTATCTGCAAAGAGGCGTCTCTGCTCTAACACTACCTACCAGGCGAGAACTTTTACAGAGATGCAAAGGCTGCTGCAAAGGTCAAGATGCTTAACGGTGGAAAGGCTGTTCGAGACAGGGATGGCAAGATTGTCCAAGCCGCCGCATTCCAAAAGGGTGAAAAGGAAACAGAACCAGGAAGGGTCAAGCCTGACAGACGATGGTTTGGTTGGTTTCTTTACCTGTTTACAGCTGTCCAGAAAGCTTACAGCATGATAAGGCAATACCAGAGTCATCTCCCAGAATGCGTTGGACCATTTCAGAACAGCTTTGCAGCAGCTCAAGTCTGACCCGTATTCTGTCTTGCTTAAACGAAATAAACTTCCAATGGGCTTATTGCAGGATGAGACAAGCGACACAAGCAAGGTAAGTGCGAGGAACGCGTTGCAGTAGCTTTGCTAAGTAGTGTCAGCGTCCACACATTGTGGAAGTCGAACCATTTGGCAACACTTTCGGACCCAAAGCGCAAAGAAGACGACCAAGGCTTGATATTGGTTCTATCGAAGAACTCGGCGAAGCCGCTAATGCAGTCGTTTCATCAAGTAAGATGCCATATTTGCTTCATGTTTGACTAGGTTTGCTGACACCTCGTGAAGATACTGACAATACCGATCTCTCCGAAGTCTACCATCCTACAACTTCCACTGCTCGAGAACCTATTTATGCCAAAGGCACATCGAGACGTATCTGGGGCGAATTGTACAAAGTGTTGGACTCTTCAGATGTAGTTATTCACGTCCTTGATGCTCGAGATCCTCTGGGCACACAGTGTAAACCTGTTATCGAGTATTTGCGAAAAGAGAAGGCTCACAAACATCTCGTCTTCGTCCTCAACAAGGTTGATCTTGTCCCAAACTGGGTGACTGTGAGCATTTTTGTGTACATTGTGAGTTTGATTAGTGCTGACAAACTTCAAGGCTCGATGGGTCAAACACCTTTCCCTTACCGCACCTACTGTCGCTTTCCACGCTTCTATTAACAATTCTTTCGGAAAGGGTGCCCTTATTCAGCTTCTTCGACAATTCTCGGTATTACATTCTGGCAAGAAGCAAATCTCTGTTGGGCTCATCGGATATCCTAACACCGGCAAATCTTCCATCATCAACACCTTGAAAAAGAAAAAAGTCTGTACTGTCGCTCCCATCCCTGGGGAGACCAAAGTTTGGCAATACATCACGCTTATGCGACGCATCTACCTTATTGACTGTCCTGGCATTGTTCCCATCTCCGCCAAAGATTCTGACACCGATACAGTTCTTAAGGGTGTCGTACGTGTCGAAAACTTGGCTACACCTGCAGAACATATTCCCACTCTTCTTGAACGAGTACGGCCTGAATATCTCGAAAGAACATATGGCCTGGATCATGCTGAAAACGGATGGCACGGCGAAGAGGGAGCTGCGCGTGTTTTGACAGCTATTGCTAAAAAAAGTGGCAAACTTTTGAAAGGTGGAGAGCCAGATCAAGAAGCAGCTGCAAAAATGATGTTGAATGATTGGATTCGTGGTAAAATTCCAAACTTTGTTCCACCTCCAGACAAAAGCGAGGAAATTTCATCTATAGAGCCTATCACCGTTGTGGAAGGAGTGAATGATGCACCTTTGGAGGCAGTCACTGTGGAAGAGGGCAGGAGAATAGAGGAGTAAGAATCTCTGCAGCATGTAATACTTTACGCCTGTTTGTATTCTAGGATACCATGCACTATGTAGAGGGAGTTTTGCAACAGAAATGTGTCAGATTGATCAAGGTCATGTCTAGACTTAATCAAGTGACAAATCTATTTTAAACATGATTATTCGACCATTGGCTATTCTGGTGACTAGCAAACACATGTGCATCTTGAGCACGCGATTTCAGTTCGGAAGATTAACTTGCAGCTTCAACGTACCACCACCAATATTTTTACGTGCAAAGGTCATGTTCTTAGGGTCTTCAATCACGCCTAAAAGACAACAGATCCGACTCTGAAGAAAATGCGGAGATAGAAGTTACAGACGGAACTTGTGAACCATCTCGGTCAGCAGCTCTACCACGACTTCTACTCCGAGCTCCAAAACCCAATTTGGATTGAATAAAATCATCAAATCGAGCTTTGACTATTTTACATGCAAATGATCAGTCGCAATCGTAGTGCGCGCATGCACAGAGATCAAATGCTCACAGTTTGGATGCCACCTGGATAAAGCTGGACGATTGAGAATGATGTCTTCCATATTCCATTGAATCCTAGCTTTATCTAAAGTCTGTTTCGGTTTTTGTCAGCTCTGCAAAAGATCTTGGTATTACTGCTTCAAACGCACGGGAGAAGTCTCATTATCAGGACAAATCACGTAAAAGTCTCCTTCGCCAAAGACTTTTTCTACCATATAATCGACAGTTTGTTCAGCAGTCCAAGCTCCCGTAGGTTTTATTGCGCCGAGATTATTTGCGCCAGTGAGACCAGTAAAGACCCAACCGGGAACAAAGAGATGCGCAGTACAACAAGAGTCAGAATCTGATCGCAACTCATGTGCCACTGAGAATGTTGTTAGTATATATTGAGTGAGAAGATGAATATAGAATTCAAGACTCACGTTGCTCAGTATATGTCTTGACAGCTGCTTTAGACACATTGTAACCAGCGTTTCCCCTATAGTGCTGTCAAAATCACTAACCTTGCATAGCTCGTTCGGCAAGAGACGCTACCTACGGAGGACATGTAATGCCTTGTTTACTTCCCGTCACAATTATCGCGCTAGCGTTCTCCTGCTTGACCATAAAAGGCGCAAATGCTTGAGCAGTGTTGAGCACTCCAAAGAAATTGGTCTGAAGAACCTTGTTCCATTTATCTTGTACATCTTGAAGAGGTTCATGAATGCTGAATGCCGGAGTAGGAGCGGAAACTCCAGCGTTAGCCATAAGGATTTGTACCTATCCATTTATCACAACAGCGTCAAATCAATCCTCAAAATCTTCAAGGACAAGCCATCACTCACTTCACCAAAGATATCGAAAACCCAATCTCTCAGTTTGATGACATCTTCAATCTTTCCAACATCAACGACAATCCCAAACACCTCTCCAACACCTTCAACACCCTTGACAGCATCCACAGCATCGTTCAGAGAGGTCGAGTCGAGGTCTGTCAGGACAACAGACATGCCCTTTCTAGCATACAACAGAGCCGCTGCAAGACCAATACCAGAGCTACGTTGGATATGTTAGCATCCAATTCATCAAGTCATTGAATTCTTGTCGTTTTGTGATGGATGACGGTCCGGCAGCCCCGGGTAGACTCACGCTGCGCCAGTGATGACTGCTATGGCCTTGGGATGAATTATTTCTGAGTTGGACATATTGAATGTCTTTTATTTTGTTTTATTGCGGCACTTGCTGATTTATTATATTTAATTCACAAAGTTCTAATGACAAAATGTATTTATCGCCTTTTTATTTTTTTATTGACAAATCGCAAATGATAAGGAAAAATGACGCCATGTTCGGCATTTAATAGTTTATCTTAGGCACGCGGCATTTTATTATAACAGTAATTATTTTCTCCTATCAATAGGAAAGATGCCATGACCAAAAGGTGATGCTTGATGAGTGCATATTATCAATAACAAAAGTGAAACTTGGACAGCAGTTTCCATCTGATTCTTCCCTAATAATTACCACATAACTCTAGACAACTACAAATTAGCGTGTTCGAATAATGCCTGCATTAATTAGCTTTTGGATTTTTTGAGCTATCATCGGGTTCTTCATGTGATCGGTGAGAGCTCGAGGGTTCTGTTGAGCATCGGCAAGAATTTCTGTCGACAGGTTGAGCGAAATACATAATGAGCAAAGATAGCTACTTACGCCTCATGACAGGGTCGCCCATGATTTGGGCCACTTCTGGGTCTCGCATTGCCCTCTCGTATGTCTGTTCCTCCGTCTCACTACTCCTCTGCTGTTGCATTTCATTCATGATTTTCATCATATTTGTCTCCAATTCTCTGGTGTGCTTCTTCTCAACATCTTTTTCTGTGGCCTTTTGCAAAGTTTCCAACGCTGCAGCGTACTCCTTCATCCCTTCCTGCACTAACGCCTTACGGATGTAGGCTTTGATAAATGTAGGGTCAATTGAAATAGCTGTTTCAGCATCCTTGAGCGCTTCAGGGAGCGCAAGGAGCTTGGTGTAGCATGCGGCCCGGTTGTTGTAAGCCCTAGGATCTGTAGGTAGCCTCTTGATAGCTTCAGAGTAGTGCTTTTGGGCGCCAGCAAAATCACCTTTTTTGAACGCCTCATTCCCTTCTTCTCTGGCCTTGTCTGCCTTTTCGGGGTCAATGTAAGCTTGCTTGTCGGCTTCAATCTTGGCCTTTTCGGCTTCGCGGAGTTTCGTCAAAATGTCAGGGGTACGGTGCTCTGTGAGAGATTTGCCAAAAAATTTGATAGCCTGGGCAAGATCGCCAAGCTTGGAGTAACAAGTGCCAATACGGCCAAAAGCCTTAGCAATAACCTTGTAGTCAGCACGAAGGTCCCGTCCTTCTTCGACGGCTTTTTCACAAATTTCAATACATTTTTGATAGTCACCTTGTTCAAAATAGACCGCTGAAAATTGTTAGTAGTTTCCTAATGCTTGTACTTTAAGCCAACTTACCTGACAGGTTTGTTAGGAAAGTCACATCTTTTGGGTAGAGATCCCAAGCCTTGGAATAGAGTTGAACAGCTTCTTCAAAATTCCTAGCTTTGTAACAAGCATTACCCTTGGCCTTTAATTCTTCAGCTTCCTTTCGGATCTTATTTTCTTCAGTCTCCTCGACTTCCATGGGTTCAGGTTCAGGTTTTGTGTCAGTAGCAATCTTTGATTCTGAAGGAGTCTCTTTTCTGGGCTCTGAAGCGAAAGTAGAACTAGATGAAGGGTTGTGGCCTGGAGGATACTCGTTGGATCCTTCGGGCCGCTCCATAGCATCCTAAGAATTATCAGCGATTTATCGTAAAAACAATAAATTACTCACAATATCAATACCCATCAACACCCCCAAGGCAGACAAGCTCCTAGGGTCGCTCATCAACGAGGTCATGTTTTTTCCACCACTTGACTGCAAACCAAGCATATTATTCCTAAAAGTTGGGTCCTTCATGTACTCTCTAGTTTTGGGATGGTTCTCAAGCTTGCTGATCATATTGGGGTCAGAGAAAACTTTGCCTAGACCCATGTCACCTCCGGGAGCAAATGGCGAGTCAGAGTCATTCTCCATAGCTTTCTTAACTTCCGAGAGACCCTTGACACATGCAGCATTATTGGGTTCAACCTGAAGGCCGGATTCGTAAGCCATGACCGCATCTGGAAACTGGCGGAGACCGTGCAAAGCTGCGCCTTTACGAGCAAAGCCTTTGGAAAAAGAGGGGCTGATTTCAATGCACTGAAATTGTGTCAGTCTTTGCTACATGAAGAACAAGGAAATTATACCTTCTCGGCATCTGCTAAAGCGCCTTGATAGTCTTTCAGACCAGCCTTGCTGGCTGACCTGTTGGAATATAGAACATGGCTACTTGGATCAAGAGCGATAGCATCAGAGTAAAGCTTGGATGCGGTAGTATAATCTTTGGCGGCAAAAGCCTTGTTGGCTTCAGCCTTGATAGCAGCAGCCTGTCACGAATTAGCATTTCCAATAGTTGTAAAGATATACGCTTACATCGGACATGACTTTGGAGTTATAAGAGAAAAGATCAAAAGACAAAACAAAAGCTCGTTGGATTTTTAAATCCTATTTGGATGGTTTCTGGAGACTTCGATGAGATTAACCTCCACCTGGCTTCGATGATTATGTAATATATATGTATTTAGTTATATTTACACGTCAGATGAACGCGTCGCGTCCCACTTTGATATTTTCAGGCGCGTCATCAACATATTCTTTTTCTTCTTTTGTATATTATTTTGTAACTTTCAACATCTTCCGCATCTCTCAGAGACAACAATGGCTGACAAGCAGCTGCCTCAAGGAGGAGCGCCCGTCTTTGCTGATGATTTGATTACTGATAGGACTCGTGCTTTCGTTGAGTTCCTCGACGACGAGGTAGCTAATCTCTTTGAACGGCTGGCTATTCTCTAATACGGTGTAGACACAAGCAGCTTACAACTATCGAGAATCCATAAAGCGCATGCTGGATGATGAGCAAGTCAGACTTGTCGTTGATTTGAATCATTTGCGATCCTATGAGAAGACCTATGCCGATGGGCTGTTGTTGCAGCCAATGCAGTATATCCCTGCTATAGATGCGGCATTGCTACAACTTGTACAGAGCTTGCATAACCCTGTTAAACACAAAATTGAAGGAAAGCAATGTGAGCTGTCGCACAAACTGTTTGAGACTGGTAAAATGCTCACATTCGGCAGACTATGTGGGCTTGATTGGTTCTTTTGGACAGCAGCATTGCAATCCCCGAACATTACGCAGTCACCAGATAGGGAAGATGGTTTCTTTAGAAGGAATTGTAACTCGATGCTCGCTTGTACGACCCAAGATGCTTCGCTCTGTTCATTGGTGCCCTCAAACACAGAAATTTCATGGTCGAAATTACAATGATTCGACCATCATTGGGCCTTCTTCTACCCTTATTGGAACGACCACGGTGATTCCCAAAGACGACGGTGCTGGGCACCCTCTATTGATGGAATATGGACTATCTACATTCAGAGATTATCAAACTATTGGGATTCAAGAAATGCCAGAAAGAGCTCCGGCTGGTCAGCTACCTAGAAGTGTAGAAGTTGTGTTAGCAGACGATTTGGTGGATTGCTGCAAACCCGGTGACAGAATACAGCTTGTGGGTGTATATAAAAGTGCAGGTGGTGGCGCTGGATCTCGGGGATTTCAGTGAGTCTTTCCGAGTGCTCGCGATCGTTGTTAATTATAGGCAGCACCTCCATCGTTGCCAACAACGTCTTACTCCTCTCATCTAAACAAGGTGGTGGTATTGTTCAAGCCCCCCTTACCGATACCGACATTCGAAACATAAACACTCTTTCACGACGGAGAAACATATTTCAGCTTCTTTCTCAATCACTTGCTCCTTCTATTTTTGGGAGTGATTACATTAAGCAAGCCATCTTGTTGTTACTCCTAGGCGGTGAAGAGAAAAACTTGGCTAATGGTGGTCATATCCGAGGAGACATCAATATTCTAATGGTTGGCGATCCTTCTACAGCAAAATCTCAGATGCTTCGATTCGTGCTCAACACTGCTCCATTGGCTATCGCCACTACCGGTCGCGGCTCCTCAGGTGTTGGTCTTACAGCTGCAGTCACAACAGACAAAGACACTGGCGAGCGTCGTCTTGAAGCTGGTGCTATGGTTTTGGCAGATCGGGGTGTGGTATGTATTGACGAATTTGACAAGATGTCGGAAGTAGATAGAGTGGCAATCCATGAAGTCATGGAGCAACAAACAGTTACAATTGCCAAGGCCGGTATCCACACTAGTCTGAACGCTAGATGCAGTGTGGTAGCTGCTGCCAATCCTATCTATGGTCAAGTATGTATGGGGTTTCTAAACAAAGTTGCCAAAACTGACTCTGTCATAGTATGATGTACATAAAGATCCCCACAAAAATATTGCTCTTCCAGATTCTCTGCTCTCTCGTTTTGATTTGCTTTTTGTTGTCACTGATGACACTGACGAGCAACGAGATCGTATGATTTCCGAGCACGTCCTTCGGATGCATCGCTACATTCAACCTGGCGCTGAAGAAGGTACGCCTCCAACAGAAAACCTTGAACAGAATCTCGACGTCGGTGGAGATCAAGCTGAGTCACGTACGATTGAGGCACCAGTGTATGAGAAATTCAATCCGCTCCTTCATTCAGGTGTGACTACGACTACGGGCAGAGGAGCCAATAAGAAGAAAGAAGTGTTGAGTATTACATTTGTTAAGAAGTATATTCAATACGCCAAGAGCAGATGTCATCCTATCTTGACGAAAGGGGCATCAGATTGGATTGTGAATGTGTATAGCGGACTGCGCAATGATGGCATGGCCGCCAACCAGAAGAGAGTAAGGCATGAGGAACTCCAAGTTCGTTGTAGTAAATATCGCTGATGTGTTTAGTAGACCTCTCCTCTCACGGCACGTACTCTTGAAACTCTGATTCGTCTCTCTACCGCTCATGCCAAAGCACGACTTTCATCTCATGTTGATGAACGCGACGCAATGGCAGCGGAGGAAATCCTCCGATTTGCCCTATTTAAAGAGGTTATTCGTCTTGAACGTCGCAAGCGTAGAAAGATCAACCATGGCGGCGAAGCTGTTGAAATAGACAGTGATGAAGACGGAGAGTCTGACGAAGAACTGCAACAAAGAGTGGAGAGGTTGAGTGTCGGAGTTACTGAGTCTCAGAGGGAAAGGGCGAAGGAAAAGAACAAACAAGTTGACGGAGAACCTGCTCAAGGACCAACAGCAGATGATGGCGATTTCGAGATGCGCGAAGCTGAAGAAATTCTCGCCCTTCGCCCTTCACCTTTTCCTGATCCAGCCGCTGCCGAAAGCACTAGCCAAATTGAACTCACAGCTGAAAGACTCATTCTTTTCCGAGAGCGCATGTCTCACATCTTCGAAGCCGATCTCAATGAGGATGGAGCAATTGAACTCAAGGATCTTGTCCCCAAAGTTAATGAGAATCTTGTTGGCGAAACGTTTACATTGGGTGAAATCACTCAAGGTTTGGCGACGATGAATGAGAGAAATGAGTTGATGTTCGCCGAAGAAGATCAGACAATCTATAAAATTTAATTGGATTTCAATTTCTACTTTCACTCTGTGCTTGGGAAATTTGGGTATCTTGTTGTTTATCTTTTATTTGCCACAGATACATTTATCATTGTCATAGTATGTTGGCTTTGGCATCATGCTACCTGAGTATACAACAATCGAAATACATAATCTGATAATTATAGATGCTCACCATCCGACCCAATCCCTGACCATCCTCTCCCCACAGCCGCCTTCACCTCCAAGGTCCATATGCTCTCCAGGACAGTGTTCTAACTTTAGGCCTTTCTTTTTATCCAAAGCTTTTAATCCAATCCAATCATGCTGATACAATGGTTGATGATCAATTGAGATGATTTGAGTTTTGTTGTTGGGTGCAAAAGTAGCAAAGTGGGCTGACTGGGCAGGAGAAACGGTATCTATACATGTCAGAACGTTAGCTACACCCATGTCCGCTAATTGTGTATCTAAAAATTGACACATACGATCTGCATCAAACATAATGGCCACCAAATTGTCCAAATCCGCCAAACCTCTCCCTTCCCCTCTATTCCCTCTCATTTTTCCTTTGCTGGAATTTTTGCTGAAAGGCTCCTCTCCGTTGAGATCTCGAATGAATTCGTTTGCGCCATAAAACTCCTCTAGCCTATTTGTATCTCGAAAGTAAGCAGCTTGGATCAGATGACTTTGAGCCCAGAAGGTGTATATAGCTCCTCTGGCTGCGCGTGCTGCAAGAAGACAAGAAAGAGTTGGAGGCGTAGGACAGGGTATGAGAGCCGCGATACCATAGTGAGGAGTTCCAAACTGCAAAATGTCAGACAACAATCGTGCTCAATTGGTAGTGACATACAGTGATGAGATTGTGAATAGGCGGACCATCACAGTATTGATGGTAATGGCGCAGAAACAAACCGCCTTGCGAAAACCCCATTCCATCAAACTGCAAGCAGAGTCAACTTTGTAAAATAAACTTGCATCGGAAAGATAAAGACTCACTCCTTGAGATAGTTCTGATATCTCCTTTATCTGCTCACAGCCCTGATCTCCTTGGGATCCAGCGTTTCCCCACTACCGTACACATGCTTGAGCTATCGTCTCCTATGACATACAACCATTAGACACGTACGAATCCTGCTTTACGTTCATCATCTAAGCTTCCATCTCTTGGTATCTGAACAGAGTGGACATAGATGCCAGGATGAATGCTTCTTATGCGCTCGATGAAGTCCTGGATGCCTGGAGAGAGAGCCGTATCCCCAAGGCCATGCCTATATCGTTGCATACCCATCAGCCATTGCAATTACCTCCCTTTTGCGGTCTGACAACCAACCAAATGACAAGGGGTCTTGGACTGTTGTTCCCTGGTGCAAGAACAACCTGATTTATAGCAGTCGCTGAGAGAGCTTGAAGAGCGAACGCTGTGAGAGCAAGTATAGGAGACGTTGAGATCAACATATTACTTGAATGTAACAAGAGATTCGCCGTTATAAAGCTGGAAATGAGATTGTTGTTACTGTCAGAAGCGGTTATGATGGAGCCAACGTTTCAAAGTTAACATACATCCTAGATAGAATATGATGAATACATACCCGACAAAGCATATTTGCCCAAAACAAAATTGTTACAGGTATACAAAATGTTTAGAAATGAATAACTTGATATAAAATACAAGTTGCAAAAACAAAATAATGCCACACTTGCGGAGAAATAATCCCGCTACTCTAATCTACTCATAAATTGAACTATTAAAACATTTTCATTCTTTACAATTCATTACAATATTCAACATGTCAGCACCACTTGGAAACGCAGCAGCTGCTCAAACAACTTCTAAATTCCAAGCTTTCCTCAATCACCCTGCTGGCCCCAAGTATGTAACGCGCATTATTGATGATCCAAGGCTGATTGAAATGCACAACAGGACAATCTTTTTCTGGGCTCCTATTGCCAAATGGGGTTTAGTTCTTGCGGGAGTCAAGGATCTTTCTCGACCAGCTGACAAACTGAGCGTGTCACAAAACGTTGCTTTGGCAGCTACCGGTTTTATCTGGGTGAGCAGTCTACTGCCATGCCCATTCAGCATCTAGACTGACTTTTGTGTCAGGTCCGATACTCGTTTGTCATTACCCCAATAAACTATTCCCTTGCTGCTGTCAACTTTTTCGTTGGCGCCACCGGTCTGTCCCAGCTTTATCGAGTGTGGGATTACAGGAGGAATAACCCTGAAGCTACCAAGAGTACTTAGGCATGGGGGCGGCAAGATGCACCAGACAGTATAAAGTTTTGAGATGGGCTTGTTGGATTTTCTTTTAGGACACACGTTTTGTACGGTAATCATACCCACCAGCAATGCTACGAATTCACGCCAACTCCTCAAAAGGGACAAAGATCAAGTTCAGGCATCAAGTTGGAAGAAGGCGGCTTAGTCTAAAGACGATGACAAACGATTAGGGAAGATCAGAAAACCTCAAGTTGGAATTATTGTTGATCTGAGAAATGTACATAAAACACGGGTAATGTAATTACAATATCAATACGACAAGATATCTACTCGCCCCCTTGATTGCTCGCTTCTGATGCTTCGTCGCCTACAATGTGGCCCATCTCTGTCTGCCCATACTAACCAGTCTTGCGAACAAACCCTCGCGTCTGGCCACTCTCTTGAAATGCAGCGTGTCGCCGTCTTCTTTTTTAACTCCAGGTCCAGCAGCTAAGTCTCTTGCTTGCTGCTCGCCGGATTTAAATCGAACAGTGAGGCCGAGACCTTCAATATCAGCGCCTGAAGCCCACCCGAGAGCCATTCTAGGCATAGAGACATGACTCTGTTATTGATGTTCTCAGTACGAGTCAATTTGATCTCATAAAGACTTACCTTTTTAATTTCCACGATATCATCAATGGGCCTGACAAAGTATGCAGTTTTGCTCGAGGTAGGAACAAAACTAATGGTAGGTATAGAGACCCTGTCTTTTGGAGTGTTGAGGATGATGCGACCTGAAGTCCCGTCAAGTTTGGCAGGATATGCTTTGACATAATTAGTCTATTCTCAAAGAAAACAACAAAGAGCGTACAATCAATGCTCCCATTGTCTCTAATAAGTCCTCGGAAAAGCACTTGGTCAACCGTATCTCCAATCTTGACACTTCTATGAGCAAAATTGACTATCCAACTTAACCGACAATACTTACCTGTTTCCGCGCTCCATCAACACTGACATCGCCTCGAAATCCGGCCATGTGTTTGCCAGCGCTTTTGAAGACATTCGTGATGTGTGACTTGGTCTTGTGCTTAACTTTCGCCATTGTAGCTTCCGCTGTCTTTCCTTTTTCTTCAGCTTCAAGCACCTCGGCGTCATCTTCTGCAGTAACAGTGGCAGGCGTGGTGTCTTTTATTGCTTCTTTTGGAGTGCCTTTGAGAGGAGGAGGACTGATGACTTGTTCAGTCAGGGCTAACAAATGGGACAAGAAAACTTACGGGGGTCGAGGCAAGGGTTTGCCGAGGGCTTCTGTCACTCGGAGCAAATGAAGCGTCAATTGCGCATCGGTAGGTACACGTGATAAGATTGAGCTGCCGAGATTAGCGTATTGTTTGACTTTTACAAACAACGATTCAACTTACTTGCGAATGTCCAAAAATTCCTGCCAGTTGGGTACAAGTTCCTTGAATTTATGAGCACCCTCGATAAGTAGCGGCTGGCCCCACATTCCGACACCAAACATGAACGTAGCAGCCCGGCCAAATACCCAAGCTGGTACAAATGTCAAGAGAAAGGCGGGTGGAACAATGAAGGCAGTAGCAATCTTGAATCGAGCAAAGCTGTCTGGGTATGGACTAGGAGGAGATAGAGCACTGTGGAACCGAGTAAGTGTTTAAATGCATTGCTGGTATGTTTGACCCACTTAATCATTCTTTCCGCCATGTCAGCAAAGGCTCCGAGCCCATCTTCTGTTGCCTTGGTCATCTTGGAGACCATTTGATCTCTTTTTCTCTTGGCCTCCGTCTGTGCCAGTTGTTTTCTTTCTTTTTCACTCATAGGTTTGCTGGGGACGATTTTCTCGCCACCTACTATAACTTCGGCAGAATCTTCTCCCTGAGGTTTGTCTTCTTCATTAAAGTCAGAGGATGATAACGAGGACTCCTCGTTTTTCTCGCCAACATTTGCGTTGCCAGCAGCTTTACCCTCCTTACTGCCATCCCACAACAACCTAGTAGTATAAGCCTTCAAAATACTGACACCTTCAAAAGCTTGCTCCTCTGCTTGCTCTGCCTTGCTTCTGTGGACCGTTTTGCCATCCACATTACCCAACAAGCTTTCATCGCCCTTTTGGTTGGTTGGGTCAGTAGCACTTGGCGGTGTGAACGGAGCAGGTGCGACAGGAGGGAACAACCAACGACGGGTACTTGGAAAACATACAAGGGTGGCAAAAAAGAAACACATAGCGGCGACGGCGTATCCAAAGAACCAAGCGATAAAGTACGCGACACAATAGGAGCCTGTCCTTAACCTCTCCTCAGGTGCCCAAGACATCAAGCGTTGTAACTCGCGTGCGCCTCGAAGAGAGGACGGGCCGACGGCTGCAATACAGCGCTCCATGTTGGACCTAAGCACGTCCGCGTGAGAAGGAAGATTGGGAAGAGTTGTAGGGCGAAGGTCTGGTTCCCTCGGTGGCAGCCCTTTTGCTGGATGAAGGACATGAGTGATTTGCTGCAGACACTGTTATTAGTAACGTTCACTCAACGAGGTGAGCGGTAAAACACTTGCCACATCAAACCTGCGCAACATTGCCCACAGTCTATCATCTTCCAATCCATGGACGACTGTACCCAACGGGTTCTCACCCTTGAGATCTCGTTCTTCGGCTTTGGTCTTTTCTACTTCTCGCCTAACCACGGCGGGATGTTCATTCTTGACGGCTTCCTTTTGCTCTGCAGGATGCGTTGTAGGATTAGTTGGAAGAGCTGTTGGTGCAGATTCCCAAGACGGCTTGTTTGGGTCTATCGTAGCTGTGGGAGTTGACCTATCTTGGTCAAACTGTAGAGATGTTGTAGGTGACTCTGTAGAAGGAGCGCCTGGGACTGGTGTCTTGTGGGGTTCATTGAGTTTGCTAGCTGGTCTATCAGCCATTTTGTTGGATAGGAAAGAAAGAATTAAATGTATGTGAGTTTACAACTTTTTATTCTCAGAGAGCGTAGATTGAAAAGAAGTATTGGAAATGACGTCATAGAGTTGTCGACTCCACGTTCAGTTTTTATTGTTGCCGAAACGTTCCCCCTATTTAAAAAATAAAAAATAATCAAGAGTTTAGCTTGAAACACAGAAAGAATTACTTTCCTTGAAATGTTTCCAACAGCTTGATTTTGTTAACTGAAGACGACTTGAATGAGGCGATATATGGCAAGGCCATGAGGATGCACTCAAGATATGAATCTTCAAGGACCCGCTCGGTCATGTCGTACATACTAGTACTTGCATATTGTCATTCTCAAACTTGATGCCATCTTTTAATCCACTTGCGTAGTATGGTCACTTTGACTTTCAATCAACCTACTCGGGTCCGTCAATGATACACTTGATGACCCCTTTCCCATCCCGTCCACGGCCGGCCTTGGTGCATTCAAAGGCTTCTTTGGCATCTTCAAATTTGAATCTCTGAGTCACCAACGGTTTCAAATCAATCAGGCCTCGCTCGACAAGAGAGATGGCAAGAGGGTAATCGCCTGCACCGTATCGGAATGATCCAACCACACGAAGCTGCTTGGCAATGACATGGAAGAGAGGAATGGGAACGGTGGTTGCAGCTCCCATACCCACTTGAACGTACGTTCCTCTACGTACCAGGTTAGTTGGTCAAACTGGGAAATGGATATGGACATACGCGGGTCTCAAAACGGAGACGCCGATAGCAACACAGGAAGGCGCGCCAGAGGCCTCGATAGCGAGGTCGACAGCGCCTTTGCCACGTTCAGGAATAGAAAGTGTCTGACGCAGCTCCTCTGTGACCCGCACGGCATAAGCTTCTCCGCTCTCGTCTTGATTTCTCGGCCCCTGTTGATCCAGCATGGTAAGAAGCAAACCAACAAGAACAAGTCACACCTACAGGGATAAAATAGTCATTCGCGGCGTACGACTTGGCAAACTTTAGCCTTTCCTCGTTTATGTCGACGGCAATGACTCTCCTAGCCCCGAGAGCCTTGGCTACAGCCATACACAAGAGGCCAACAGGTCCTGCTCCAAATACAGCGACGGTCTGGTCAGACTTGCAACCACCAAGGTTGGCGACAGAGTGGATGCCGACAGCGAGAGGTTCCATCATAGCGCCATCCTCAAATGAGACCGAGTCGGGCAGAGGGTACACCAAATCCGCCGGCAGGACATAATAGCGGCAAAGCGTGCCATAAATCGTGGGCGGAGTGGCCGCAAACTTCATGTTGGGGCAGAGCTGCAGCAAAGTTGACAAAACATCCACTCTCCAATAGGCGACTTACCTCATACAACCCAATCTTACACTGGGAACAAGACCTGCAGCAAGCTCCGGGTTCCATGGCGACTCTGTTCCCTACCTGTAAACCTTGGCTCTCTCCCACGGCAGACCCTAGCTTGACAATGATACCAGAAGATTCATGGCCAAGGCACATGGGCTCTTTGAGGATAAACGATCCAATACGGCCATGTTGAAGATAATGGACATCAGAACCGCAGATGCCTGTTTTGACGATTTTGACGAGGACGTGATCAGCGGGCACATCTGGTACTGGCCTCTGTATATCCTTGTAAGTTTCTGATAAACCAATGAGTCCACACATACATTTTCAAACTTAACATCCTCGATGCCATGGAGAACAAAGCTAGGATTATCTTTTTTGATTTCCAAACTCATCTTGAAAGATCAAGTAGAAAGAAAGAATGAAAAAAAGAGTTGTGAAATGCAAAACGCTTTATAGCGACGCATTGGAGAGCGCCGGTTAAATGCGCCGAAGAGATCCGAAGCTGTCAGCCTTTGCTCTACTTCTTGCTGCATGCCACGCTCTGTCGCTGCCCAATCCTAGTCAAACAGACAGCGCTCTTTCGAACTGTGCTGTCTGCCAGAGTCCATCTTGAGTTGTTCAAGGGAGATAAATAAAAATAAAAAAGGAAAAGTTGTAAAAGTCAAAAGAATTCTTAAAAATAAATGTTAAGGCTAATTATCAACTGTTGATATCAACTTTCCCACGGTGGGTGCGACGCGATTTTATCTTTATTTTCAATCTAATCTTGTTCATAAAACCAACAACAACAATGATAAAAGATTAAAATGAGTAATCCCATCAAAACATCTCTGCCCAATGTTTCTTCCCCTTCGCCATGGGACTCTTCTCCTGCTCCTACTAATCTTCCACTTCCCAACATCTCATTCTCGTCAGAGGGACAAGGCTTGGCTGGTCCAGAATCGTCGACAGCAAGTATACAAAAAGTCGTTCGAGAGGATGTAGAGAAGAGGGAATTTGCGAGGATGGGAGTGGCTGTTGCAGGAAGTGGTGATGGCCTAGGGGTTGGCGAAGAGTGCTTTCAATGGATAGATGTACCTAGTGTCAAGAGTAAGTCTTTGTCGTTTTGGTTTTAAAGAGCTGATCATCACAGACTTTAGATATACGCCTTGTGCATTATCCGACACACCCTCTCCGCATCCATCTTTCCCGTTCTATCGAACAATTCCTTATCCGCCTCCTATTCCTCCTGTACATCTTTCGCTGCTTGATCGCTCAGCCTTTTTACGAATGTCTCCGTCTCTCCTCACAGTTTATAACGAGAAGGGCTTTCGCTCATGTCGCACAAACGTGTCTATTCGAGAGGGAGCGTGGTATTATGAAGTAAGGGTTGAGCATGGTGATGGAAATAGAGGCGAGGGTCGCGGAAGCGCAGGGGAGGGTGGTAATCCTCACGTGAGACTGGGATGGGGACGCCGGGAAGCCAATCTCGATACACCCGTAGGTTGCGATGCTTACTCGTACGCCATTCGGGACGTCAATGGGGAAAAAGTTCACCTCTCAAGGCCTAAAAGTTATGCTGGTATGCCCTTCAAAACAGGTGATGTGGTAGGATGCTTGATATCTCTGCCGCCTCGACCTTCTCCAGACAACTTTCCAAAAAACCATCCAGCGAGGATCAAGCGACAAAGAAGGCCGTTCAATTACAAAGGCCAAGCATATTTTGAAAGCGCAGAGTATTCTTCATGTAAAGAAATGGATGTGTTGATCGATAGAGATGGCAAGTTGGCAGCTGAATTGGCTACTCAGTCAGGTCAAGACCAATCTAATGAGGGACCAAAAGGAGTAAGAAAAGGGGCGACTACGAAAAATACAAAGAAAGGGAGAAAGCAGCCCAATAAACCACCCGATTCAATTGACCGAACACTTGGAAAACTCTCCGGTTCTTTCGTTTCGTTCACCATCAATGGCCAATACTTTGGCTCCGCATTTGAAGACCTATACGACTTTACTCCTCTACCCTCCATCCCAGGCTCAGCCCATGGCTCCAGTAAGAAACATACAAATGGAGACGTCCAGCATGATGACGGTACGTTGGGATATTATCCGATGATATCATGCTTTGGCCGGGCAAAAGCCACCTGCAATTTCGGCCCTAGTTTTGCTTATCCTCCTCCATTCGGTGCCAGACCTATGTATGAACGCTGGGAAGAATTTAGGAAAGAAGAACGGAGACAAGACGAGTTTGATGAGATTGAAGACTCCAAAAAGCTGCAAGCGATATTAGACACTGAGAAGAAGATGCCTCCCAAAGTAAAGTTAAAGCCCTCAAATACAACCTCAAAGAAATTCTCAAAACGAAAGCGCGATGTGCGTGATGGCACAGACTATAGTACCCCTGGACCCGATAATAGGGGATTGACGACTACTCCCGCACCAGAAGCGCCCTTAACAGATTTCGATGCAAAACCTGAGAGGGATGAATGGGAAAATCCACGAGATAGAAGTGAATCTGTATCTTCTACATATCTGTTCAATACGTGGGGTTTAGCAAACGCTGAAAAAGTTATAGACCAGAATGAAAGCGACCAAGCACATGAGCAAGACGGAACAGAGCATAGGGAGGAAGGAGAGGATATAGAGCGAACCCCAGACAAACCAAGTGCTACTTTATATCACGACGCTGATACTAGAGAGCATCAAAATGAAGAAATGAAAAGTGAAGGGAGTCTTGAGGGTGTTCAATGGTAAATTGAGTAAGAATATATGCATTCTGCTGCTCTGCTCTAGGCATTCAAACTATCTGACTGAAAGCGATTCTGACCACAATTCCGTCTTTCTGCATAGCCCGAAATAGTGACACATGCTACTTTCAAGTCAAGTTGGCAGTGAAACGAAAAGTACATGTCAAAATTGACGCAAAAAGAAACTTCAGCACCCAGGATTCCCGGGTGGTCCCCCACCCCGGTACTAATTGGGCGCTTCCGGGCTTAACTTCAACGATCGAACGAGTGTTGGTGCGTTACCGGAGCTGTGGCCGAAGATAGTTCCGCTCTACTATGTACATATATCATTTGGCGATAAGAATCTAGACTTAGAAGATCCATGTCACAACCGTATAAATGTGAGAAGTCAACAGTTCATACAGTGGTCTGAGTCTGTGCTTGTTTTCTACATACCCATCCTTTTGGATCTGCCATGATTACTATATAGAATATCAGTTCATGTCTCTCGTCAACAAGATAATTGTGTTTGATGAGTTTCTAGTGTCAGTCTTCTGGAAAGGTATTAATAATTGAGTCTACAACAGCCGCGGATGTTAACTCAGTGTACTAATTCATTGCTTGATTTGAAAGATGAATGTAAGTCTCTTTGCAGCCCATAAAAAGAGATTGAACCATAATGCTGCATATGAGTCATGTTCCACCTGACGTCTTAATGTTAGATGCACCTGGCTTTCGAAGCTCATTTTTTCTTCAAGACCAGAACGAGTAAATCACCCTCATCCAGATTAACACTCGCCAAAGTGCTGCTGTTACTCATAGGCTTCCCATTGTAATCGATCCTCATTCTACTGATTGGGAGATCTGCATCCACAACTCTTTTGATCCTTTCTCGCATAGTTGAGAAGAGAGTTGATACTGAGAGATCTGGAATGGTGATGATAGAGCCATCAAGTTTCCATTCTGGTTTTTCAGGCATGCTGGGGAGTTGGACAGAGAGAGAAATAGGTGCAGGGTGAAGGGATGTCCAATCAATTTCTGAGTATAGCTGGCCATATGGAAGCTTTTCAATACGAGGTCTTTTGATAGCGGGAGCGGCATCTACATTCTCATCTCGAGGGTGTACTTGGCCAGCAACAGGAGGAGTACCACTTCCTGAACCTAGTGTACCCATGGCAGCAAGTCTAGCTGGGTGAATGCTTGGTCCCAAAGAAGTGCCTGCGGCAGGACTGGCTCCAAATGCTTGAGGGTCATATGGAGCAGATATGTATTCTTTGGTTGTAGGACCAGTAGGAGCCGCAGATATCGTAGCACCCTGGTATGCGGTACCACCCCCCGGAGTTGTCAAGCCGGCTGCCATGGGCGTTGGTACATGTGCCTGGATGCCTGGGCCTAATTGAGGACCTGGCCCTTGTTGAACTGTATCGGTGAGACCAATACGTGAGTGCATCTGCTTGATCTGATTATCCAGATTAAACTGGCTTTGGAATTGCTCAGCGGTCTTCTGCGCGGAAGCTGTGTGACCGTCCCACACAATCTTTTCCCTCTCCCTTCGTTTTTGCTTTTCTTCTTCTTCTCGACGCTTCCTAACTTGCTCGTCAGTCTCGTCTCCAAAGATATCGGTTCGTGCTGATGCAAGGTTTTTGAGAGATGTAACGATGTCTGCACCCTGTTGAAGCTGCTGAGCCTGTGCGCGACGAAGTTCAAGTTGCTTCTTTTGTTCTTTCCACTTGGGATCGAGAAGCTCAATACGCATATGCTCGGATAGCTCATCCTCAGGAATCGATTGACCACAATTAGGGCAGACGGCAGTGGCCACGGCGTTGGTTCTTTGAATACCTGTCATGGTATTAGTTGATATTGTTGAAAACGTAAAAGTGCTTACCCTTGGAGACGTAATCTTTTTTGATTTTGATACCTCTCTGCTCCATTGCAGCTCGCTGAACTTCCCTTGCACGGGCCTGTTCCTGTTCAGCTTTGATTCTTTGCAACCTTGCCTCCTCCTCCTCTTCGTCTTCTTCAATTTGCATTTCTTCCTCTGGAATGATAGCTCTGCCTGCTGGCCCTGCACCAGTTTCTTCCATCACCATCGCTGCCATTCTCTTCTCAGCCATAGACATGGACTTAAGTTTGTCGACAGAAGTTGGAGGAGGAAGTTCCAATTGCTCATCAGTCTGCGTAAATTCAATGGTCTCGACAACCACAAAGTCTTGCCAATCAATTGCTGCAAAGGCTTGCGCCTCTTCCTCCTCCTCCTTGGCTTTCGCATTCTCCCTCAGTCTTCTTCCCTTTTCCCATTCAGCTCGATTTTGAGCCTCAGTTAATGTCTTCCACTTGATCTCGGGATCATTTACTGCCTTTACTAAATCATTTACCACGCCAGGAGGAGGTTGCATGATTTTCTGATATGATTCAACCATACGGTTGTAGTAGCCATAAAGGGAGTGAGTAGGACGGAGAAAATCAAATTGATAGTTACGACCTTCTTTTATAGAGAGAGAGGAGAGGAAAGAACGACCACGACGGGCGTGAAAAAGAGCTGTGAGCCGGAGGATATCTCTACAGAGAAAAATTAGCACGATTAGAAATAAAACCTCTTAACGCACAAGTCCATAGCAGTCACACCAGGTAGATCAACTTTGTATTCCCAAGCTTTTGGCTCAGGCGCTCTAGGTCCTTCATCCTTCTTGACTTCCTGCTTGACCTCTTGTGGTTTAACAATCCCATTGGCGGCATCATCGGCATCCTCTTTTGACTTTACAATCATATAGCGATAGTACTGGTGGTAGGGATCGGCATCATTCAAGAAAGCAAACTTTGGGTCAGTTTTCTGATGTTCCCGGATTTTCTCTTCAAGCAATAATGGGGTAGGAGATTTGGAAATATGAAGAGCAGTCTTGTCAACAATGGCTGCATCTATGTCAGTTTTATCGGCCTTTAGTCCATCACTCACTTCTGATCTCTTTTGATGGGTAGATGATGCCCTCTTTGAGTTTGTCGCTGGCCTTGGGTGGTTTCCATTCCACTTCATCAACATCCTCAAACCCAGCCATCCCGTTGCCATTGGCGCTCGTGTTTCGGAGCTCGTCCGCACCGGCATAGGTATTGACTGGTCTAGGAAGGTTGAGCGTCGACATTGTCAAATGCCAATATTAAATGTTTTTAATCACAGCCTAGATTTTTACGAAAATGACAAGAGATTGCAAAGTGAAGGCTCATTTAAAGTTAATTTAATTAGCTCAAAGGCGACTGTTTTGTTTTTCTTTTGATTCCGCTTTCAATCAACAAAACAGAAATAACATAATATTATTTTCGCTTTTCATAAACATTCTGGATAGCGTACACAAGAAATGTCCCAAGTGTTGAATGGTGAGTCTCAAAGCAAGAGAGCTGGAGGAAAGCCACTTCCAGGTATAAGTCAAGGCAACAAGGAAGCTCCAAAATATAGCAATCAACAGACCCCGCCAGAATACAACCAGAGAGTGTCTATACTGTCTCCTCAATCTACGCAGAGGCCAATCTATCCTCAGCCTAAGAGTGAATACAAGGCACAACAAGGTCCTTATCCTCAGTCGATGTCTCGAGGAGCACCCAGTCATGGCCAGGGTCAAGCCCCACCGCAACTTCGTGAGACTTCAAGAACAAACATTCGATCAAGCATGCTCCCTCCTCCTCAGCCAGGTGCCAAGGTAACGAGAGAAGGAAACGATTGGCAAAGGGCTGGCAAGGCCAGCAGTGGTGGAAAGGCAGATGAAGTCGAAGCTAAATTCAATCATTTGCTTGTATGTCATGTCACTCGCACTGTGAACGATATAGCTCAATATTGCTACAGGATTCGCTGCAGGTACCAGAGACAGTTCGAGAGAAATTTGCGACTGTCTCAAGGGATGTCAAATCTTCTATTCTCAGCTCAACTCTCAACTCAAACCCCACTATACTTTCATCTCTCGGCTTACCTACCACCACTTCTCCAAAAGCTCGAAAGAGAATATCTGCCCCTCTTCTTCGCAAAACAAAATCTTCGGGCGAACTAAAAGGTCAACCTGGAATTGGAGGAACCTACAATGTGGGTAAAGAAGGTTTCCTCATCGTTGCTAGTCCAAGATCAGGTGGCGAGGCCAATATACCCTCTTCTGGTTTGTCAGGCCTTAATACCAGGGGACAATCGGTTGACCTTGGTCGGCCTGCTCCTTCTCCATCATCTCGTCCTTCTTCCCGTCTGTTTGCTCCTTCATCGCTTTCAAGATCCACTGGCGCTAAAGGCCTTGGTATTGCTATGGGTGGCCAAGGCGAACAGCCTTCTTCTTTCCTTCAATGGCTTGCCGCTCATAAGGGCACTGATTTGAACATGGACGTGTTAAAGTGCAAAAAGCTGAGAATGTTGCTGAGGCATGAGAGCACTGATTGGGTGGGCGCCTTTATAGAAGGTGGCGGATACAGCTTGATTTTGGACCGGTTGCAAGAGCTATTGGACATTGAGTGGAGGTAAGAAATGAACCTTTTGCTAGGATATGGATTTGACATGAGATTAGGGAAGAACAGCACGACGACCAAATGTTGTACGAGATTTTGAGATGTGTCAAAGCTCTTTCGACTTCCGAGGTATGTCCACTTACATGCAAATGCCAAGCTTACGTTATGATAGATTGGGAAGACAGCACTGCGCAAACACTTTCCTCGTCCTTTCTCGGCACTCTCTAGTCTTCTCTTCTCGGAGAAAAAACCTGGTGATCTTGCTACTCGTCAGCTCATTGTCGAACTTTGGTACTTTTTGTTTGATCTTTTCCCTCCTCCTTCTCGACCTTCATCTATCCATCTCGGCCCTCAAAGACCATCCCAAGTCGAACTCACTGCATTTGTTCGCACCCTGCTCGTTCCAGATCATCCAGACCCAACCAAGGAGCAACACGAGTTTGTTACTCAAGCACACAGACCCAGAGTGTTTAAAGCATGGGTAGGAGAACTGAGCGATATCTGTAGAGATTATTTCTGGATCATGTGTCATGCCAGTAATACTCTTTGGGCATTGGATCAAGTAGATGAGAGCTTGGTAGAAAAACCTGTTGCGCCAGGTGGGGCTACCGGAGGGGTTGAGTTTGAAGCTATGAACTATGTCGTATGTTCTTATTGACATTGACCTCTCTGGTTGCTAATTGTGGTAATCTCTTGATACAGATTATTCATTTCAAACTACTCAATGCGTTCGCAAAAAGATTAGCTGTTGAAAACCCGGAAAAAGCAAGACAATTACATTATGACTTGATGGCATCTGGAATGGATCGAATCTTGGTGGTATGTTTTCAAATCATATATCCCAGGCATGGGATTGACAAACAATTAGACATTTCGAAAAGCCTCTACGACGTATTATCCCACTGTCCATCTCGAGCTCGCTCGCTATATTGCTCTCCTTAAACATGTTTCTCCTAATGGCAAATTGCCATATCTGATTAACAAGATGGTTGGGCCGCCTCCAGGAGAGGTTCGTAGAACGGGAAGGGGAGACTGGTTAAGAGTGTCCTGCGGTGTAATTGGAGGAAACTAATTCCCAAGCTCTCGAAACTGGTGGGGGGTGAGGGCGGGCTGATAGAGTATGGGACTATTGGGAAATTGTAACAGTTGGACATAATTGCATCATATACCTCTTAAGCTTGACCCGCCGGATAGGAAATATACCTTTCTGTTCTTTGTACCTGCTTCTCAATTCGTACGATTGATGTCGTTCCTGCGTAGTGTAAGAAACAAGGTGCATGTACAAATGTGACAAGATGCCTGATAACATTGAATCAGTCAATAGCTTTACACGTTCTTGCTGTTGTTGCCAAAATACGTCAGGTTGTATGCTTCCACTGTCGTGAATCCCTTGCAGTCATTCGTCCAACTTTCTATCTCCAAATCAATCAGAGATGATGGTTAACCTCTTCAAGGTATACGCCCTTTTGGCTAGGCATGTTGAGCCATGTCTCAAAAGACTTGAAAAATCAGTTGAAATAAACTCTGTAATATGATATTGTTGACAGACTCATTACGGGCAACACCCAGAACTATAATGTCTTCAACCAACGCTGGAACATCAAGATACTAGTTGAGGATTAGTCCTTCATGTTAATGAAGATTTGTCCATGCCTATCTATGAGTCAAAGAAAGAAACGCTTTGGTAGCCGTTTTAGAGTAAATTGACGCCTTGAATGCTTGATGTGGTTGTCCTTGTAATGTACAATAAGTTTAGCAAAGACAAAAGTTATTGCCAGCAACCTCATAGTCATGGTTATGAACACAGCAAATGTGAGGCCATGCATTGAGGTCGTCCCCTCCCAATCTAGTGCTTCAGATCTTCTTTGAACCACTGTCGATCCACTTCATTTTGCGTCTCCTTCATCCTTGTTTCTTCCAAATAGCTCAAGCTTAATGACTCAAGAATTTTCTTCCTTTCATCAATCTTCTGATCAACATCTTTCTCGCATTCCTGCCACCCTTCAATCTTGCCAAAAACCCATGTTTATTCTTTCTTTTCCTCTGCGAGGGTTGGTAAAACGTTCCCATCGTCACGAATCTCAATACCCCCAATGGTGATGTAATGGCTGTTGAATTAAAGGCGGGAAGAATATGTGAAGTGGGTTTAAGTGAAAAGTACGGTGTCCGTCTTGAAATGACAGTACGGGTGAGATTGAGTATAGATGTAGGGGCTGAAATGGTAGCCGGTGGTACACAGGTGGCGACCATGGTGCGAGGAGGGAATGGAAAAGCAACTCTGGGAAGACGAGGCATAGTGTAAATATATATTTTTTGTTAAATTGTTGTAGTTGAAAAAGAAAAAGAAACAAAAAATGTGGAAGAAAAAGAAGAAAAAAAGCCAAACTTAATTACGCTTAATTAATAAATAATAAAATGTTTAGAAACTACTTTTCTGGTTCATTCACTACTTTTATTCGCGATAATCAAGAATATTCAATTTAAAAAAAAGAAATCATGTCTACATCCAACTCGTCAAATATCCCCGTCCCAAATGCAGCTGGCATCATCACTGTACCGCCGCCTCCCTCTACGTCTCGTGAACAACGCATAGCGACCCATTCCCACATTAAAGGCCTCGGTCTCGCCGATGATGGCACTGCCATGGCATCCTCCCAAGGCTTTATAGGACAAAATCTTGCTCGTGAAGCATTGGGTCTGCATCTATCGCTACTCAGAGGAGGGAAATACAGTGGGAGACCGTTGTTGTTGGTTGGGCCACCTGGAACAGGAAAAACCGCTCTCGCACTGGCTTTGAGTCAAGAGCTGGGAAGTAAAGTTCCGTTTTGTGCTATGGTTGGGAGCGAAGTGTATAGCGGAGAAGTTAAAAAGACAGAAGTGCTGGGCTCTTGTTTCCGAAGCGCAATTGGTGAGTGCTCGTTGGAAAGTTTAGTTAAAACTAATGGAGAAACACAGGGTTGAGAATCAAAGAAACCAAGGAGGTGTTTGAAGGCGAAGTGACCGAACTTACTCCTTCAGAAGCAGAAAATCCTCTTTCTGGGTATGGCAAGACTATCTCACATGTTATTGTCGGTCTCAAAACCGTCAAAGGGACAAAACAACTTCGTCTTGATCCCTCAGTCTATGAAGCCATTCAAAGGGAACGTGTCGTTGTTGGTGATGTAATATACATTGAAGCCAACAGTGGCGCAGTCAAGCGAGTCGGTCGATCGGATGCATATGCATCAGAGTATGATTTGGAAGCAGAGGAGTATGTACCTCTTCCCAAAGGGGATGTTCACAAACGCAAACAAATCGTGCAAGATGTCACGTTAAATGACCTTGACCAAGCAAACGCGAGACCCACAGGAGGGCAAGACATCATGTCAGTAATGGGTCAGCTTGTCAAGAGCGGAAGGACAGAGGTGACAGACAAGCTGAGGCGAGAAGTCAACAAGGTTGTAGATAAATATATTGAACAAGGAGTGGCAGAATTGGTGCCAGGTGTCTTGTTTATTGATGAGGCAAGTCTCTACCGCTTGATAAGCTGTTTGATTTATGAGCTGATCATCAACATAGGTGCATATGCTTGACATGGAATGCTTCACTTACTTGAACCGTGCCCTCGAATCCCCTCTTTCCCCTTATGTTGTCCTTGCTTCCAACAGAGGCATCTCCACTATTCGTGGTACTGAATATGATGGGCCATCTTCTTCTGGCGTGAGATCCCCTCACGGCCTTCCGATTGACTTGCTCGATAGGTGTATGATTGTCAAGACTCAATTGTACAATCGTGACGAGATTCGAAAGATTTTGGAGCTGAGAACGAGAATTGAATCCATCAATCTTACACCTGAAGCGCTCGACAGACTGGCCGATGAAGGTGAAAATTCTTCTCTTCGATATGCTCTGCAACTCCTGACCCCTGCGGGTATCATTGCAAAGAATCGCGGAAAAGGTGAGGTTTGTGTCCAAGATGTGGAGGGACTCGGTGAATTGTTTTTGGATGCGAAGCGGAGTGCAAGTGCTTTGCGAGGGATGGAGGATTTTGAGAAACGATATTAGTCGTAGATTAATGTAGACGGCTTCAAGGTGGTGTATAGTCATGCATTATCATCGTCATCGGGCTCATCTAGTCATGATTTACAAGGCTCAGTATATAGATTTTCCAACAAAAGATCCCATTCTATTTTAGCGTATAACTACTTTTCGTTTATGATATCTCTAGCTCTCATGCGTCCTCTCACCTCACTCTCGCTCTCTTCGCCTTCGCCTCTCCTCTTTCTTTCTCCAGAATCTCCGCCTTTGTCATCGACCTCACTATTCTTGCGAGCTGACGTGGAAGCGTAGGCTTGCTGAGATTCAGATTGAGAGGCAAGTTCCGAAGCTTCGTCGATTGTTTTGTCAATATCAATCTTCTCTCCTTTCGTATTTTTATTTTCTTGGTTATCTTTATGATCATTATTCAAATTTTGCCTCTTAGCTTCAATTTCCATTCCAACAGTTTTCGTCTTTTCGTTTCCTTTGTCGAGCCCTTCCAATCCTTCCAGCTCTCCCTTCCACTCGATATCGTAATCCCGCGCGATGCGTTCAACCTCTTTACGAAGTTCTTTGGCTTCCGCTACAAGTTCGGTCCAATGTTCGAGATTAAGTCCTGCCTTAGCATATAATCGACGTTGACGAGCAGAAATGGAAAGGTCGAGAAGAGAGGAATAAGACACTTCGCGGTTGTGATAACTTGATTCGACAACGTCAACAGGATCGAGCATGATTGAAGACGAGTACCTACATAAGGAAAGCAGCGGACGACAGCAATGCGGCGAAACCGGTAGCCCAAGTGACTGGTTCCATGATGTCCCATCCTGCATCTGTGAAAAAGGCTGACATGGAATTGTCAACTCATCTATGGCATCCATTGTAAGAGTTGATAGCTTACTGAATCGGATAACTGTGCCCCAGTAAAGAACACCACCACCAAGTGCCATGACAGCGAGACGTTGAGCACCTTTGTGTGCTGCAAGATCAATCCTGCAGACATCGATTAGCTCAAACTTGTTCAGTCGTGGGCATTCGCTCGCATACTCTTTCTTTTGTCGAGTCAATCTGTCCAAGTCTCTCGTCAACGTCAACAGCCTTTTCCTGATATAATGCGTCCTTGACGCAAACGAAGGAATGATTACTTCCAAGGTGATTTCGTCTGGTTCGAGCTCAAGTCGATCCGATCTCTCAAGACTTTTGGAGCTCCCCGTTGACTTTGGAGGGGTGATGACAATTTTAAACTTTTCGTTAAGACAGCTTTGCTTGATAAAATCCGACAAGTCTGTACTTTGTGACCATGTGACCTCCTGCCATCTTCCGTCCCCTTTACGCTCACGAAGGTACGGTCCACCTTCGTCTCGATCTGCCCAATCGCCCGAGTCTTGTGGCGGGTTTTCAGGATTGCGAAGCTGAGGAGAAACGTCTTTTTCGGTTCCTGTCAGAGCGAGGTAAGTAATGGACGAATGGGAGAATGGCGATGGGAGAGAGCCTGCAATAAGTCGTGAGAGATGGCTTAGAGGCTGGGAGGGGTGGAGCAAGAAGGCCGTCGGCCTCGACTTGAATCCTATACGTCCTTTTTTCTCGCCTTTAGAAGACTCTATTGGAGAAGGTAGAGGGATCACTAGTTTGAAAAGATGAGAGGTGGTAGGTGACAGACGACCAGACCATTCTCCACTGCCTCGTTCTGCTTCTTGCCCAGCATAAGGTGTTTGCGTTGGGTTGAAGTCCGATTCAGGGAAGGCAGATGATATGAATTGGGCATGAGAAACATCTGCAGCATTTTCTACCGACGTATGCGTAGAATTCTGCCCACCTGGAGCCGTTCTGTTAGCATGAACTTTCCTCGAACTGGAGGGCGAGCTGCTACTCGAACAGGCCCATTGCAGGCCATGTATGGATGATGGGAGGAATTTTGGTCTTGAGTATGCTCCAAGATATAGTTTGATTTGCTGCAAGACGAGACGCATTGTTTTTTTGAATAATAAACAGATTGAAGATGAAATAGAAAATAAAATAATACTTTGCCAGGAAGTGAAGCATATGACGTCATATCATTACTTGCTGGATTTCTGTAGGCGGGGGTCGCCGCTTTAGACTTTTAATAGACAATAAAAGTGGAAAAGTCAAGTATACGATTATTGATTAGTTGACTTTGATAGTACATAGGTTTTGAAAAGTTGAAAATTCCCAAGTATCTAATGTTCTAGACTCTGGTCTTTGGGTGGTGCCTGGCCTGGCAGAAGATATCTTCAAAATTCAGGAAATTACCCTACATATAACGTAACTATTTCTTTTTACCCGTTCCGATCCAGAATTTAAGTCGTCGGCTTTTTTCTTTTCTATCTGATTTTACTTTTTTAAACTTCTTTTCCATCTTGTCCGGCTGAAATCTTCGGTATAAATTATGACCATTGACGCCTCGTAAAGCAACTCAGCCATTATTTCTCGACAGGACAGCAGCCAAACATTCGGCCAGACTCACCGGCTCAGATCGTCATCTTTGCTGGGTTGTTCCCAGTTGATTCTGTATCGTCACATTCTTCACTTTGACGCTCGCTCAAAAACAATCAGCCAGGCTGATTGGCAGATATATTTGTAAGTTTTAGCTGCCAGCGCGGATTGGCATACGGAATACCGTGGAACTCCTGACAGGAATCAAGACAAGGATCACAGAGCACGGAGCTCTAGCGATGGCTTTTGATTTTTGTGACATCACTGCTTGGTCTTTACTCGTGACGACCGGCCGGGAAATTTTATATGTTGAGACAAATTTTAGCTGACTCTTGTCCTCTACAGTCGCTCAGCAGCATAGAGACCGACGCTATGCCAGATATTCAGTCGTCAATTACAGACCCGTACACAGACAAACAGGCTCCTTCACAAATGTCGAGCGCTCAGAACCATACCTCCAATACTAACCTCAACAATGACATGGCTAACCCTTATCCTCTACATTCTGCCATGTTACAGCCTGGCCAGAATAGGACCGGAAAGGGTAAAGCGCGATTTACTCCGTCGAAACTGAGCACGGTATGGCAGAATGTCAAGATACGTTTGACCCCCTCCAGTCATCCTTCCACTACATCGGAATCAGCATTGGGGAGTATGCGAAATACGACAGACAACATGTATTATGAAGACGAATCTATCATTCGGCATTTACCCCTGGAGTTACTCAATCCCAAGGCTGGACAGGATGGGAAACACAAGAAGCGAGCCTCAGACCGCAACTCTAGTTCACGTGGTGGCCTTCGAAACCGTGCTCGCAGCTCTCAAGCTAATAGCAATTCTCGTTGTGGCGACGATGATGACTATGCTATACGTGCGACCGAGCCTGTGAGCCGTATTGTCGTAGACAACAACTTTGAATACTTCACTCCTGCGGCGCCCAAGTCAGATAGCGGGCATTCAAATCGCACACCGGGCACCACCAAAACCCCAGAAGGTAGTACACCAGATGCTGAAGGAGGGACAGTGGGAGGTTACGGAGAAAAGAGTGATGCAGTTAGCACAACGCAAATAAGGAGTGGTGTCGCTATGTGGGTGAGGAACAACAGTGTGGTAGAATGGATCACGCAACGACTCTTGCCCAATGTCAAGCATTTTTTTGATTCTTCGTACTCCGAGCCTTCCAAAGAACACTCATTTCAAAAAGAGGTAAGCTGGTTTCCTTTTTTTCCGAGCGTGCTTGTTAACTATAAAATTAGGCATGGTTCACTCAGAAACAAGGCGCTGTGGCTTCTTCAGTATTCTTTCTCATAAACTGGGTTCTCACAGTCGGTCTCCTGCCTATACCGTTCTCCAGATTCAACTGGATAGCATATCTTGGTGTAGCCGGTCTATTCACTATTCCCATCCCCTTTCTCGTCATTTTAGATTACCCAAGACGGCATCCAATACTATGGCAGCCTATCATCTTTGGTGCCTGTTGGGTTTTTGCATTCGTCTTATTAGCCGAAATAAGCCTATGTGATTTTTTTACAGACCACTCTACATGTGGAACACGGAATTTCATGAACCTCCTTGGGTTTGCTCTTGGACAGCCTACTCTGGGCTTGTTAACGCTCAGAGAGAATAGGTTCTCGGCAATCTGTGGGGCGAGTATATGGCTGATTCTGACGGGAGTTTTGGTCATGGCGGAGACAAATTCACCTAAGCTCTTCTTCAGAAACATAGTATTCTGTAGGTGTGGCTTACTCGATCGAATTTTTAGTTGACAACAACTAGTTGCACTCTTCCACGCTTTCTTAATAGGAGCGTCTTTTCTCAAAGAACGTTCGGATAGACAAATGTTTGCGCTGAGACAACAACTGAAGATCCAATACCGTGCTACACAATCAGCACAGGTCATGGAAAGGCGAGCTGCTGATTCCAAGAAACGTTTTGTCTCTTATAGTGTGTTTCGCCTTAATAACCTAACCCTACAGAGGCTGACCATTATATAGTCTTTCACGAAGTACGAGTTCCTCTAAATACCGCTCTCTTGGCTGTTCAAAATCTTCAAGGCGAAAAGGTCTTTTCTAACATTCAAAAGGAACAAGGGGAGATGGTAGATGGACTTGTTAGCAGCTTGACGATGATGGAAAAGGTTTTGAATGATGTTTTGAGCTTCAACCGGATGGAGAGCGGGAAGGTCAGCTGTCCGATTCCCAAGTTCTGGCAGCGACACTGACACATATATTACCATCAGTTTGCCCAAGCTCGAAAACCATTCGATTTCCATAAATCAATTCAACTTGTCGCATTAAGTCATCGCACACCAGCACAGATGGCAGGTATAAACTTAGAGGTTGAGTTGGATAAGGATATCGATAAGATTGGCGGGGTTTTTATAGGAGATGAAATGAGATTGAGACAAGTTGCCAGGTAATTACCTCTGTTTCTTTCACTTCGTTTGATCGAAGCGTATCGGATAACAATCCTGTGATTTTGCTAACAAGGTGGATTTAGTAATCTGGTATCAAACTCAATCAAATTTACAGGCCAAGGTTCTGTCCGAATCGTTACCAAGCTTCTGTATCCTAGACTTGAACCCACGCCCGCAGTGGAAGAAGATGACCCCTTGAGATTAGCGGCTATTAACCTCCAAAGACAACAGGAGCTTGAACAAATAGAGAAGCATGAAAGAACTTTTGCCTTGATCCAACCCGTTTCTCAGCAAACGTTGGGTCGGCATGGCTCTCACTCTTCCAAAGGGTATGCTCCTCCATCTAATCTCGACATTGAGAAAGGAGATATCAATTTGGAGCAAAAACGGTTGAGTAGAGATTCAGGAATGATTAGGGAAAAAGAAAAAGAGGAAGAAAAAAATAAGATGCAAAAGATTGTTGTGAGGGTCGAAGTGCACGACACTGGTGTTGGGTTGAAAAAGACGGATGTCATGGAGTAGGTTTCTCTTCTAGTTTCACCTTTCTTATGACGTGATAGTGGCGATCTCTTCTCCCCTTATGTCCAAACCGAAATTGGCCGTCGACAAGGAGGCAAAGGTTCCGGTTTGGGCCTCGCACTTGTGCGACAGATTGTCAAACTCTCCAACGGTCGATTAGGTGTGGAGAGTGAGTTTGGCAAAGGAAGTATGTTTTGGTTTGAACTTCCGTATGCTCTCCCACCGCCTCCTAAAAATCACGAATGTGAAAGTTCCGGTAGATTGATGCCCCCAAATGATTCAAGTGAGCTCGGTGCTGTGACTGAAGCATCTGAGAAGATACCTGAGCTGCCCTCAAGTGCCATAAATAAGGAAGAGAACAAGGGATTAAGTATGCTTGTGAAAGACATGAATGAAAAACGGAACATGGCTTCTGGAATGAAAGAGGGTGAAGGAGTCAGTCAAGGCAGCGAGAGACCTGCTATTGGCTCAACAGATAGCAGCATGCCTCTGCTACCAGCTAAGCCTAAGAGTAAGGGTTGTCTAGATGTTATATATCAGAGATACTAACTTTGGATAGTTTCTGCAGAAGAGGTCATCATTCACACCTACCCGCCTCAACCGTCCTCAACGCCTAGTACCTCTTCACAATCATTCTCTGATCCATTTGCTGTTCCAATACCATATACTTCTCTCAGCGAACGTCATGTTTCAGATTGGAGTGATGGGATGGGTCGAGCAGCAGCCAATGTAGTGAAGCTTAAATTGGAAAAAGCGGCCTCAAACCTGAGTTTGGTGATGGGAGTTGGTGAAATTGCGGAACTGCAGTCTGGCTCTAGTGGGGTGCCTGTATCTGATAGAGTGCAACTAGAAAAAGAACAGGAAAAGCCAAAGAAGGAACCTTCCAGTCCGGAATTGCCTTTGCAGTGTCTTGTTGTAGATGACGATAGGTAAGCCTTTGAACTAAGTTTTGCTGTAGTGGTAATGACAGATAATGTCTTAGGCTTACACGTATGCTCATGTCTCGAATGATAACTCGTTTAGGCCATGTAGTTACCACAGCCGAGAATGGAAAGATTGCATTGGACATGATAAAAAACATGTTGGAAAAGAAAGAAGGTGCCATAAATTTTGATATTATCTTCTTAGACAAGTGAGTGAAGTTTTTTTGCAATTTGTGAATGCCATTTCTGATCACTAATAGCCAAATGCCTTTGATGTCTGGCGTCGAGGTCACAAGAACCGTCAGAGACATAGGATGTCCTATTTTTATCGTTGGATGTACCGGTAATGCTCTTCGTGAGGACCAGGTAGGTCTTCTTTTTCTCATATCACTTTTTAACAGTAACGCTGATCAGAGACAGAATGAGTATATTCAGGCTGGTGCAGATACTATTCTCACCAAACCAATCCACCAAAAGAATCTTGTGGAGATGATTCGCGATGCACGACGCCGAATAGCTGGAAAAACCCAGCCCAAGGAGATGAATTACGCCCCTGACGAGTTGCATTGAGTGCTGTCTTGTCTACCATTTCCGGAAGATATTTATATGCTTTTCCAAGAAAGATGAGAAGCAAGAAAACTCTGAAGAAAAAGAGTTTCAAGAAAAAAGACGTGCTTCGCCGCAAACCAAGATTGTTTTATTAATCGTTCCATCCACTGCAATAACACGATCGCCTTATTTGATCATCAAAACAAGAGCATATTCTTTGATTTTTGGCTTACATTAGATTATAATACTCAATCCGCTTTTATTCCTATATTCTGTTTATTTTACACCACCTCTGCTTAGTCTTGAACGTTTTTGTCTTAAGATTTAGAAGATGTTGTTTAGAGTACCTTCATTCTCACATTTTAGCAAATTATTATTTGTTTCGCTAGCTGTATGGGCTCTTATGCATATAACATAACAGATGATCATTAGCTAGATAATTTGTAGGTCTACCTTGTCTAAAATGATGTAAGAAGCAAACAGATTAATGTCAGTTTAACATAATGAGAGTGTCATCCATGGCCTTGAGAGACAAATCACTACATTGTCATGAATATTACCAATAATTAATATCCACGCTCTGTACCAAAAGGTCACAATAATGCAATCTACGTTGCATTATTACTTATTGGCTATATTCCATGGAGTAATTCCAAGGTTCTGACATACATCCGTTAGATGGATTTTTTTCACCCAACAAGTAAATAATGCAGTATTTTTGCTGTCTCCCCTACTGGCTTAGTATGCAAGTACAAGCTCGGCCATTACCTTTATATGCTCATGTTTTTGCTATAGTCCCTCCCAGGCTTTGTTGACACATTTCATTCTGCCATTAATCAAAAATCGTACTTCTTAGAGTATACAATAGTATGATTGTTCATTTCTTATCTCTGCTCTCAGTTACGATAAACGATAGGCTACTTTTGCTCTTCTTTGTAGTACTGATGAGGACATGATCAATGTCATGTCTTGACTCGGCACCTGTTGAAGCCTCTCGTCTGCTGGACTCGCTACACAATAAGCCTGGCTTTTGTTTAGAGAGACAGCTCGAGTTTGGATGCTTATAGGTAGGCATAGATAGTCCTTGTTCAGAGTGACTAGAACTTGGAGCAAGAGGCCTTGGAGTTATCACGACATCTTTGCAAGATTGATTCAATTGAATCTGACTTCTGCTTGGAATTTTGACAATGCGACGAACGTCTATAGAACTGAGAAGTTGCCCGGTACGGTGGAGGCCGGCCGGTGTCTCTGCTCTGTTGTTTATCGATTTCGAAGAGTCGACCGGACAGACTGGTTGTCTAATAAGGAGGTTCATCACGAGACTGTGAAGGAACATAACCAAACAGAGACGAATGAATGATTCAGAGGATGCGTTGAATAGAAAGCTGGGTCGACTCTGTAAAAAGAATAGATGGTTAGGCAGGTTTTGCGAGTCATTTTCTTACTTTGAGATGTAATGCGTCAATCGACATTTGACCAATTGGACAAGACGAATTATTGGGAACGCTACTAAACGTTGGTGTGTATTGTCAAACTTGAAGGATCATACGTACCACTTGACATCCTCCAGGCTTATAGCCCCAGCTGGTTCATTGCTTGCTTCATAGCTTGAAATCTTGATGGTGGTCTCTATCAACGCATTGCTGGTGAATGGTCGTTATAGCGATGATTAGCAACTGAACGTCTTGTTTTGCGCGCGTAGAGTGTTGCTGCTGAGTCTCCGACATGCTGGCAACTATTTCCTCCATTTGATACTTTCCTCATCGTACATCCATCATTAGTGCCTACCAGTCTCGCCAGATTTGCAAAACGACAATCAGACCATTCCATTCCGTCCAGCAGAGTCTTGTTTAATGAATGCAAGATATCCATGATCTCGACCATGCTGTCAGGACACTCAACTCGTGTACCCTGTTGAAGATGGTGACTCACCTATATTGGATGGTTGAAGGATAATGATATATAAAGAGTAGATTCATTCCATAGATTCTCTAGGGAATGAATATTAATTAGCTGTCTTAAGAGTTACTTATTATAAGTCGTCCCAAGGAAGCCCCCCCGGAACACCCCAATTGTGACACATGCACTGTTGATTGAGAAACTGTGTATGTCCCTAGGTGAATTGACCCGCGCTACCCAGCACCATGCTTTGCTCATAGAGACTTGTCAAAACAACGCATATCTTGTTTAGTTGATTTCTCGTCACAGCATTCTCTTGAGAGAGAGTTCATTCTGTAGAAAGCATGGTCGTTTCCAAAACTAGAGTGATTGTAAAATCCAAAGCCTGCGGAAACGCTTGAAGTCTTGGCCATTAAATCACTTTGGCAGGCGTTTACAGACGCAGAACTGGTGATATGTCAAGGTAAGCCATAGCAAAATATAAACAAAGTAGGAAATTATACAAATGACAAACAACTTTTGCTCCACACTGTACCCAACCCACTCCCTACAAACGTCATCAACATAAACCCACAACTCTCTCGAATCTCTCTCCTCCATAACAATTCCAATTTGTTTTAATAGTTTATTTGAGACTTGCCATATAAACACAAAAACAAAAAATTGGCTATTATAACTTTTAGATAAACCACTGATAACAAAGGTGCCTTATCGGACCGAAAGCCGGATAGATAACATAGATAGCCGAGATTTGCCGTTTCGCCAGGATTGCCATCCCGAATATATATATATAGTGCAAAGGGAGAAAAGTAGAATTGTCAGTTTGTATTCACAAGAAAACGATAAAAATATACAAAATGGTAGTTCCTACCTATGATGCGCTGAAATTGCCTAGCCATGTCAAGACAATCTTAATCACTGGCGCTGGAGGCAGGTGTTGCTTTCAAGAGTAAAACGATATGGCTGACTAGGCAACATGGTTATAGGTTTTGTGGGTCAACAACTAGTCAAACTGTTGCTAGAACTCTACCCACACATCAAGCTCACCACGACTGACATTGTCGAGCCACCAAACCATGGTGTGACAGACAATGGGAGGCTGGTAACCGTCAAGGCAGATTTGAACAATGTTGCAGAGGTACAAAAGCTGTTTGAGGGAAAAAGGATAGATGGTATCTTTGCGTTGCAGTAAGTCTCAAGTTGGCATCACACTGGCTGATTGCAGCTCGTAGTGGGATCATGTCTGGAGGAGCTGAAGCCAATTTCCCTCTGGGTTACGCTGTCAATGTCGACTCCAATGTGCTTCTTCTCCAAACTGCTTACAAACATTCTCTCTCGCTTCCTGCTGGTGCTCCTCGCCCTCTCTATGTATTTATTTCCTCACTTGCTGTATATGGTGGACCGAAATGCAGGCCTCAAGACTATGTGATACCCAAGGACACTCCTGTGATTCCGGGTAGTAGCTATGGTGTGCAAAAGTCTATTGCCGAGTTGTACGTCTATGACTATGGGCGCAAAGGTGATATCAGCATGTTCTTATGTACACCGCTAATGTTGGGACAGGTTATCTTGATACCCGATCTGTTCGCTTGCCTACGGTAGCGATCCGCTCTGGCGCTCCTTCTTCTGCTGCTTCGTCTTTTATCTCTGGCCTCATTCGTGAGCCTTTGCAAGGGTTGGAGGCTATTTGCCCTATCGCATCTTCTTTTGAAGATCCTGCCCTAGATGCGATGCCCTTCTGGTGTAGCCGAACAAAGACGGTAGTGAGAAACATTACCTATGCCATGTGTATGCCTGAGAGTCATTTCAAGGAAGGAGAGGGGAGGAGCATAAATATTCCTGGAATCAAGGTCAGGCCTAGACAGATTATTGAAGCTCTGTGAGTTTCATATGCCTACGTTGAAGCTTGACTGATGATGGCTAGGATTGAACATGGAGGTAAAGAGAAGTTTGACTTGATCAAATTTCAAAGGGACCAAGCAGTCATTAACATTTGTAAAACATGGGCAGGAGAATATGACAATTGGGATTCCCTTGCAATGGGTTTCGAAGCAGATGATCCAGAGACTGGTTTTGCACTTGCTGTACAGGATTTCAAACAAGAGCTGTTGTAGCTGTGGACAAGGTACCAAGGGAAATGTATGTTGAAAACCTACTGAACGTACGAGGTTGTAAATTTAGTTACATGGAGATTGTTGCACATTTGTAAAGCCCAAAGATTCAACGTTTCATCCTCAGTTGCTCCAAACGCTCTTTCAAATACTCTAGTCCGCCAGTTGGGGTCTGACGCCCATTTTGAATCGCAATCGCAGACTTCAACATCATCAACATCTTCTCAGTACTAGCGGCGTGTCCTCTAACTACTTCATCCACATCCGTAGCTTTCACATAAGCCAATACAGTTTCTGCCCTTTCCAACAGTTCTGGTACAATAGTTTCACCCTGCAGACGATCAGATACAAGTGGCTCTTTGAAAAAGATCTCATCTTTTCTCTTAATAGTAGACTTGGGATAGTCAGACATGATTTCGAATGTCATGGAGCTGAAAACCCAATTGAGGAAAACTATTGCAGCACGACGAAGTACAGGATGTTTGCTATCGTTGAAAGCCAGAGGATCAGTGTCCTCAATCCATGGGTTGGGTGGGTATTGTTCTTCTACTTCTTCGCTCTGACTTAAATCGTCTTCTACTAGTTGCACACTCTTCATTTTTTTTGACCACACTGGCTCAGGCGCTTTTTCAGGAGCGTAAGGCGTAGTGGGTTTAAATGGCGAGACAGGGACTGATTCGAGTTGGATTAGATGAATAATTGAAGTGGTAAGATCTGTCAACCAAGGAAGGAGTGAACTATATGATGTTTTTGCGCAAGAGGTGAGAATTGAAAGAGCCGAAGAACGAATTGCTGTGGCAAGGGAGCGATCAGGGAAGATCGACAAAAGAACAGGAATGATTTTATCCGCTATGGTTTCGAATTAACAGTGCGTCAACTGAGCATAAAGCAGGTAAAAATGAACAAGACACACCGTAACTTCCTAGATTGTCTCCCATCCTCACAACTACTTGATCAACAGCCTCCGCTAATCTCAACGATCTATCAATCATGTCTGAACGTGTAGACCTCTTCAGCGTTTTTGTAGATTCTACATAGCACTCCATCAATTTGTCAAACACCTCATTTCCAAGCGCATCCACCATTGAACTCAGACCCTTGATAGCACACAAGTAGATGAATGAGTCGTCGTCTTCTATAGCATCTATGTATGCATCGAGGATTGATGGGGTAAGCGAGGAATCATAAGGCGAACCAAAAACAATATCCCTCAGCATGTTGAGCCCATGAGCTCGAACGGGAACGGCCATGTCCTTTACAAGCTTCATTGCTTGAGTAAATTTTTCTTGAGGTGTCTTTTTAGTGACAGTAACTACATCAGAGATGGGGTCGGCTTGCAAAGACAGAAGCAGCAGAGACGTCTCGCGGGTAACTGTTTTGACCGAGGAAGAAAGAGAGAGTTCAGAAATAGAGTCGAGATGGGCTATGATTGGATGTATTATAGAAAGCCCTTTCTCGTTAAGGGCGTTCTTGACTGCCGCTGTTTGTAAACATTCGGCCAATCGAGGGTGCCGCATGAGACATACCTTCAGTCGAAGTTAACAATTGACAAGCCAGTTCAACGAGACCTCTATTTCCATTTGGCGAAATATCCATCGCGTTTGCTCTCTTTGTTTCAACCTCAACAATCAAGGGCTTCTGTAGCTTTGAAGTTTGATCATATTCTTCATTCTCAAGCATGTTTGCCTGGTCTGCAAGAGTTTGCTCAATCCAATCAAGTAACTGCTCTGGCTCTACGAAAAGCTCTGAGCCTAGATGAGTCATAAGTTTCATTGTTAACTGAAGATGTAGCATAGCACTAGTAAAAGCATGTCATCGTTGGCCCTATTTGAGTGTAGAGAAAAATACTCACTCAATTGAAGGTTTGTTCCAAATACTCGACTTGATTCGCCAGAGATGTAAGGCCTTCAAGATTACCTGACAAGCAATCCTTGGTCGGTTGATGTTTTTGATAAAATTACACAGCAAGGTAGGGCTTGGCATAGATTTCGTTCGTACGCGAATTTGTTCCGCAATATCGTCTGAATCAAGTCCCAAGGGCTCTATATCAGGAGGGAAAAAATGTATATCCGACGTGCTGTCGGTATCCCATTGCCTACAGCTTTGTCGGCCAATTGAATAGAAAGTTGCGGAAGAAACCACGTACATGCCGTACATAAGGCTCACACCTTCATCCTCCTCGCGCCAAAATAAATCAAGCATCTCATCATTCATGTCTATCTTCCAACCGTTTCTAGTTTCTATCAAGTCCCATAATCGCTTCGCCCCCATCTCATTGTCGACAATCTTGCCCCAACTGTTTAACAAGAATGACAAGTCATCGATCAAGCGCTTTCTTGCGCCATTCTCAGAGGACATAGCAATACTGATGGCTTTTGGAGCCCGAACATCGAGTGACAAAAAAGAGTACAGAGAGAAAAGTGGCGGGAGAATACAGCCAACCAAAAAGTCGACAAAATCCGGAGTGGCAGGGTTGTGTACTAGCAACAGACGTATGTTCTGTATTGATCTCCAGATTGCCTGCCACGATGTCACTTCTATAATCTGATTGGAAGGAATGGTCAAAGGCAGTTTTGGGTGCCATGGCGAGTGAAGTTTGTTCTTTAACCAATCTTTGATAAAGTCATTAGATCTCCACAGTCGTTGGATGCAGTAACAGGCAGTGTTGACATAAGCAATAGGATGATGCGACGAAGTATCATCGAGAGGTATCATTGAGAAAAGCTCAGACAGTAGCCACGGATAGTATATCTCGAGTGTGACTTGACGGGGAATGCGTACCAAGACATTGAAAATATGGTCAAGACGCTTGCCGACGATGGATGCAACCTCATCTGTTCTAGCTGTGTCTCCCAGCACATTTTCCATTAAGCCTTTCACGCCTCCCGGCCGTCTGACTTGAGCCGTTAAAAGTCCATTGATAATTGTTTCTGGATACTTTGGCCACCCCCGGACCCAGCCGTTAGCTTTGGCGCCTTTTTTCCTCCCTTGGACCAGTAGCTTCAAAACATTCACCAAACTCGAGATTGCATGTCCTGGGGCAAGCGAAAGCAAGGCCTGCATCAGCGCCATTCGTAGAGAGGCGTAGGTTTCTGGCGCTACTGAAGGTGTGTATGCAAGTACTAGAGTGGAAAGGAACACAGGGAGTAGGTGGGAAGACAGAAGATTCTGCGTTATGGCTGTAGGCGCTGTAGGCACTCTTGAACTTGGCCCTGCTTCCGGGGCAGGAGAGGTACTCGTTTTCAGCAATTTGAGAATAGCATCAAGTGCTTGTGAAAGGGTGTCTGCGATCTCTTGACGAGGTTCTGGGAGAGATTCGGCATACCGCACCGTAAGCGGCAAAAGATACGAAAAAGTTGTATGCGACAGCATCAATCGCAAAAGTCGATGATCAGCCGTTCCCAAGAGGACTATAGTAGTATGAGTCGAATCTCTCAAGACCTGCGAAACATGTAGCTCACAATCTTTGTCTTCCAATCCGTCTCTCTGTTCTTGAGGCCAAAATTCTTTCTCAAGCGACGCCTGCATGGCCTTTATCATCGCAAAACATCTCTTGCCAACCACAAAGACAAGCTCGTCTCTCCTCTTCTTTCTACGTTCTTCATCCGTTACCTGCCCTTCGCAATCCCCTACATACTCCATTTCATCCTCATCGGACCATTCGGGTGATAGTTTGCGCCATTCTTTAGGCAAAGATTTGGAGCAGGATTTGAGACGAGGTAAAAGTTCTAAAGGATTTGCTGGGAGAGCTTTAGGTGGTTTGAGAAGAATATCTGCTGCTTTGAAAAGTTGCTTAAGATGCGGGCCGCCTTGCTGTTCTTTCGAAGAGGCTGGGTTGGCCATTGATAGGAAAGGCGCAACCTCTTTAATTTCTATTGGGAGATTTACAAAGTTGAAATATTATCAACATTGGGTCCAATCGTCGTTTTTTCTAATTGCAGATTTAAAACTTAAGATACGTACATACATATTCTTGTAAATTTTCCACAAGAATTTATTTGCTTCCGTTTTCCGTGATCTCTGTTCTTACAACTATCTGAAAGTCAAGTCTAAAACCTTTCCTATCGATACAGGGAGGTGGACCACTTGTTTTGTTTTCACCGTATGCCTGATGTTTATACTTCTTTTTCTTGCTCATTCATTAAAATTTTCTGCTCCTTCTTGTCATTCACATTACAGCATGGTAGTCTCATCATGAGGTCCTAACGGCGAGTGTTGTTAAAGATCATCAAGACAGCCTTCCTCACTAGATATTGAAAAGCTTGACATTTTTATGGAAAGAGTTGAGAGATCAAGAAAAATGAAAGAATAAGAAATGGCTGGACTTGACATTAAAGACTGCTTTGAAGAAGCCCTATACTATAGTGAATTAAAGTTAAAGAGTCAGACAAAGAATCTGATAGATGCAGACATGATTCTTGATGAGTCAGATTCAAGCGGATCAAGTTCTAGCACTGTCAAGAGAGTAAAATACCTAAATGGTAGTTTGGAAGTAATCATCAGATATCAAGATAACGATGGTGGTTGGAAAACAGTTCTCAGAGGCGCAGCTCCTTATGGTGATTTTGAAGTTAGTTTGGAGGGTAGTCTCAAGACTGCCAGCGACGCCCTTCAATCAGAGGCTGTTAATGGATGTAGCAAATGAACCAATATAGCCTTTGCAGCCAAAGGCCTTGCACGTACAGTGGGTGTTATCGGACTTTGGAGTGGGCAGTGTTGTCATACGACCACAAATCGCGCGCCTTCTCCGCTCCAGGTGACTCTGGCGCTGCTGCTGTTGATGGCCTGGGACGTATTTGCGGCATCATTACGGCAGGTGCTGGTAGTACGAAGAGAACGGATATCGCCCATGTCAAGCCTATTGGTTTTCTGCTTAAGGACATCAAGACTTGTTATCTCAACGCTTGTCTCATCTCGGTTTAGGGGCTGTCGTGAAGTCTGCCGCGAGGAGCTGGGTACGGTGGAGTTTCGTGGGGATGGTGGTTTGTTTCCAGAGTCTGTCACCGAAGTGTTTGAGTACTCTTGAGCTGAAACTTTGTACTTGACCACTTGTCCGTGTGTTTTGGGATATCATTGTAGTTTGTAAACCATCGCTTGCACATGATAACCGGTATGTGATGTCAAGCCGGATTGTCGTTTATTCTTTGTATTTTGAGCTACGAAGGACTTGACCATTTGCTATAGGATACTTTGCTGGCCACTTTGTCGTTATTGTAGCCTTCAAGTTTTACTTTTGCTTATTGGACTTTGCTTTGTTTCCTCTGAAACAATAATGGGTTTAACTCCAAGTGATTGTTCTTTTCGCACCATCGCCAACTAAAAGTTGCTTGGGACGCTATGAAGCATAATGAGGCGATGAGATTAGTTTCGATGCTCTTTAGCATGACTTGTCTGTTTTGGACAAAGCTTTGAAGCAGGCGATATGTTTGTTGTGCTATTGTACATTGTGTATTGCTTGTATAAAGAATTGAAAATGAAAATGAAATAAATCCGTCAAGTATCTTTGAAATCAAAAAAGGCACAAATTCAATAAAACAATCACATCAAATATAATGTAATTTCATCTCTTATCTTTCTTTATTCACCAATACTAAAACACTCATGAATACGACAAAACAATTGAGCTGGGCTCTCGCACCCTTCATATAACCATGTTCAGTCAGCCGGCCCAGTCGCATGCTTACGCTCTTATCCCGACATCCAGCTCACATCGAGGACTGACGCTTCCTAGTGCCTCAAGTCCTGCTTCATTAGAATCTGTCGATGACCTGCTGTCAGGGGATGACGGTCTGGATGATTTGAATGGAAGCATAAGGAGAGAAGCTCGTCTAGGAGAAGTTGATGAAGGAGCAGTTATTGTAGAGGGAGAGGAATCGTGAGTGCCATACACGGCAACGAGAAAGATATGTTTGAGAAGAAAACAAAAGGCTGAATGTGTGGCAGCATAACAAGATTTGTTTGGATGCTTGTATGCGTTGCAGCCATCTCTGGATTGCTTTTCGGTATGTATAATTCATATCATGCCTATCACTGGAAGGTGACTTTTAAGAGGTTTCTATTGTGATATATGGGCGGTTGTTTACCAAACAATATCTAGGTTATGACACAGCTGCCATCTCTGGTATGCTCGTCATCATTAGAGAAGACCTTGGATCAACTCTGAGCAGCTGGCAAAAGGTAGGTTTATGGTAGCATTGACTGTATTGTTTCTGTCGTCCAATATTGACCCATAATGCAAGGAAATGATTACATCTGCAACAACCTTGAGCGCTCTTCTGGGTGGTCTGGCAGCAGGGTATATGTCTGATTATACAGGTCGCCGTCTTGTCATCGTCTTTGCAAACATCGCTTTTATTTGTGGATCTCTATGCCAAGCTGTTTGCCATACTGTTTCCACCATGATTATCGGTCGATTTATCGTCGGTTTAGGGGTTGGTTTAGCAAGTTGCATAATTCCTCTTTATATTGGCGAGCTGGCGCCAACAATGTTTCGAGGGAGGCTGGTAACTATCAACTGTGTGACTATCACTTTGGGACAAGTAGTAGCATATGGTGAGTCTAATTCTTTTTGGGCAAAGATTGGCACTCAAGTGGATAGCAATTGGAACTGCATTTCAAAACGTCAACAACGGCTGGCGCTGGATAATAGGACTTGGTATATTACCATCATTTATACAGTTATTCTCTATCGGTTTCCTCCCAGAATCACCTCGTATTCTTCTCCTCAGATCAGACATGGCTGCTGCAAGGTCCATTACAACCCAGATATATCCTTTTGCAACGCCGGAGCAAGTCGACAGCAAAGTTAAATTGATGAAGGCCGCAGCAGACCAGAGTAAAAAGTACATTGAAAAGTCTACTCAGTTGGAGAGGTTCCAGCATTTGGTAACAATGGGTGTCAATCGTCGGGCTCTTAGTATGTATCATCATCAAATGCGCACATTGTCAGACTAATCCAAGAAAGTCATCGGGTGCAGTCTTCAAGCAGCTCAGCAGCTTTGTGGTTTCAATGCGCTCATGTATTATTCCGCCACCATCTTTGCAATGCTAGGCTACAGAAATGCTACTGCAGTTGGCCTCCTTGTAGCGTTGGTCAATTTTCTCTTCACTACTGTTGCGCTCAAAATAGTTGACCCACTGGGTCGGAGGAATACAATGTTGTATACGATGCCGATAATGGTCGTTTCGCTTGTATTTACTGCCATCTTTTTTCGCTGTAATACTACTATCATTCGAACATCAGGTATCCAAGTTGACATATCGCAGGCTTAACCTCGGATACTGGTGGCATACCCATTGAGGATCACAACTATTCCAGTTCTTACTCTGTCCTTATCCTCCTCTCAATGCTTCTATATGTTGCAGGATTCGCTACTGGTCTCGGTAATATTCCTTGGCAGCAAGGCGAATTATTCCGTTTGGAAGTTCGAGGCATCGGCACAAGTATCTGTACAGCGACGAACTGGGCTTGTAATTTATTGATTGCAGGGACTTTTCTGAGTTTAATGGATGCCGCGACACCAGGAGGAGCATTCGGGATTTATGCCGTGTTGTGTCTACTTGGATGGTTGTTTTGTTATTTCTTGTATCTGGAAACTTCTGGGTAGGTTTTTTTCTGCTGCGTATTCCGATTCGCAGCTCAAACTGTATTGCGTCTATTTTGTAGACTTTCACTAGAAGAAGTTTTTCTCGTCTTTGAAGAAGGATTTGGAGTGGAGAAATCCCAGCGTCTTCGAGAAGAAAAGCTGGCCAAAACCAACAAGCTGAGGTTCCGGCAAGCAATCTAAACGCCTGTCCCTTCTTGCTTTCCTCGCCATTCTTTTCACGCAAGCCCGTCCTCCATTAGCACTGATTTATTGGGGTAATATAGTGTATTTGCCTTTATGGAGCAAGTATAAACAGAAACCCTACGAGAAACTGTTGTTTGTCCTAAAGGCATCAGATTATGGCAACGCATATGTACAATCTTATTCTGGGGCATAGATACATAATGCAATTGCAGATTGTACCCCACCAACATCGGCTGGCCTCGAAGTAATGTACACGTTCAAGGCCAAGCAGCATATCTATACATAAGTAATAGTCGTGCCCATCCTCCACACTCCTCTGAATTTTCCAAGCCACCATGTAAGATAATACCATATCCACTTCAACCAATCGTCATTTGCCCGTGCCCTATTCAATCCTGCCTGGACTTGTTCAAGATACTTTGATGGCGTTGCTGGAGGCAACACTAATTGACGTTGTCTTCGACGTCGAAGTAGAGTGAGGATCATGATTATCAGAGGAATTGGCAATGCCAATATGTATCTCGAAAAAACCAAGCGCGAGACTATTTGCGAAACAGGTGCTGGAAGTTTGTTAGAGAAGGAATTGATAAATGTCGATATAGGAAAAGAAGTTCGAAACATTTGTTTATTCAAAGGCGACTCTTTGGAAGATCCTCTAGGATCAGTCCTAAATGTACCTTCTGAGCCCTCGCTATTGGTTTTCGACCCAGTCTCTACTCCAGCTTTAAGGCGTGAAATTCGATCCCTCATAGTCAAGCCTTGTGGAACAGGATGGGGTCGGGCAGTAGCTTCGCTAGAACTTGAACTGGTTGAGGTTGACCTTTCTGGGTGAAGTTGCGTATTTTGTGAGGATGGAAGGGACAATGGTAATGGAGAGATTGGCAGAACGAGCGAGGACAATGGAGATGATGTAGGCTGAAATTGGTTGATTGGTTTACTCTCAAGTGTTCGAAGATGCTTGAACAAGGCCTGTCGGGTTGCGTCAGTCACAATACACACGATAAGCTAATGGGTACCACAAACCTCTTTCTTTTTACTCCCCATCACGTCTTCCCCCTCCAAGAACCCTTTAGCCATCTCCCATTCTCCTTCTCGACTCAAAACTTCTCCGACGAATAGCTCTACCACCCTCAAATAGCCTTCTCTTGCACACTCTATCCGTTTACGTTCAAGGGCATCCTGGTCAGGCCGTTTATGAATAGAAGGGGTGATGGCTAATACGAAGCTATCTGAAAGGTTTGTAAACCAATTTTCGACCAGTGAATGAGCAAAATCCAACGCTGGCTTCACAGTAGACAGCTTCAATGAAGCAAGGATTAAGGTGGAAATTAGTTGAGGGGGCAGTAACTGGTTTGAGCCAATAGCCGAACGATAGTAAGCTGTTGTACACCGATGTTGAAGGTATGACAGTATCTCCTTGGGAGAAGCAGGAGGAAGAAGCATAACAAGGACTTGAGGGAGACCATCAACTTGGGATGGAGGATCCGTATATAGGGATGCTGTTGAGCTAATGAGGAGCTTGAGGGTCTTAATCATCCATTCTTCATCCATCTTATCACCTCTATTCTCTGCCTGCCTTGATTTCGCTGATCCCTCCAGGGTATACCATGGTATTTGTAGCCCATTCTTTCTCTTCAATAAATCCAATAATTGATTCAGCGTAGCTTGGGTTTTGACATGATCTCGTCGGACAAAAGATTGAACGGCGGTATTGTATAAAATTTCTACTTGCGATTCTTGCGGACGTGATATAGACGCAGATGAAGATGGCGATATAGATGTTGTGCGATGAGGCATAGCGGAAAGAGAATCAATGTGATTTACAAAAGGTAAAAGAAAAATAATAGATTTTTTTGAAGTGCAACTTGACCGGTTATGAGTCCCATTTACCGGCAACGACCGCCACTTTGGACATTCTCAATTATGACAAGTTTTGGTGGAATCAATGATTACTAATGATATACTTTAGGCAAGACATAATAAATACATGAATCAGATTACAAAGTACCTTAAACAGATTGGATAGCTCGTGTTTCCATCGTTCATCTCCCATTGAAATGTACAGTAGTAATCAATATAGAGTCTCCCATTCATCAGGTTATAACATCCTTGATCTTTTCCATCAAGCCTTTCTTGTGATGACCCTCTTCGTGGGCGGCGGTATCGTGCCCAGTGACAGCATTGTTATTGTCAGTCTTCCCATGAGCGTTGTGCCTAGACTGGTTATAAGGGAAGTTTGTAACATCTTCGTTTGCCGTGGTTTGGCCTTGGAAGTTGGTAGCGTCAACACCGCCAGTGTGGCTTCCTGTACCAAACCCAGTACCAGAATGGGGGACAGCATGAGAGCCTAGGACTCCACCTGTGCTGCCAACGTTTTGACCAGTGGTGCCGGAGGCAGGCTCATAAGCACCTGTCGAAGAGCCATGAGTGCCGAGGCCTGTTACATCATGATATGAACGCTCACTAGGTATCGTGCCGCTGACAGGGTTGATGGCGTTATTGCCTTCCCTTCCAGTCAAGGCAGAGCGGCCTTCGGGGCCCGATTGATTGGACTTGAAAACCCCTTGATCATCTTCATAAGCGCCTTTACCAAGGCGATTGGTGTTGGACGTAAAGTCTTGGCCAGAAGTAGTAAACTTCTTGATATTAATAGTAATACAGGAAATTAGGATTCTGACTCACAATACCAGCCACACCTCCAGACTGTTGTTTAGCAGGATCTTCCGAGCCAGAGTGAGGCAGGGTTCCATCGTAATTGTGAGTCTTTCCAGTGCCGTGCCCGGTCAGGCCAGTGTTTGACCTACAAACATTTGTCAATTCGTCTGGTTCTTTATTTAGTAGAAGGACTCACTGGGTAGTCCTGTGCTTGTCGGTGTCAAACCTTTCAGTACCTGGAGCGCCACCAGTCAAAGGTCCACGGTCTGTGGAACGCTCATAGAGAGCAGCGTTCTCTCCAAGATGTCCAATCTTATCCGTAGGATGAGTGTTGCCGCCTACGGCTCGATTGGTGTCGAACGCGGAGTTACCGGAGCCATAGTTCTCACCTTGGCTACCATAGGTACCACCATGGTTCTTGCTGTAGTCGGCTACCGTGGCTCCCTATGTAAAATATTAAGTAACGAAATGTTAAACATGACAGCCACATACGCCATGATGGGTACCACTTTGATTGTATCCCGCGGATCCAAGCCCAGTAGTTGTATGAGCGCCAGCATGTTTGTTTTGTTCATGCTGGGCAAGGCCAGCCACTCCAGCCCCAATCCCACCGGTACCAATGGCAGCATCTCTGCCATGGTGAGTACCATATGCATCCTGTGTGCCAGTGCCATAGTTGTTACCAGCAGAGTTCTAGAATAAATATTAGCTTGAAAAGTGCCTGGTACTCAAAAAGGCTTACGCCTAGACCAGGATTAATCCCGGTTTGGCCAAACTGTCCTTCTGAGCCAAGATTTGCACCGTGGTGCTGAGAGTCAATACCCCTGACATCTTGACCAAATCCGCTTCCTCGGCCCTGTTCGTTTCCTGTCGCATAAGCTGTAGAAGTGTGTGTGCCACCTTGTGCAGCGCCAGGAGGAAGGTTTCCAGTAGCCGTAGAGTCTTCAAATGGCTCTCGTCCCGTGGTCCCAGGAGCTCCGCTGTCAAACAATCAGAACTTTTGCCCAAAACCAACAACAGGTAGACAGAAAGGCCCACCTGTGGAGTGTTTCTTGAATTTTTTGTTTGATTCCAGACATGTTTCAGTAGTTCAACGATAATGAAAGAGAGAAAATTCAATTGTTGGATGGAATATATATCAGCAGGCCGGCTCTCCCAAGGAGATGACGCAGATGATGGCCTCATGGTGTCTACTTCCGCTGATATGACGTTTCGACATATCAGTCACGCGCCTTGCAAGCAGACAAGATCAAGTTACGCAAGTCATCGTGATACGTACCGTAATAATGAATGCTATGACGTTCAAGTCAATACTTTGTGAATGGTCACTGACGTCAAATGCACCACAGCAGAATGACGGTGGTCCTGATGCGAAATAGTCAGTCGTGGTGGAGGTTAGCCAACAGGGACAGATAGGCGCGGGAAGCATCTATGCATGCCTATCTGGGATCAGCTCTCAATCCACACCTCCGTACCATCATCCCGTTTCTCGATTCTCCATATACTCTCTCCGTCATCATTCGCCAACACCTCTCCTTCCCCGACACCATGGGCTCTTTTTACGCCTTCCTTTTCTAATCTTTCGCCTAGTTCTCTGGCAACACACAGGCCGAGATCGTAGAAACCGTCATTTGTGGTAGCATTGAACATTCCCATGTGGGCACTGACTTCGTCGGACGCTATTGTATTAGTTGCCGGTTTAAAGCGAGAGAAGAGGGGATGGGCTATTGGAGGAAGGATGGAGAATGTGCGAGTGATTAGGTGCTTTGGAGGTGATGGCGGCAGATGTGTGTAATAGCTGCTCATCATTAGCTTTTGTGCAATGATCGTTATGGTAGCATGGATGACTTGCTTTGTAAACAAGACATCTTGATCTCTTGAAAGCTCGTTAATGGCTCCTAACCGTTGTTTCAAGCCATCTTCATCCCAAAGATTTTTGACAAATGTCATGTGATCATACCCCCATTTCCAACCCGTCACGAAGTCTTCCCGTCTATAGTAGGCAGCTCCAACTGCTGCTGCTCCCAAGGCCGCTGCTCCAAGGCCATACAGAGTTTTCGGCGATGCCTGAACGTTTGAAAGGGCTGACCAAAATGATTTTGTTTGTTCATCGCGCTCGTTAGTTACCGTTGCAGGATTGTTTACAGCAGCAGCCTTATCCTTCCCTCTCATTAAGGAATCGGGGTGACCAGACGGCGATTGTTTTCCATCCTTGCTCTGACCAGCATTTTTCTTTCCAAACTTTCCCAATCCTAAACCGATTGCAAATGGCGATACCATGGTAGCTGCGTTCGCTATGCTTTTTGCTTGGTCGAAATAAGATGCAACCTGGGTCAGATGGTGTTTAAAAGTATGAGGATGAAGACCCAAGTATGGTGTGTCAAATGCTAGAACGCTAATAATTCGTGGCCACATTGGATCACCCGGTCTAGTATTGTACGCGATATCCCTCGCTGTATCAACACATAATAAACCTCCCATACTACAAGATCAGCCTTAAATATCAATTAGAGACTTCAATGAAACCTACGAATGACCCAAAAGGACAACCTTTGCCTTTCCAGCCCCTCCGCCTTGACCATGGTCATTCTCAAGTTTGACCACCAGCTCTGTCAGCCAGTCAACAAAAGCCAATGTTGCTGCATGCTTGAGATTGACATCAGCCAAAACTCAAACCCGCATTATACAACTTACCAGTTCGCCTCTTGTCTGGTACATCGGAAAGACTTTTGACGCCACTCGAAGCGAGGGATGAGTGGATTGTAAGAGATGGACGATACCTACAATCATCCTTAAGCTCAACTCAACGACTCGCATACATTTGCTAACGATCTGGAAACGACTCAAACGTCACATTATTTCCCTTGAACCTACGAGGATAAAGATTGAGCTGCTAGAAATCCGGCTCTGCACTTGACAAACTCACCCGTGAACCCATACCAGAAGCAAGAGATCTTGAGGCTGTTTTTCTGTTGCCATTTTGATATAGCGTATGATCTGTCCTCTGGCAAGTTGTTTTGAAGATAGGCTGAATATTCATAGAATTCTAATAACAAAGAGTATCCGTTGTGATATTACAAGAGATTTGGTGATTTCGGAGTTTGTCAATCTCCGTGTAGATATTGACAGTATCCGTTTCATGAATTTAATTTCGAGCTTAACTTTGCAAGAGTATCAGTTGAATTGAATGAGAGCAAGGCTCTCGTTGCAAGAAGGCAGAAGCGAGCCAGGAAGATGCGAGATAAACGTTGCTTCGAGAATATGTCTGACGTCCATCGTCATACCTTTTCATATGAAGATATTTTGACCTTGAGGTTGATGATTGCAACGACCGTCGGCACTGCCTAGAATGGGAGCATAGTAAGGCGACTTTTCTGCTTATTGTTCTAAGATTTGATCTTTGTAGATCACTCTCTGATAGTAGAATGTCGCGACATAATATGAGCCGTTTTCTTTAATCAAGTCACATAAGCCTCGTCTGCTCTCGTTATGGCTGCTTCTTGCTATAGCAAAGATACCTACTTGCATTTGATATCTTTGTCTTGAAGAAAAGAGGTACTATTGAAATAGAAAGTCATTCAAAACACATTTATCTTTCGGTAATAGTATTTTGAGATTGAAGTTGCTACAATCTTCCGTGCGCCTATCAGGTCAAGGCACCTTGAATTTTCCAATCATGATTTTGTTAAACTATCTTTTCATTTTCAGTATACAGTTTTACTTTGAATAATAATCGGTCTTAGGCTAAAAGCAAAACATAGTAAGGAATTAAGGATGTTTGCAGTGACGGTAGTTCCACCTAGCTCAAATCAGACCTCTCTTGAAGTCAATTCATATCCCACAAATCACAAACAGCTGACTCAAGAAGCAATGGATTTGGATGAAGATGAGTATGGAGGTGCCGGGCCTAGTAGGAGAAGCGTGATAACACCGGGAGAGGTAATAACGAGCAGCAAGGAATTCATGAGGTAGGTAATAAGCGCTTAGAAAGTCATGGCAAAGTTGATATCCCTCGATAGAGGCCACGGAACTTATATTGAAGATTCCGACGTAATTGCCTCTGTAGCGGGTACCATTGAAAGAGTAAACAAATTGATATCTGTCAGGGCGACTCGGTCAAGGTTGGCATGTCTGTTGCTTGAATAATTCAAAGCTCAAAGAGAGTCCATAGGTACAATCCAGAAGTTGGTGACCTCGTCATAGGTCGCATCGTGGAAGTGGGAGCCCAAAGATGGCGTGTAGACGCAAAGGGCCGACAGGATGCGGTATTGATGCTTTCAAGTGTGAATTTGCCGGGCGGAGTGCAGAGAAGAAAAATTGAGTCAGACGCGCTCAAAATGAGAGAATTTTTGGCTGAGGGAGATGTGAGTTTCTTGAAAAGCAGGTTCTAGGAGAGGGCGTGCCAATGCGACTTAGCTTTTGGTAGCAGAAGTCCAGGCTTTTTTTGGCGACGGAGCCATGTCATTACATACTCGGTCCCTCAAATACGGTAAAGTATGCTCATTTTTGTATTTTATAGTGCTATTCCTAACATGCTTGCTGTAGCTACGCAACGGCTTCCTCATCAACGTGCCTCCTCAACTTATCCGTCGCTTGAAGTCACATTTCTATCATATTCCTCCTCCTTGTGGACCTACTGGTGTGGACGTGATTTTGGGGCTTAATGGTTATGTCTGGGTTAGCAATGGAACATCACAGGAAAAACGAGAAGGAGGCGAAGGATTTGACTCCGAAGGCGTGTATTCAAATCAAAATGATGTACGTGTTTCTTCGTCATGACCGATAAACGACTGATCAATATCTAAAAAGGATATAACTCCTGAAGGAAGACAGGCCATCTCACTCATAGCAAATGTCATCAAATTTCTGGCAAATGAGGGCATCCCACTGACAGACACTCTTATTGGAGAAGCATACGCCTGGGTCCAGGTTAATGTCCCACCAGGATCAGGCCCTCTAGAGGAAAAGGTTGCAAAAAGACTCCTGGATGAGGTTGTACGTGTGGAAGCTTCTGAGTGATAGATTAGAGACGTCAATTGTCATGCATAACCCTACATGTGTTAAAAAGGGTATTTATACACAAAAGATTCATTGTATAGTGGTTCGAGCATGCATAACCACCCTAGCACTCTGCGATACGCACTCGTCTATGATATTCCTATTCTTTAGGCAGGCATGGGATGGAGATGGGGCGATCTCCATTTCGGCTGATATGCCACTGATCGCGATTCAAGTTGTCCTTTACTTCTATCTTTCTTCAACTTTTAATTCATTTACCCTCATCCTAGATATAGCGATTTCTAATGGCTTTTGCGCAGAACATTTCAAGGTTGATAGGTGAGCTCTCCTTATCGTGCCATAATATTATTGCTCTACCGAGAGAAGGAAGGAGGTACCGCCGCTTGATCTTGGTCAAACTTTTACTGTCGGTTCCAAAGCTATACTAACAGATTTTCTATTTGTGTCCATTAGTACCTGTCGCTATCGGCGCCACTGTTATCCAGTCGTCATTGTACGATGTTCCTGGTGGATATCGAGCTGTTCTCTTTGACCGTTTTTCTGGTGTCAAGCCTAATGTAAGTGAAGCTTTTTACACTCGTGTTTCTGCACATACAGTCGATAATCGCTCATGAGCGGTAAATAGGCCTCAAACGAAGGAACACACTTCCTCATTCCATGGTTGCAAAAAGCAATTTTGTATGATGTCAGGATCAAGCCTAGAAACATCTCCACCACAACTGGTTCCAAGGGTAAGTCTTAGTGTTTCCTTCCACAAAGATTATAGGATTAGGATATGCTAACTAGTCCTTTTAAAGACATGCAGATGGTGTCTCTGACGCTTCGTGTGATGTCCCGGCCCGATATCAAACATCTTCCCAAAATTTATCAATCTTTAGGCCTTGAGTAAATCTCCATCGACCGGCTCGGAAGCGTGTGTTAATTTCTGTCTAGTTACGATGAGAGAGTCTTGCCCTCTATTGGTAATGAAGTCTTGAAAGCTACAGTTGCTCAATTTGATGGCGAGTTTCTCTTATGTGAGCTGAAAGTGTGATGTTTAATGACGGTGGCAATAGCATCTGAATTGATCACAAATCGCGAAATTGTTTCTGCTAGAATTCGCGATGACCTTTTGAATCGAGCAAAGGAGTTCCATATTCAGCTCGAGGATGTATCCATCGTGAGTTGAACGATGATATGTTGTTATAATTACAATATGGCTGATAAGTAAAAATTTGTAGACACATATGACGTATGCCTCATTCGTATTTGTTTCACATCTGAAAAATATTGACGATTGGCCATAGTTTCGGAAAAGAGTTCACTACCGCTGTTGAGCAGAAACAAATTGCTCAACAAGACGCGGAAAGAGCAAAATTCATTGTAGAAAAGGCTGAACAATTGCGTCAGGCCGCCGTCATTCGTGCAGAAGGCGAAGCGGAAGCTGCCAATACCATCTCCAAGGCTCTCAATAAAGCAGGCGATGCCTTTGTACAATTTAGGAGGATCGAGACTAGCAGAGAGATTGGTGTGTACTTGTTCTCGTGACTTGTTGAAAACAAATTCACTGATACGAATTAGCCAATACATTAAGTCAAAACAAGAATGTCAGCTACGTGCCTGCAGCCAATGGCAACATGCTTTTGCAGGTCCCTTCTCAGCAACAATAAAATAGCAAAGCCTCACAATCAGAATGCAATATGGTTCAAAAAGCTTGTAGTCTGTATATGCAAACAACTATTTTATTTCATTAATACATGTTATCTTTTAGGGGAATCCAAAGTATTGGGGTTTACACTGTATTTTGATGGAATATATTCATCAAGTCGTGGTCTCTAATCAGTAAAAACAAATTGTCTCTGGTCTCTTTGTCTACCGCCTATTCTAATTTGGATGCTACCAGCTCCAAGATTTCTCTGGTGGACTTTCCAATATTTTTCAGATCCTTGGAAACTGCTTGCCAAACGGGACCATGGTGTGGCTGTGCTTGTATGCACTTTTCAATGACTGCGTCCTGCCGCTCCTATTTTGTCCGGTTAGCGTAAGCTGTACAGAAGATAAAGCAGTAAGTGATCAATTTACAGGCTCGCCATGTTGTCTCTCAAACTTCAACCACCAACCCCAGGCATCTCCCCAATCAGCATCTGCAGTAATTGCGTTTTGCATCCACTGTCTTGTCTTCTCAATTTTCCTTTCGCCTAAAAACAGCCTAGCCACTGCCACAATGACTGATGGATGTTCGCCGGCTTTTTTGAGGGCATCAACAGATCGACCTTTGCGCTGCTGAGGAGCCTCCATGAAAATTGCCATAGACCATAGTAGAGGTGAAGTGGGGCATTCCTGTAATGCTCGAGCAAGGACAGATTTAGCTTGTTGAGTACTGCCAGCCCGCTCTTCAATCTTGATACTCTCAACCCACAACTCATCATTTCTTGGATTATGTAACCTGGCTTTCTCCAGCAAACTCCTCGCTTTGATGACAACGCCAGCCCTTACTTCAAGTCTTGCCGACAAGATCCAGAGAGCAGTACTTTTGGGACAAGATCGACATCCTTGGGCATAGACATTCCGAGCGGCAGATACTTCCCCAAGAGACTCGTAAATTTGCCCACGAATCATATACAATTTGCCAAAAGACGTGAACTTGGCGATAGCAGCATCGAGCGTTTTAAGAGACTCATCCAGTTTGCCTAATTGACGTTGCAAGACAGCGGACTTCATCCAAACTCTCTCTGTATCTGCCTGCGCCTTGGCTTTTTCCAAGATCTGCAAAGCGGCCTCCATCTCGCCGGTCTCAGCGGCCAGCTTGGCAGCAGCAAGGAAAATGCTCTCCGAGTCCTCATTCTGCTTGAAAGCTTCAGCCAGAATCGCTTGAGCTCCAAGGATGTCCCCGCCGATCCATTTTCCTTTCGCAGCCAAAAGCCAAAGATCTTCAGCATGGGGACAGTTAGTGTAACCTTGAGCAAGGATTTCTTGAACTGCTTCCGGTGTACCATGTACCCTCTCAAACTCGGCCGCTTTGTTCCATACAGATGGAATAGTAGGGAACGTTTCCAAAAGGACAACATAGCACGCTCGAGCAACTTCGTAAAAGCCGCCTTTGGTAGCTCGCTCTGCGTCTTCGAGCCAAACGAGCTGCTGATCTTCTTCTTCAATGTCCTGACGAATGGTAGCTTTGACGATGGCCTGGGCAGTGATAGGGGAACCATCTTGTTCGCATTTTTCGGCTTCTTGTAGCCATTGCTCGCGGGAAAGAATGACTTGATTTTTGCGTAAAGAGTTGACAGCAGAAGCCATCAATTTATTGACTTGCGCGGCAAGTTTTCTTCTATGTTCGGTTTCGTGCGCTGCTTCGTCCTCAACCTTGATCTCGCCCTTTGCCACAGCAGATGGACTCTGCTCTGCTAATCTACCAGCAGCGATCCAAATCTCATGAGAAGTTGGTATACGCTTCCTAGCAGAGTTGAGGACCTGCTTAGCATTCTCTGGGGTTTCAAGTCGTGCAAGCGTTAGCCATAACTCCACGCTGGTGGGAATGACCTCAACGGCTCTGGTCAACAGCACTCTAGCATCTTCTGGATCATCTTCTAGGTTAACAGTCTCCTTCCATAATCTGACAGAGTTAGGAATCCATTCAAGGGCTTTTCGAAGGACACGCTTTTTAGCATTGATGTCGGTTTCGAGCTCGGCGGCTTTGAGCCATATCTTGACAGACTTGGGGACATGCTTGATAGCACGTCCAAGGATAACCTTAGCATTTTCAGGAGTCTTTATAGCATATCAGCCGTGAGGAAAGCAACTGAGAAAGATAAAACCCACATTCAGCTCGGCAGCATGGAACCAAACATCCTCGTTTTGAGGGCATTTTTCACATCCTTCAGCGATGATTTTCCTAGCGGCCACAGTCTTCTTTGCATGTACCTCTAATGATGCAGCTGCTATCCATCCTGGCGCATGTTTGGGATTGGACTGTATAAGATTCTGGAGAAGTTGTCGAGCTTGCTTGATATCACCTATCTGAGCATCACTCTGAACAATCTGGCTGTTGAGCGCTGTCATGTAGCCGCGAGGATCAACGCTGGTTGCAGAACCATTTGAAGCATCTTTGGAAGCGCGATCAAGCTGAAGCGACAAAACACGATCTCTGGCATTTCCTATTGATACAAGATCAGTTTCTGCGCCATCAGCAGGAGTTTGAAGGCCCTAAATAGCCATGTCAGCTCAAATAGTAATATGGACCAGTATGGGCATACCTCCGCAGGATCCAACTCCCCGACCATGGCATTTCTTTTGACAGCGTCTGCAATGACACTGTCACTGACATTATAGCTCCTTCCATTTTGGTTTTCCTCTAATCTCAAATTGGCTTTTCTTCTTTTGCCAGTCAGGTTTCCGGCTTCTGGAATAGCGTCCCAGTCTTGGTCTTTTAAACTTGATAATGACCTTTTAAGATCAGCAAACTGAGTTTGTAGCTTGGGATTCCTAGCGCGATCCTCAGCGGCAGCCTTGGCCTCCGCAGCCTCTCTTCTGGCCTTTCTTCTAGCATCCATCCTCGCGTCCACACTATCCCATACACGATCAGCCTCCTCGTCATCTGCCTCGTACACTGTCCCGGCAAATAGATTTCTCTCATCGTCAGGATCTTGGTAAGCGTCTGGATCAGGGATCTCTTCTTCTCCTCGTTTGGCTTGTGCCTCTGCTATTGTCTCGGCAGATGGACCTTCACGAGCGGGTCCGATATCTGATCGTGTGGTAAACCCAGATGCGCTTTTAGGAAATGTCAGCAACAATGACTTCTTACACCATGTTGAAATTCGTATCTCACCCTCGTCCTAGACCAGCGACGTAAGACGCCGGAGCAGCCATCTAGAAAGCTATCAGCCAAATATCATTATCAAAGAACTTACTTACGCTCAGAAAGTTGTAGCGGACATCCTTAGGTACATGCTTCACCGTACCTACGTTGCTCATTTTGAATCCCTTATTGGAAAAAAAAAGTATTTACAAGAGAAAGTAAAAAGTCAAAGAAACAGAGGTAGCAAAAGTCAAAGGTAGTAATAGAAAGTAGGTGGCAATTATAATTACGTAATACATTTACATTGAATAATTATTTACAATAATTCTGAGAAAGTCATCTTATTAATCAAGTAAAAGCAAGCCAAACAAATAAAATAAATGGCTGAAGTTATAGACACGCCGGTATCTCGCAGACTATCCAACGTCAACAATATCATAATAGTATTGTCTGGCAAAGGCGAGTGTTTTCCATCTTTTCCTACTCTATAGCTGACGTCTAACAGGTGGAGTGGGCAAATCCTCCTCTGCTGTTCAGCTGGCTTTGTCGCTACTCAATATGAGCTCCACGAATCGAGTTGGTATGATTGACCTAGATATAACAGGTCCATCATTGCCACGTATGGTAGGACTTGACACTCCTGAAGCAACAGTCCACCAGTCCTCATCCGGTTGGGTTCCAGTTTATGTTGATCAAGCGCAAAGACTAGGTGTGATGAGCATTGGATTTCTGTTAAAAGACAGAGGGGATAGCGTAATTTGGAGAGGACCAAAAAAAGACGGTATGATTCGACAGTTTTTATCAGAGGTCCGTTGGGGAAATTTAGATTATCTGGTCATTGACACCCCTCCAGGTAAATTAGTATTATGTACACAAGTAAAACACCTACTGATAGAAAATAGGAACATCTGACGAACACATATCGCTCTTAACTCACCTGCATCCCCTGCTCACGCCAACAGCATCCAGACCGACAACACCGTCGTCAATCCTCATCTCCACACCTCAAACAACTGCTCTGAATGACACTCTCAAGTCTCTTTCTTTCACTCGTAAACTTTCCCTTCCTGTCATGGGTTTAGTAGAAAATATGGCAGGGTATGTTTGCCCCTGTTGTGGAGAAATCAGTGACACATTCGGGATGGGGGGAGGAGAAAGCTTGGCTCAGCAAGAGAATGTGGGATTTCTAGGAAGAGTGCCAATTGATACGGTGCTTGTGAAGCTTTTAGACGCTGTTTCAAAAGGAGATGTCCTCGGTCAAGGAGCAGTATCCAAAAGACGATCGCCCGAAGACGAAGAAACTGAAGATGAGAAGGGGCATTTCCCCCTGTTGGACAGATATCTTGAGACAACATCCTCAAAAGTATGGAGAGACATTACCGACAAATTGATACAGAGAATTGAAGAACGCAAAGAGGGCATCAGAAGAAAATTGGAAGCCCAAGATACCTCGGCATGAATTATAGATTCAGATCATTTTGTTGCACGCATTAATGCACCCTACAGCTAGCCTGCTTTACCCTTTTAAAAGCTTTTCGCCATCGGCAGATGACTTTTTGAAAGCCCCAGAAATACTCTTACAACAACTGTCGGAATGGCATATAAGCCCAAGAACACATACAATCATATGTTGAACTGAATTACTTACCGGGCTAAGAAAAACCGTTCTCTCAGAAAACCTTTCCTCTCGTCTTTGGTGTAGACCTCGATCCACTCATCAGATGTCCTCAGCCAGTCCTTCAGCTTGACAAATCTGGCGCAATCCCTTGCGTTTCGTCTCATACGCTTGCAACAAGAGTATTCGAGCCATTCTGCGACCTGTATGTTGAAAGGCAATCGGAAATTCTTGCTCCTTGGCAGACCTTCAGCGCCTACTATTGTTAACTTGGGCCCAGCCTTCCAGTTTCTGAAATAGGCTGCCAACACCTGTAAGAAATGTTCCTCGGCGGCCGGAATCCACCTATCCGTCCTCGATGGCCTTTTGAGAACAATGACAAGTTCCTCAAAACTGGGAAGCGATTGGAAAAACACTCTGTCACTTTCACATAGCCAATTTTTGCTCTCACACACATATATCAGGCGCTTGACAGACGGTAAGATACATGACGGATACGGCTTCCTAGAAAACCACCACGGGCGCATAGCTACCCCATCCGCAAGAGAGAAGCGGGGCATGTTGGTGAGGATAACGGTCTTTGGATGCAAATTCCTGAGAAAAGGTGAACCTGGAATCAATTGAGTGGTATTATTGTGAAGGTGTAGTGGACAGCGGGCGACATCCTCAATCAAGTAGTCCTTATCGGGAGGCGGTTTGTGCACCAGATGGAGAGTCTCCAGTCGTGGAAGAACTTGTTCAGGCCTTCCAAAAACATAAATCCCGCAAAGCTCGTTATGGCAATGGAGTGTGAGATGCCGTGTGTACCGAAAATTGGCAGACGCAGGACGCCTCGTATGTTCTGGTATGTAAAGCCATTCTGATTCTACTGTTCTTCTGATTCCAGCGCTGCTTTCCTCTTGACGGTCATTATTTAACGGCTTAGGTAAAGTAGCCCACCAGTCACAATCAATTGTGACTGCTTTGTATAGCAAAGGTATACTCAGTTGATTCCAACTCTTGGATACACGCGCAGCGATACAGAGTACACTTTGGTCGCACTGCTTGAGTATCTGTTCCACGATGTCATCTGCGGATATACAATACGCCTTGCCAGACTTGAGTTGGCGTTTTAGTCTTTGAAAACCCATGTTGTTTAGGCTTATGGTATGTTGTGTAACTAAATCGAGAAGGGAGGTGTTGAGAATCAATGGCAGTGAAAAGCATGAGAACGTTTCGCATATAACTGATAGCAGTTTACAAAGAACAGTGAGAAACAATGAGTATATTTTACAAGGATAAACCCAGAGTAAGCGGAAATACCAGCTAGCGGATAGACACAGACGACAAAGAGTTACAAAAGGTGATCAGTCGGAAAGACGTACGTATGTAATAGACCATCATGTACATGTTAGGAAAGAATAAAGCAGAAGAGAATTGTAATACATTTGATTCTATTGACGTATTCGACATATCCGCAGACTTTGAGTTTACTAGTCGTCAGTCAATTTGTACGCAATACCATTCAACTTTCTTGTTACTTACTGGCTATTTTAAACCTTTCAGCTTTTGTATTTCATGTTTGTTTTTACTATTCTTACTTTTCTTCAATCACATCATCCTAACAAGGAATTTCCTTATAATAAACAGTACCCATTGCTTGTTCAGAACCTAATCCCTTGTCTCACTTTCTTGCATAGTGGCTTCTTTTAAGGATTACATAGTGAAGGGGTCACAAGATGGTAACTAGTTCAGAAAGATATATCTCTTTACAAAAGTAGAAATATAAAAAAAGGTCTCGCTGGGGATCGAACCCAGATTATGAGAATCTGGAGATTATTCAGAATCTCATGTACTAACCATTATACGACGAAACCGTTCTCGGTCGATACCCAGAAAATAAAATCATAAAATTAACAATATATTTAAACTTTGGAGATTATAAATGCTTATCGTTTGGAAGTACTTCATTGGAATATTACACGTCATCACTAAGTCGCCTCATCGCGTTTCGTGTTTCATGAAAGAAATCGCGTCGCTAATAGATATTAATTGTTTTCCTTCAACGCGTTTCTTTTTTTGTTTGCATCTTTATATAATCGAGAACAAAATTAAAAATGGTAAGCGGCTTCAATTACAGATTGGAAGCACATGCTGACCCCTCCATAGTCCATTGTGAGTTCTCTCAGGCAATCGCACGTACTCATTGGATAACCAGGGTTGATACATAGGTCAACATTCGCAATATAGAGCTTCTAAACAATCCAGCTAAATTTGACGATCCATACAGCTTTCGTATCAAATTCGAAGCTATCGCTCCACTAGTTGAAGGTAGGTTCATCTTTAACATCCGCCATGAATAGAGTGGAAGTGCGTTGGACTTCGTCCTCTATGCGCCTTTGGGATGGTGGTTCATTTAACTCTCTACGAGCAGGTGTTAATTGTATTTCCCGTCCACAAGATATATATGCAAACCAAATGCTGACGTCTTTCTGTGGAATAGACTTGGATTGGAGATTGATCTATGTTGGAAGTGCAAGTTCAGAAGAATTTGACCAGGAACTTGATAATTGTTCAGGTGCGCTTTGATTCTCAGCCTTTATCTTGTAACCTTAATTTGAATCGTACAGTTGGTCCGATTCCGGCTGGTATAAACGCTTTTGACTTTTCTGCGCCTGCACCTCAACACCACCTTCTTCCATCTATTGAGCCGGACGAAATCCTTGGTGTAACAGTAATCATAATTACAGCATCTTACCGTGAAAAGGAATTTGTCCGCGTTGGATACTATGTCAACACTTATTATGAAGACGAAGAACTGAAGGACAATCCGCCCAGTGTTGTTCAATGGGATAGGCTATATAGGAATGTTTTAATTGAAAAACCAAAGGTTACTCGGTAGGTCTGATCTTACACCTCTTGTCATGTAGAATGAGAGTAAAGATCAGATGCTTATAAGAGACAGATTTCAGAATCCATGGGATAATCCCCTCCAATCCAACTTATTTGACACGCAAACTACTCAAGTGCCTTCTTCAGCTGCTGCCAATCCAGATTTGTTCAATACCCCTTTGCCTCCACCTATTCAACGGGCTGTGCCTGCACTCGGAGGGTCTGATGAGAACGGAGGCATGGAAGTGGACCATTCTGTAACGGCTGCTTAATTTAATGAGCTAGTGGGCGAAGAAAAGGTGTAGAAAAGAACGAGTATGTAGAAGGTAAATGTGTGTACGAGCAACATTTTTAATTTGGCATGCTACATTATTCATATAAATGCGACGCAATCATTATACCCCTGTCATGAGAAAATTGGGTAAAGACATAAAAGAATCAGGAGAAAATCATTCCGTGTTATATGTATATTATATTGACCACTTGTGTTTACCAAGCCAGCACTTTCACGACTTTCATATCTTAACCTTGCGCCCCATCATACATTCATCAACTCTCATGCATTTTTCCCAACATCCTCCTTCAAAGACACAATTCTGTTGAGAATAATGACATCTCCCTCTCTTCTACCTGGTTTCGCATCCGTCTCTTGAAGGCAGCCTAATTTCGATTCTCTATCAAGCGTGAAGTAGGCGAGTCGCATACCTTGAAATCTGATATTTTCGGGTCCAACAAGCTGGTCGGCAGTGACCACAGGCTCGTCTTCCTGATGTTTTGCAGCTTCCGATCCTGGAATAGGCGTGGAAGACGCATCAGGCTTGGCTGCCTCAGCCTTCGCTATTTTGGTACGCTCCTCTCCTTCTCTGCGAGCCTCTGTTATCATCTTTTTAGCAAGCTCATAGAAAGCGGGTTCAATGACAGCGTTCCTGTAGACAACAAGCGAATCGGGGTCAATATCATTGATAAAGTTGGGTGGAGGGGGCTCGGATCGGAAGAGAGGGTGAAAGTATCGGACTTCAGAGATATGTGCTGCTTCAGCTACATTGACCCATTGAATGTAAGCTTTAGGCTTAGGGGCGTTACCCATGTTTTCCAATTTGCATAAAATTTCTACCACATTGCCTGCTTCGTCCTTTCGATATGAAGTGCAAGTAACCGGGAAGGGAGCTTTAAACAACCCCACAGTCTTTCCAGGCGCAAGGCGAAAGTAGTCTGGGGAATCGGTTTCGCGAAAATCATCGGAGGAGATAAATACTTCTCTTGTGAAAGAGGTTGTAATGGTTCCCATCTCAGGGTGTTTAGGGTGAACAGGGACTTCGACGGGAACTCGGTAGTCTTCAGGTACGTTCTCAATAACAATCTTTAGTGGATTGAGAACCATCATTAATCTCGGCACACTGTCCTCCAGATACTTTCGAATTACTGATTCGAATTTCTTTATCTCTGTCGTCGACTGAAGAGTTGTAACTCCCAGTTCAGCCACAAATGCCAGAAGTGCGCCGGGAGGAATGCCTCGTCGTCTTAAAGCAATGATGGTGTAAAGCCGGGGATCATCCCAGTCTTTAACAAGGTTGTTTTGCACAAGTTTGGCGATTTTACGCTTGGAAAGGAATGTACCCTGGAGGTTGAGACGAGCAAATTCATATTGACGGGCTTTGTAGACAGTGAGGGCATCACACAGCCATTCATATGATTCGCGAGCAGGAATGAATTCAGTTGTGCAGAGGGAATGACTGTTAAAAGCATTGATTAGAATAAACATTCTAACGTGGCAAGCCACCATGGAAGAAACTTACGTGATGTTCTCAATACTATCACACAGACAATGAGTAAAATCATAAGTGGGATAAATCTCTGGAAACATACATCAGCATCGTGCCATTCATCTACCTTTCCTGGAAGAAAAAAAAGACACTCACTCCATTTATCTCCAGTTCTATGGTGGGGAGCGTTCTTCACTCTGTAAGCTACGGTATCCCACATATAGGGATTTCCACTCGACAAATCCATTTTCATTCTCAAACAAGCTTCCCTTTCTTTATATTCGCCATTTTTCATACGCTCAAACTCATGTAATGATTCAGAAACAGGTCGATCCCTGTGGACACATGGCGTAGGGGAGCCGTGTCCCAAACCTCGATCAGCTTTCAGTTTCTCGACTATTCCATGTGAATATTAGTATTTGCCAATACTTTATCTTCCTTTATAATGAGAAATGAGACCAGAACGTACCGTCGCAAGTACAAACATAACTTTTGCCACGTTTAATGAGCTCCACAGCCAATTTATACAGCTTTTCAAAGTTGTCACTCGAGTATGTAATTTTCCAGGGTTCGAAACCCAGCCAGCGAACTGTTTCAAGTATAGACTGAAAGTAACGAGCTTCCTCCGCTTCAGGGTTAGTATCATCGTATCTAATCCCATGCCATTAGTTGCTATCACAACATAGAAAAGGAAAGCGCACGAACCTGAGATAGGTTCTCCCTCCATGGAACTTCGCATACCCAAAGTCAATCATGATGGCTTTTACGTGCCCAATATGCAAGTATCCATTAGGCTCAGGTGGAAACCGTGTGTAGACCATGCCTTTGGTCCATTCAAGATGTTGTTCTTTGAGTTTTGGTTCGATCTGAGGGTTCTCGCCAACTTTATGAAATTCTGAGAGGAAACCTTCCCGGAAAATCTTGGTAGGGAGCTGCGGGGTGGTTGAAGTAGATGACAGACTTTCTGCTATGGGAGATTGGCTTGTGGCCTTGGAAGTGGCTGCAGGGGTTTTAGAGGTCTTAGCAGGCCTGGGAGTAGCTTTCGCGGCAGCCAGAGCTGCTTCGCGAGTGCCAAAGAGATCTGTAAAGATCTTTTCGAGAGAAGTTTTCACATCTTGAACATTTGCCCACCTGTGGAAGCGTAAGCGTCAGTCAATTGCCAAATGAAGGGCCCTTTGGCTTGCTGATAAGAGATGAGACAAAAGAGCTATAGCATACATACCTCAAGTCAGAGGTGCTGGACTTGATGCCACCCATAATTGGGCCAAGGTTGGTCCAGCTTTCAGGTTGAGAGGAGAGTGATGATATATATGATTTGAGTAAGTTTGGAAGTTGGTCGGGAGTGATGTTGATGCCTGATTATTCGAATCAAATCAATTAATTGCTCCAGCCAAAGTGGTAGCATAATCAAAAGACACACCGACACCGCATTCCTTGTCGAAAGCAGCTTCGTTTGCAGCGAGATTAGGATGCTTTTCTGTGAATTTTATAGCAGCTATCTTCTCTGTTAATTCCGGAGTTGGCCACAGTCACAAAACGCTCTCACCAGCTACTTGATCAGGTGTCTTGATGTCTCCCTTGACAGTCTTTGCCACAAGCCAATCTAGTTGTTCTTTGGATAGTTGGTTCACCTGGCTCAGCTTAACAAGTGCGCTAGCCTGCCTCTCGTCAAAACTATTCTTGGAAAGATCATACTCGTCGATAAGAGATTTAAAGGCGTTGCCTGATTTGGGTTGGCGAATAAGTTCTTGTGCAGAATTTTGAGCAAGTCCAAGGTTCCGAAAGAGAGCAATGAGAGAAGCGTTCTCTGGGGAATGTGGGTCAAACTTGGGGGGCATGTCTGAAAAGCTGGAGATTTAAAAGAAAGAAAAGGAGAATTTCCAGATTTCTAAAGCTATGATGTAGATTTCGTTATCTATGGTTATGTAATATTGTTTTGAGGATGACGGGTGCCTATCTGGAAATTTGGGGTGCCTATCTCGACTTCGCATCTGATAAACGATCCAATTGATTTTGAGTGACTGTTATTTATTTCTACTTAGATCTATCTCTTTTTTCCCCTTCATTATTCCGTCAATCCCATTCTCCAGCACAAAAATGTCCCGCTCTCCTTCTCCATCATTTCCTGAAACACAATTTATCTCCAAAGATGATGACGACGATAATCTGTATGACGCTTTAGATATTCTTGACGAAAGGGGCCCAAAAGTCAAAGGCGAATACCTAGTTAAATGGTCTGGTGTAGATCAGCTAACGGGCTTGCCATGGGAGCCTTCGTGGGTTGCCAAAAATGGATGCACAGATGAGCTTATCAAAGACTGGAAAGAGAAGAAGCGTAAAGATCCGAGCATAGTAGGGAGAGAAGCCAAGAAATGGGAAGGGATACAGAGGGCAAGAGCTCAGAAGAAGAAGGGAACAAAACGAAAGAGAAACAGCAATAGTAGAAGGAACGATGATATTGTAGTTAAGAAGGAGAAGCTTGAAGACTATGAGAGTAATCAGTCACAAGTTACCAAGCAATCTCGTCTTTCTATGGGTGTGTTGCGGTTGTGACTGTGCCCACTTTTATCGCTGATCAATTCTTGTAACAGAGGATACGCCAGAAATTGATCACACAACAGACTCAAGCAAGTCTCATCTGAGTTCGCTTCACATCTCTGTCCCGCCTGTTCGAATTCATCAACACTCAACTTCTTCAACGTCTTCACTGCCCAAAGACTCTGGTTCTCGCGATGTTCGATTCAGAGACAACTCTTCGCATATCAACAACACTCAAGAACTTCGTTCAGATTTTCATGAGCCAGCTCAAATCACTGTGGCCAGCAAGGAGACAAAATCATCAATATCAAAAACAAATGACCAAACAAAAAGAAAGAGGAAAAAAACCTTATCTGAACGATCTGAGCCTCTTTCACGTCCAGTGATTCCACAGCCGACACACCTCAATTTCTCTTCACAATCACTACCAACACCGCATCTTGCTCACACCCAGGCTCAAACTAATTCTCCTATCTTGAGAAAAAGTCCAAGTCGAGAGTACGACTCTTCTGTCACCTGTTCTTCGGACTTGTCAACAATGCATATCACTTCAGTTCTGGAAAACAATGATCAGTTTAATGCTGAAGATACAGGAGACACAGTTCCGCAAACTCAGGTCAAAAGATTACACCAAAGCCAAGCCGATGAGCAAATTGAGCTATTTTCCTCTTTTAGTCCACAATGGGAGAGATCTGTGGAAGCTCTAGATAAAGACAAGAATAACACAATTGAGGTCGGTCCGTTAAGTGATGGCTTGGCAACAGCTGACAGTGACTGAAAATGCAGAGGTCCCTTTCACTACATCAAGGCCGAGATTCACTTTCTGATTCACCTCTTTCAGCGCCGTCTTCTTCCTTGAGTCCCACCTCTCCTTCTAGACTGACTTCATTACATTATGTCTCTACCCCGCTTCAAAAAAAGAAGTCTCCACAGTCTTCGGTCAAATCTTCATCAAAAGCCGCAAAGAAAAACTTGAACGTGTTGAAAGAAGCCATGCAAGGGAGGTCTACAAACGCAAGACAAAAGAAAAGACCAGAGCGCCAAGATGAGGAAAATCATGTAAAAGCACGAGAGAGGACTGAAATAAGCAAGGGGGTATTGGTAACCTGGGAGTATCTGGACTCATTAGAGGCGGAAAAGGATAAAGAGTTAGAGTGGCTCAAACACGAATATGAAAAGAAAGAAAAGGATACAGAGAGAGAACTCATCCGATTACAAGGGGCATTATCTTCTTTACAAGCTTTAGACAAAGCCAACAGGCGAAAGCTTGAAGATATGAAAAGAGATTCCAAGGCTTTGATTGACGCTGTTGAGAAAATGAAGGACGAGCGTGCCCGCCAATTGCAACAGACAAATGCATTTGAGAACCTAACTCACGATTTGAAGGCACAGTTACAGACTTCCAAGCGACATCTTCAGACGCTAGTTGCGGAACGAAATAAGTGGCAGGAGCAATCAAGAAAAGGAACAGACATTCTGAAGGAGAGTATGGATAAAAACGTCGTCAAGTTTCAAATGGTTGAAGAGGAGAACCAAACACTCAGCAAAGAATCATCAGAGAAAAAGGCTCAAATGCCGGATATGGAACATCAATCGAAGGATTGCCCTAACTCAAAAGTCCTTGATGAGACCAAAGCTGCGCTGACATCTTTACAAAAGCAACACAAGGAGCTTCAAATTGCATTTTCTCAGGAGAAAGAGAGGGTTCAAACCCTGACAAGACACTCAAAATCTCTAGAGAAAAAACAGGCCGGAATAAGCGAAGACTTAGAATTCGTCAGAAGCCAGTATAACGAGGCATCAACGAGGGCTGTGGAGGAAGTGCGTATGAATACATCGCTGAGGGACCAAGTGACCCGTCTTAAAGAGCAACTTCGCCTTGGCCTCGCCCAACGTCAGCTTCATTCCACCTCATTTCAATCCATTCATTTCTCTGAACTGCGAAAGCTTCGTGCCCAGCTTAGGATTCTCCTTGACCAGGCTCGTCTCACGGATGATGACGTTCGGAATAGAGCTCGGCTTTACGAGAAATACAAAGAGGAGTATGATGGAATAGTAAGGACTGCGAGTGAACAAAGCGATAAGATTGTAAAGTTGGAGGAAAGAGTAGAGGAGTTGCTTGATCAAGTTGAGAGACTGCGGGCTGTCAAAATGGGATTGTTGGAGGAAAGCGAGAGTGATAGTGAAAATGAGAATGTGGGCGAAGAACAGTGCAAGACTGGAAAACTGGAGAATTTGTATGATAATCGGCGAGAACAATACACGCGGCGGCCATTTCCCACTAATCCTGGGTCTGAGCAGGGGCAAGATCCTTTTGTCGCTCAAGCTCCGCAATGTCAGGCTGATTCTCAAGAGGAGAAACAAGGGGGTAGTGGCTTCTTGTGTAAATGGCGCGATGAAGGAACGGCATGTATGGTCGTGTGTGACACAGCGGAGGTTAGTAAACCCTTAATTAAGACCTTCTGGATCACCCAAAACCGGTTGACGAATTTTCTAGGAAATCTTGGCTCATGGCATAGCCCACCAGAAGAATGAAATGTTGTCAAAGGGTTTGCTTCCATAAAGTTAAGGAGCTTCAATTCAAAATCGATTGCTCCAAAAAAAGACTACAGCAGTTGTTGCAAAGTTCGTTTTACTTTGGGTTAATTTATATACTGTGATAGGATCCATTAAATATATAATCGTTACTCCTGTATCTGAATCATGATTAGGAAAGTGAGAAAGAGAACCAAACAAATCGTGACGTGGGTGAATTCTCTCAGCGGAATCAAAAATATCTTTCTGAAATTTCAGAAACCCATACTTCTTTTCATGTAGCCAGATAATATATATATATATATAAGGCAAGGGTGTGCATGCTTCGACCTCGCTTGGCACTCTTAAGAATAATATCAGTAATTCGTACAATGTCTATTCAACCAGCATACACAATCCCTCTTTCCATACCTCATCCACCAGATCATCGCCTTCACACTGAATCTACCACAACTATCTTCTTGCCCAATGAAGGAGCTTTTCTCAATCCTGTCCAACACTTTAACAGAGATATGTCTGTAGCTGTCATTAGATCATGGAATACGATGAGGAAGGAGGAGGCAGAGGCAAAATTCAAGGCGAGATTGGAAAGGAGAGGTGGAAAACCAAAAACCAAGAGAAGGAGACATACTGCCAAGAAAAGAGAGTCTGCAGAAATTACGCAGGAAAGCTCAGAAAGAGAAGAAGACGGCAAAACGGATCAAGAGGGAGGAACAGAATCGAAAGACGAAGTCCCTGTCGTTGAAGACGTTGCGGCCGAAATTGCTGACGAAGTCCCCTGTGCTTCTACGTCGACAAGTGGTATCGTCAGTTGCTGTTTATTATCTTTATCAAGTCTGTAGCTGATTCTGTATATTAGAGCAAATTTAGACCGCCATCTATCAACATTCTTGAAGCCCTTGCGGCCACTGGTCTTCGTTCAATCCGATATGCCAAGGAGATTCCTAATGTTAAATATGTACTTGCAAACGACCTTTCTCCTTCTGCATGCGAGGCAATGAGGCGTAACATTGATTTCAATGGTGTTGGCCTGGATTATCCACCTTCTGACAAAGCTGAAGTTGTTACAGTCTCCACTAAAGATGAGCTAAAAAATGGATACTCTGGAATGACCAATAACGAAGAGTCTTCTTCAAGAGGAGAGGTAAACGGGACCGAAAAGACAAATGGCGAAATACGAGAAGAGCTCAAGGATGAAGTCGGACGTCGTCCTGGCTGTCGAGGGCGAGTTAAGATCAATGAAGGTGATGCTTGGTGAGATTCTCTTAACATCCTCCTCCACCATAGCTGACATGGCTTAGTGCATTCATGTATTCTTATCGATCTGCCGTTGGACCAACTTCAAGAGTGGACGTTGTTGATCTTGACCCGTATGGTACCGCAGCTCCTTTTATCGATGCTGCTATTGGATGTATCGCAGACGGTGGTCTTCTTGCTATCACTTGCACCGATCTCGCTGTTTTAGCTGGTCAACAGTACCCAGAGAAATGTTTTTCAAACTACGGCGGTACTAACGTTCATGCCGAATTCACACATGAAGCCGCACTTCGATTGGTGTACCACTCTCTTGCACAAGTTGCTGCTCGTTATGGACGATACATTACCCCTCTGCTTTCATTTTCTATCGACTTCTATGTGCGTTTGTTTGTCAGAATTCATACGGGCCCTGAGCAGGTCAAGAAGTTGGCTAGGTGCGATACCTGTTTGAGGGATCCATGAATGGAGCTAATATTAAGCAGTCAAACTGGTGTAGTTTATACTTGTCAGTACTGCCAAACGCCAGTGACACAACCTTTTGGCAAAATGGCGATTAAGGAAACTGCGAAGGGCAAAGTAATGGATTCCTTCAAGACTGTTGCTGGTCCCACAGCTTCCAATGGCTCACAGTGTGTGGAATGCGGTGGTACCATGCATGTAGGTTCAGATGCAGCTTTGTAACTCTAAGCCCTTTGCTGACCATGTGCAGCTTGGCGGACCTCTTTGGCTAGGGCCTCTACAGGACAATGAGTTTGCCAAACGAGTCCTCAAAGATATTGAGGAAACTGAAAAGGAATACAAAACTTATAATCGTATGCACGGGATGTTGACTCTTACTTCTCAAGTACGTCTTTTTGCCTTTACCTTGTAAGGAAGCTCAAAAGGTCCATGTAGGAGCTCCCAGACCCTTGGTTCTTCACTGCAAACCGCATCGCTAAATCTCTTCACACCTCTTCTCTTCCTCTCCCTAAAATTTTGTCCGCTTTACTGAACGCGGGCTATAAAATCTCCCGCTCTCATTGTGCTCCTGGGGCAATTAAAACCGACGCCCCCCGATCGTTCTTGTACGATATGATGAGAGTCGAGGCTCACAAAGAAGGAGTCAGATTAGACAAAATTGCGGAAGGGTCTCCAGCACGAAAAATCCTGGCTAAGAAATTGACACATGAAGTGGATTTCACGCCTCACCCCGGCGCTTCCCTAGAAAGACAAGGGAAAGAAACTTTCTACCAAATGAATCCCACACCCAATTGGGGCCCAGCACCGAGGGCGAAGAGTGTGATGATGGGAGAGAAAAGAAAGATGGACGATGGTCTAATAATGGAGGTTGAAGAAGTGGAAGGAAAGAAACAAAGAGTCAATGGAGGCGATGAAGAGGATGCCATGAATGCTGAAATATAAAATTTTGGGTAACTAGGTTGGTCAAGTGTTTTTTCTTTCAATGTACCATTGTAGGTTTTGTACATTCATCATCTTTTCCGCTACTTGAATATCACTGAGCTATTCACTTGAAACATTCTTGTGAATTAAAGTATATCGCAATAATGCAACACAAGACCAAACAAATCGTTGGCTTACAATCATTGGATTTCGGATGGAGACGGCGGTTGACTATGATGTGTCATGCGATATCTCGAAAAAATAAATTTGTCAAAACTTTTACCTGTATTTATACCAATCTCCTTACTCAAGGTCTGAGCTGGCAGGTGCAAGGGACAAAATTAAAAATGGCAGAAACCACCATCCTTGTTGGGCCAAGGCGATGGATATGGAGCACTAACGCAATATCTTTTCAGTTGAGATGATTCTATCTTGGTATACTAAAAAGAACATATTAGCTTCAATTTCTTCCAAGCCTGGTGGGCTCTTTTCCCCATAAGCATGATACCTTGTGCCCATCTGTGAAAACTTCAGAATTGAAACTTGTTGCAATCGCACAAGTATCAGGGAGGACGCTCCTACCCACTTTGACAGTATTTGAGCGAGGAGGTCGATTTTAAAGATTGAGATTGTAGGAATAAGGACAAGACAAAAGATAGCATTTAAAGATATGGTGAAAGTCGTCAATTCATGACACATTGAGAAAAAGTTAGGCACTTTGTAACAAGACTTATTGTTCCAAAATAGCATCTCATATTGAATCCCTATTAACTCAGGTGGACATAAAAAGTGGAGGTTGCCATGAGTAAAATACCTACAATTATATAACATGCAATGAACCAAAAAGGTCACAACGATGCAAGCGGAATTGCATCATTATTTGTTGGCTATATCCCCTGAAATACCCAGAGTATTACAGTGCCTCCCTGTTCAGGGCGAGACTCCCGGCGAGCGAGACCTGGAAAAGGCTCACCGGGCCCCTTGAGGCGAAGACCCAATGACAGACTGGGTTAGAGTCCCGGGTCTATAGGATAAAGACCTCCAAGCTTGTTAGGCTTGCGGCCGCAATTAGGCGCGAACTCTGGCAGACGGGACAACCAGAACTCTGGGCCCCGCCACAACTGTCCCAAAGTTGTGTCGAGCGGGATTCGAACCCGCGACCGTGGCTTGCATCATTCTGCCATGAATTAAATACCAACAATTATATAACATGCATTGAACCAAAAAGGTCACAATGATGCAAGCAATTATATCATTATTTGTGGAGTATATCCCTTGTAATACCCAGAGTATTACAGAGGTCATGAACTACCCAATGGACGTCACATGTTGACTTTTCAACTCTTACATTTTCTTAACTGTTTCTCTTTTGTCAGCCTTGTCTTTATATCTACCATCATGGCTTTGTTTCCTCCAGATAGCTCTCTCCTCTTCCCTCAATTTGAATCATATCGACTTCAGTCTCTCGACCCTTCCACAAATCTCGCTTTTCATCCGCTTCCTCAGCCAGGTGCTACCCAAAGCCGGATGGAATACAATCAGCAGCATTTGAGCTTTAAAGAGATGAGAGCTAGGATAAGTTGGGATCATTTGACTGTTGGAGAGGGTGGGAGAGGAGTGTATATAGACAAAGAATGGGCTGTGATAGGGTTTACGATACAGGCAAGCATTTCGACGGCTGCTCTCTATTTTGTAGCTGATTTAAAGCGATCGCATATAGGATGATTTGTCGCCGGTTTTTACCAGGCTCGCGAATCTTCCAAGGCCTATATCCAGCACACAACAACGGTCCGAGTTTTCGTCTGTTCTTCAGCTGGACTCAGCACATTGGGCAGTGTCCACTGGCTCGGGATCTCTGTACATTCTTCAGGTCAGCGCCTTGGGAGAACCCTTTATAGGAGAATTGATTGCTCGGTATGACCTTCGACTACAAGGCCAGAGCAATGAGATGCCATTCATACTTCGCTCATCCCATGCCTTTTCTCTCGAAGACGTGAGAGTCTTGATCACACGGTCGGTATATCCCGGAGAAAGAGACTTTAAATCTGTTCAGGAGACTACTTTTGAATTGCTGGAGATTGGAATTAATCCTTTAATGGCAAATGGGATTGACGATGCTCCTTCAATGCTTGATATCAAATGGTCATTGAGTGGTAGAGATTTACCGGTTTATTCCACGTGGCATAAGGCAGGCTGGGTTGTTCTAGCTGAGACTGAATTTCAGAAGACCATCAGTGGCGACAAGAAGCTTGATAGCGATGAGGAGGGAAGGAAGAGGGAGAGAGATGCAAGAATTGGCAAACTGGGTCTTGGTGCAAGCCTTCCTCCTGAAGAATCAGTGCCAAGTCCTAGCTTAAGCGAACGAAGAGACGAGCCTATGGATGTTGACGAAAGAAAAGACTACCCCTATTTATGGACTCAGAACCACGAGACTGTCAACGTCACTATTCCTATACCATCTTCCGTCAACAAGGGCGATATCAACATTAGCTTCACAACTTCGTCATTTACGTTTTTTCTTTCCAACACTGCTTCTTCTACTCTTTCCGCCCAACTTGTCCAATTCCTGAGCAAGTCCTCCAGACCCTTCTGGTCTGACATCGATCCGGGCGCTTCTAATTGGACGTGGGATCCCGCTAGATCTATAATCGAGCTTGATTTACAAAAAAAAGATGAAATTATTCGCTGGCCCTCTGTTTTCTCAACTATGGAAGATGGAGACGATGAGGATGGTTGCGACGAAGTGCCTGAAACAATATCTGAATCTCTTCTTGCTGAAGTGCGAGAGACGTTTAATAATATCAGAACTCTTGACGCAGATGAGCCAGAGCTGGCTCATCCTGCCATGCCTGCTCTACTCCGTGAAGAGATGGATTTTGATTTGGATGATGGGGAAGATTTTGGAGAAGGTGATGGCAAGTATGCCGAATTGGGCGGACGCACGAGAGTAGGTCGAGATGTACTTGTGGGTTATATCCAAGCCGAGACAGGTAAAGCAACTTGGAATCAGTCTATGGGTAACACGCTTTCACTCCCTCTGTCAGGCTCATCAACTACTCCATTAAGTCTTGTGGTGAAATACGCCGTGGATGGTCTGATAATGATGCCAAAAGATGATGGGGATGAGAAAGAAGGCGCAGAAGGTGTCACAAAAAATGCTTGGAACCATGTGTCAACACACCCGGCATTGGCTTTTGTCATTTCTAGTAAACGGGATATTCGACTTATCAGACATATCGTTCTTCCTCCTCTGCTCCACACAGCACCGTACGCCAACCTTTCATCATCATTGACTTCTAAAAAACCCAAGGTATCTTCGTATAGTGCCTCGATCAAGTCCGTCGTATTTGCTTTTGATTCAGGTTCATCTACAACAGGACAGGGCAATCTTTATGTATATTACCCGCCTACAAGCGAGGCATTGGCACATCAAGGTGTATTGCCGTTGAGCGGAGGTGAGAAGGGCGCGTTGCTTGGTGTAGGAGCGGTCCAGGTGGGAGAAGAGCAGATAATTGTAGCTCTTTGTGAAGAAGTATTGGTTGTATTGAAGAGCATTTTGTAAACGACGCATTATGTGTCTTTGTTCAAATAATTTAATATGTGCCAACATGCAAAGCCGCGATATATATACATGTTGACTGAGGTATACACTCGTTAAACGGATATATAGTTTGAAAATTAAATCGCCTCACGGCAGTGGTATTTAGCAGTGAAAAGGGTATTCTAATATTTACAGCAAAATAGAACTCTCCAAAGACAGGCGTATATCTTTGGTAACGAGTGGACTTGCTAGTAATTACACACGTTACGCATATAGATCACCCTTCCCGGTGTTGCTGGTTGAAATTAAAAAGTGATAAAAGTGTAAAAGTCGAACGATAAGAAATATTTCTAGCCAACAACGCTTGAGGATCCGTGACATCCAAGCAGTGTTGCAGTTGTGGATCCCTATTCAGCGAGATTTGTGTCAATATAATAACATAGTAGAGAAATGTATCAAAGAGTTGAATGATTGGACAAAAAAACAGAATAAACAGCACGAAGAAACGTACCGGATAATACCAGAATGATACGGCGATAATTAAATAAAGCATCATCAACACCAAGCCCTCCATCCAGCTATAGATCAAGACATGGCGTCAGCCAACACGGTCCCAACAAGTCTTTATATGATGACAGAAAAGGACTTGACGAACTTGGATCGACCATCTGCAAGTGTTTGATTGACAATCAACACGGAGAGGAAAAGAACTATACTTTCATATGCTATAAACACCGCACATTAGCATCATTAAAGCCATTTGAAGAACTGGGAACAGCATGAAAAGAGATTTACGATCAAACAACAAAGTCATAGGCTTGCCAATCGTCCATGCCAAGAGCTGAATGACCGGGATGACAAACAGTGCAATCTGGATAGATGACCCCACAGCAACAGATATAGAGAGGTCGAGTTTGTCTTTGACAGAAACAGAGACTGCCGTAAAGTGTTCTGCGGCATTACCAACCTAAAGTTGATGACATAAGGCCAAGCTTTCGTCATAAACAAGAACGCACGATAGGAAGAAGAATCAGTCCAACCCATTCGGCACTCAAGCTAGGGTTCGCCTCGACCATTCCGTTTATACTATCGACCAAGAACTCGGCAGTCACACCGACAATGACAGTGATAAGAACCATCAATGCCTACATTCCGCGTCAGGTCAAGTAGTGATGAAAATGGTTAAAACAAACAATGGTGCAAAAGACGTTCATTTGAGGTACTTCTACTTCCTCTTCCTCATGCTGCTTGACAACCCCGTTACCAGCAGCCACTATCCCAGGTTTATGTGTCTCAGGAACCTGTCCTTCTCTGCCAGTCTGTTCAGAAACTGTCGTCTCTGACTCCAGTCCATCTTCTTCATCGCGCTTTTTCTTATTCCGGTGGTTCCTAAACTTGAGTTTTTCTGAAACGTTGGAAATTCTGTCAGGATACTGTGTGGAGCCCGTCACGGCATCGTCGACATAGTATGCCGCGTGAGTATACATTTGGAACAAAAGATAGCCGAGATACAAGATGAGAAGGAGGACAGCGACACCATGCGACATTGCAAGCAAATGTGATCCTTCACCATTCGCTAATTGATCTGCATTGGTGTTGCTTGTTGAAGCAGAAATGGAAAAGTGGAAAGCAGAGGGAATGAGGACAGCAATGACGGCAATGAGCAAAAGCGAAGCGTTGAGTTGAGCGGCGGTAGATTTAATGACTTGTTCGGCGAAGCGGACACCGCCTGCAAAGAAGCACATGCCGAGTACTAGAAGGATGTTGGAGAGGATGGACCCAACAAGAGAGGACTGGACGACTTGAAGTTCGCACTATAGTCAATAAGTATTTATCCCCGAACTGAAAGCGTAATGAAACGCACCTTGATCAACGCAAGGATAGCCACAATCAGCTCAACAGCGTTACCCAGTGTTGCGTTCAAAAGACCACCCAAAGTTTGACCCAAACGCAGAGAAGCCTCTTCAGTAGCAAATCCCAGTAAACCAGCTTACACCTTTTGTTAGCCAGTCAACCATACAGCCAATACCTACCAAGAGGAATGATGGCGATAAACGTCGTACAAAATACAGCAGTGTCAGAGATGCTGTCTTTGTGCCCGCTGTGCTTTGCAATGTACAAAGCCCATCCTATTGGGATAAACACCAACAATACATTTCTTCTATTTATCAGCGCACATTTTCACTTGAAGACAATCAACATACAACCAAGTACTCCTTATGGCCGCCTTGATACTCTCCCAATAAGTCGGTGCTTGACCAATCTTTTTTTCAGGCCTGACCAAATCTGTCAAGGTCCTCTTCAGCGACTGACTATGATGTCTCGAAACAGTTCCTGCTTTGCTTGCGGCCGAGTCTGTTGTCTTGCGCCTGGTCGACGGTGAAGGAGAAGTGGCGACAGGATCCACAGTGACTTGCCGACTTGTATTGTTGGGCCTTCGTCTTGGTCCTGCAGTGTTGCTTTCAAAATCCTCGTCCAAAGCTGGTGATTGTAGAGGTGAATCTGCCAGTGGTGGTTCGCGCTGCGCGTCTGTGTTATTGGCTAGAAGAGCCATTGTGAATTGAACAAGATGAAAGATGAAAAGAAAGAAAAGATAAAATGCTGTTCACGGGAGATTGTTTTCTGGGATAAAAATGTGGCAGAGGCAAGGCAATTTGGGCTCATCTGAAAATAATTTTGGGGCGAAAAATCTAAATACAAAACAAAATAATGATGTTGGAGGCAAAATGCTAAAAACGGTTTCTTGGCATAGACACATTGCATATACCGCCACGTTAAATTTTTATATGTACTCTTTCAGCTTGAGCAGCCTTTTGCCCGCAGCATGCAACAGCTCGGGATCTTTACAGAATGCAAAGCGTGCAAAGCGTTGCCCAATCTCCTTATGTTCGTTAGAGTAAAACTGCCAAGGGTCAGTCAGTGGCATAGATTAGACAAAAGACTCACCTCGGAAGGCGGAATGGCAACCACCTTGAGCTCTTGGCACAACCACCAGCAAAATTCAAAATCCTTACCTCGTCCTTTACATGTGTCTGTGATGGGGTAGCCCTCTGGCACCTTTATGGGGCTAATGTCCACCAACACAAAGTATGATCCTTCCGGCTTGGTGTAAGAGAGACCGATTTGATCAAAGTAGGAACAGAGAATGTCACGGCGTTCAGTGTAGGCGACAAGCTGGTCAGCGAAAAAGCTGTGTTTGGGTGCAAGCTCGAGACCTGTCGCGACAGCTTCCTGCATGGGTGAGTTGGTGCAGAATACGATACGGGAGTGAGCCGCCAGAGTGGCAGCGGTCAGTGCAGGAGGGCCAATGAGCCATCCTGATACAAGTCAGTCTTGCACTGGACGTTGAAGAGGACATACCGACACGCCATCCAGTACAAGCAAACGACTTGCCGCCTGAACTCACAGTCAAGGTCCTCTCCCACATCCCCGGCAGAGTCGCGATTCTGACATGCTCCTTTCCATCGTATACCAGACAATCATATACTTCATCTGCCAAAACCATGACATTCTTCCTGATACAAATCTCCGCAATCTGCTCAAGTTCACGCCTTGTAAACACTTTGCCAACAGGGTTGTGCGGAGTGTTGATAATGACAACCTTCGTTTTTTCCGTAAAAGCAGCTTCAAATTCCTTGATATCAAGCGTCCATTCCGAGCCGTCCTTGATGCCAGTACCAGTTGGTGGATGCAAGGGTACAAAGACGGGCTTCGCGCCTTGAAAGTGAATGGAAGCAAAGTACTGGTCAAAGTAGGGCTCGATACAAATGACTTCATCTCCTGGTTCGCAGTAAGCTGTAAGGGCTGCAAACATGCCACAGTTGGCGCCAGCAGTGGCGAGGATTTCCTCTGACTTCAAATCTTCCCCCCTTGCCACAATATTTTCAAAGAGTGGGCTGTAATGCTTACTGATGGCATTAAGCAGCCTAGGCCGTCCTCGGGGGTGAGAATAGTGGTTAGCCATAACTTGTGTATCCATTATCGCATGAGACTCGGAGAGGATCCAGGAAGGAGGAGACCAGTTCATGAAGCCTTGTCCAAGGTTGATGGCATCTGGAGGGACGTTGGCGGGGCTACAAAAGCGTTGGCAAGTTATTACTCTTATACGAGTCCACACGTACGTAAAGATACTCCATACATCCAAATTCTGGGTACCGCCATTGGTCATCCTCTTTGCCTGAGGGATTACAACTTGAGTTGTGGTTACCATTCTTCTTGTCTGTATATATGGATAAGCTGATTTGAGTGAATTCAAAAAACGCATATACTAATCGTCTGTCAGCGACTTCCTTTCAAATATTTTTCAATGAGTCGAGTGAGTTTAAAGGGATTTCTTATCACAATGATTGATGCTTACCACGTCAGTTTTATTTTCTATGCAAGTATAGAAGGAATCTATATTTGTTAAAGTCTATTACAATAGAGAAAAGTTGAAGAAATTTTTTAAAGGATAAGAAAAAGTAGCGTGATTAGAAAATCATACTATAATCGAGACCAGATCGGGACACCCGGAAAGGAGGTAGTGAAAACAGCTGTTTACATTCCGGACATGTCCGCTTGAGCGCAGTTTGGTCAGCCTGGGTAGAGGATGGAATCTTGATGCTTTGAGTATAAGAGTATGGAGAGTACGATGTGTGGCCTTTACTCCGATAGGTCATGATGGTCAGCACAACTGTGGCAGCATTTTGCATTGGAATCATGGCAAATTCGATGAGAGTACATCCAAGCATCTTGTCAGGATCCCGTCTTAAAACTCAACTCCACCATCCCTTCACTCTAGTGCTGATTCCGTACCAATCATCCAATGCTGGCCGTACATCCAGGTAGAAAGACATCTTCCCGTCCGCTGTAGAACGACCAGTGTAGAAATCAATGACATAACGGATATGAGTACCGCACCGGTCTACAACCCAGTCATGTCTGTCAAATGGTGGTGTATATCTAGCAATATATCACTTAGTGCAAGGGCATGTAAAAGGATTTGAAAGAAAAAGCCAAGGGTGGTGACTTACCCAAGAGCAGTATTGATCCAGGCTTTTGGTGTCTTTTCTTTTGGCTTGCCAGCAAAACTAACCAGCCTTGGTCCTCCGCATCTGCGGCTATCCCAACCAGATTCCCACTTGAGGATCTCCTCCCAGGCCTTTTCGTTCACCGCATTATGGATAGGGACGATTGTGCGCATATCTTGAGGGTTTGGAGAGTGTTTTTTGCGTAGCATGGCGTTGAAAAACTGTTGTTCAGAAGGGTAAACCCAGTTGCCGTTTGAGTTTTTTCCAGGTTGGGCATGGCCTGCTTCGGTGGTGTAAGAGGTTGACGGAGACGCAGGCTGAGAAGTTCCTCGAGGGATAGAAGACACATCCCTAGACTTGCTCAAGTTCTCTTCTTTTCTATTTCTACCATCCAAAGACGGCGATGAAGATTGGAAAGGGTGAGGCGTAGAAGGGTTTTCAGCTAGCCATGCTTGCCGGGTGGTATGGTCCACAGGACATTTATCAGCACCTGCTTCTGCTTCTGGATGGGCTTCTCGTTGTTGAGATGGTGATTGGGTTGAAGTAGAAGTAAATGGCCACATTCTTTTGTGATGGCCAAATAAAAAAGCTGGAAATTAGGCAATCCATGTGGAGGTTTACCTTTATAAAGCTAATTGTGAGGTGCTTGCACTTACACTATGTAAGTGCATAGCACTTCACGCTGCCACATGAGAAAATCCGGATAAGTCCGTCAACGTAGAATACATAATTGTAGATAGAATAGTTTCTCTTTCATACTTCATTTCATATGCACCACCAGTGCTAGTTTTGCGGTATTCGACCTTAAGCGTTTCTACGAGAACCTTAAGTAATAAAACTTGTAATTACAGTGAGGCACTCAAGCCTACACTTTTTCAAAACTACGCACGAAAAATATAGAAAGACGGAATTCTATTTTCCAAATGGAAATGACGCCACCTCTAACTCGAGGAAAGAGTGCAAGTAACGTGGAAATGGGAGCACCTGTAGATCCCAGAGAAAGCGTCGAGTCCAACAATACTGATGAATCTATGTTGGGAGTCTTTATGAAATTCGTGGCCGACCAGAATAAGCAAAATAAGAAAGCCGCGGATGAACGGGACAAACGCCTTATGGAAATTATGTTTGAACAGAACAAACGTAATGGGAAAGCCACGGAGGAGTGGGAGAAACGTTTTACGGAGAACATGATTAGACTCAAGAAGTCTGACGGAGAGACCAAATCTCTTTCCGTACCGAGGTTTACTGGTCATACAAAAAACACTCAAGACATTCTCTCTCACACACGCCGTCTTCACAATGTCCTCAATTCGACCGGATTGTTGAAAACGTTGGATGATGTTGATCTCCAAGAAGAACGTCGTCGATCCGTCATAAATATGGCAAACGAATCGTTGAGTGGTACAGAACTGGAGACGTGGGTCGAGGAGAAAGGTAAGGAAATGGAAGACGATGGAAAATCAGTTTGGGAAGACTGGGTAGTCGCCTTTCGAAAGGAAACTCTCCCAAAAGGTTGGATGATGGAAGAGCGTAGGAGGTGGGGAAGACTGAAGATGAAGAATAATGCAGACTGGAAAACCTTTGACACTATGGTTCGATCTCTTCGAATAAATTTCAAGGGGACTTCATGTTATCCTGAAGACAAGGAGGTCATCTGGCTCTACAAGTGTGGAATAGATAAGGATCTCTTTTCAAAAGTCATACGGGAACCAAGGTTTGAAGAAGGAACTTTGGAAGACATACGAGAGATCATCGATTCACATGCCACTAGGATAACTGAAGAAGAGTCAAGACCGGAGGCGAGGAAACCCTCGGTATGGAGACCCCAAGGAGGACCACCCTTCCATAAGAAAACAGACCAAAATCCAACCGCAACCGGAATGAAGAGATCCATTGAATATTACTATGACAAGGAAAACAGACTTCCACACCTTACGTTGCCAGAAGGGAAACTGGTCCGGGAGGAACTGGCCAAAAGGGACAGGTGCTATAACTGCCGTCAGGTTGGGCACATTAGCTCGGCTTGTCCTCAGAGGGGAAGTTATCGTCTACCTAAGGGGCAAGCGTTCCAACTAGAAGCGGAGGAAATTCAGCTGGGTTATGCCAGCGAATTTGTGACAACTCCGGAGAAGGAATACTCTCGGTATGCCCTCTTTCAGTCTCTCTTAACTATCAATGCCACTGCACTGGCTGATAGGTCCTCTGTCCCAGTAGCTCCGAAGAATCTTAGATTTCTTCTCGACACGGGAGCCGCAACCTCGTTTTTCGATCCTTCGTTGGTGAGAAGTTCAGGATGGAGAGTGAGTAGCGAAGTTGGACCAAGGAGGATCGTCTTGGCGGGTGGAAAGGCTGGACCGGTTGTCACCCAGTCTACTAGTGGTAGGATCCGCATAGGAGAAAGAATGTATCCAGTTTCGGGCGTGGTGATGAAACTAAACGGAACATATGATGGGATCCTGGGATGAATTTTTTCAAAAGACACCGCTTGCTGGAAGGATGCCCAGCATTCAAGCGACTACTGGCAGATGGAGGCTATGTAAGCATGGGCGAAAAATCCAAGATAGGTAAAGTGGTTTCGCTCTCGCCAACTGTTGTTTCCTCCCCGCCTCTGACAACCATGGCAAATCACAAACAATTTGTCAATGAATTGAGGAGAACCTATAGAGATGTTTTTTGTGATAATCTGGGAGACGTACAGGACTTCCCAGAAAACATAAGAAATATGTCAGGCGTACGGTTTGAAATAAACCTAAAGCCGGATGCGATAGCAAAGAAGTCTTCATCGTATCGCATACCCGAAGCTCTTCTCCCCAAATTTAAGGAAATGATAGCTGAACACATAAACTCAGGTCGTCTTAGGTCCTCTAGCTCGCCGTGGGCTTCGCCCGTTTTCCTTGTCAGTAAAGGAAATGGCAAATATAGGATGGTATGCGATTACCGAGCTTTGAACAATGCGACCATCCCAGATGTATATCCTATGGGTAACGTCCAAGACATCCTCCGAAGAGCAACGCGCTCGGGAAAGATATTCGCTAAACTGGACTGTAAGGATGCCTTCTTTCAGACGTTGATGAGAGAACAGGACATACCCAAGACTGCCATTACGACTCCTTTTGGACTGTTCGAATGGGTCGTCATGCCACAAGGCATTCGAAACGCTCCTGCCACCCAACAACGCAGAATGAATGAAGCATTACAAGGACTTGCAGGAGAATGTTGTGAGGCCTATGTGGATGACATTATAGTATGGGGACAAGATGCCAAGGACCTATATGATAACATTGTGAGAGTTTTGCAGGCTTTACGTCGAAATGGATTACGCTGCTCGCAGGAAAAATCGATGTTCTTTCTGGAAGAAGTGTCTTTCCTAGGTCATGTTCTTAGGCCAGGTAAGATATTTCCCGATCCATCCAAGATAGCGCGTATTGAGCAGTTTCCGCTGCCTGATACCTCAAAAAAACTGCATTCGTTTCTCGGTCTAGTAAATTATCTTAGGGATTTTATCCCTAACCTCACCAAGTATACTGCCGTTCTTCATGCGGCCTTACCTCCTAACACTGCTGCTGAGAAGGCATACAAGAGACAACTTAAGGAGAACAATGGCAAAGTATTAGAGACTTGGAAAGGATGGAAATGGAATTTTGGTCCTGCTGAGAAGATGGCTTTTGAAGAACTTCGTAGCGCTGTGAGTACTGTCCCCTGCCTTACTGCCATAGACTATGATGCGGTTAAGGCAGGAAAAACAAAGGTTTTCCTCTTTACGGACGCTTCCAACACCGGTATTGGTGCATGGATTGGTACAGGTATGAATAAGGATAATGCCCAGCCTGTGGCATACGATTCTCGGTCGCTGAACAAGGCACAACGGAATTACCCAGTGCATGACCGAGAGTTGTTGGCTGTTGTCCATGCTCTCAACCACTGGCGTCCGTTGTTGTATGGTATTCCTATTGTTGTTTATTCAGATCATTATACGTTGAAGTGGTTTTTAGGTAAAAAATTATTGTCTTCTCGACAGCTTCGCTGGCTTAGTACGATAAAAGATTTCGATCTTCATATCGAGTATATTACTGGCAAAACTAATACACTTGCCGATTATTTTTCGCGGCACAATCATACTACAAATATCGAGCCGCCAACGGATCCATCACTAAACCATTTGACGACATACACACCGACGTTATCGGCAGAGATACTGGATCATATAGCCCAAAACTACGGTGACGACCCGGTTTTCCGTGCATGGCTTGCTGACACCTCTACAGCTCCCGGGGTCACTACCTTTCTACATGACGGTCGAACGCTCCTTCTGCTCGAGAACCGTTTGTGTATACCCAATGTCAATAGCATCCGAGTAGACCTTATGCGTCAAGCTCATGAGTCAACTGCCTCGCATTTAGGACTAGAAAGGACAGCCGAGTTGTTACGTGAGAGCTATTACTGGGATGGCATGCTGGGTGAGGTCCGCGAATTCGTCAAGACATGTCAGTCATGTCAACAGGCGAATGCAACTACCCAGAAGCCCGTTGGTCCACTACATCCCTTACCGGTTCCTCGCAATAAGTTTGAAGATATTGCGATGGACTTTGTAGGCCCGCTCCCTCATAGCAAAGGTTTTGATTTTCTGTTGACGATTACCGATCGTTTGACTGGATATGTTACACTGATTCCATGTAGGAATACAATTAATGCAAGGGAGTTGGCAACAATCTTCTGGCAAAACTGGGTTGCGGTCTATGGCTTACCATTGAGTATTACTTCAGATCGTGATAAGCTTTTTACATCTACGTTCTGGAAAAGTCTTGCCGAGCAACAAGGATTGAAACTGAAGATGTCTACAGCGTTTCATCCTCAGACTGATGGTGTTGCGGAAAGAACAAATAAGACTGTTGTTCAGGCATTGCGTCACTGGGTTAATAGGCATGGCAACACCTGGGTAATGTACCTTCCTCGAGTATCGCAAGCAATGAATAATACTGTCAGACGTTCTACAGGTTACTCTCCTGCCCAGCTTGTTTTTGGTCGCCGTCTTCGCACACTACCGGGGATATTACCTCCCCCAAGTTTAGCTGAATACCTTGTACCGACTAGGGCAGAGTGGGAGCTTGCCCAAGAAAACCAAGAATTGTATATAGCTGATGCTAGAGACAAACTGGTACTATCCAAGCACCGTATGGCAGTTCAGGCAAACCGACACCGACGATCTGAGATAAAGTATAAGGCCGGAGACTGGGTTTGGCTGGATACTCGGAATAGAATGAAAGAGTTCATGGCGGCCGATAAAGGATTTCGAGCTGCTAAGTTCTCTCCTCGTTTCCAGGGCCCGTATAAGATAATAGAGGCTTACCAAGAAAAATCAGTCTATAAACTGGACTTTCCGAACGGATCCAGAGATCAGTTCAGCAAGTTCCACGCTGGTTTACTAAAGCCATATCTGTCGTCTTCACGGTTTGGACAGGTGTCGCCGTTAACCTTACCACTGCCAGAGACAGGCCCAGAACGGTACCGAATCCACCACATTCTAGACCATCGAAGACACCGAGGGAACGATCAATTGCGAGTGGTGTGTCCAAGTTCAGGTCCCTCAGGACAATGGATGGATATGGACCACGCCTGCCAGATGAGAGGTTTTAGAGGCGCCTATAACGAGTACAGGAATAGGATGGGATAAGGAAAACGTATGGGAGACGGACGAGGACTTGTGCCAGCAGGGGGAGAGTGTAAGTGCATAGCACTTCACGCTGCCACATGAGAAAATCCGGATAAGTCCGTCAACGTAGAATACATAATTGTAGATAGAATAGTTTCTCTTTCATACTTCATTTCATATGCACCACCAGTGCTAGTTTTGCGGTATTCGACCTTAAGCGTTTCTACGAGAACCTTAAGTAATAAAACTTGTAATTACAGTGAGGCACTCAAGCCTACACACTAATTGTTATTAATAAGATTTAAATACTTATTAACGGTCGGCGTGCTCCGCCAAATCAAAATGCATTTTCATCTTTATGTTTCAATCCAACAATCATCGTAAGACATTGAAAGTCAACCATTTCCTTCTACAAGTCTTCCTCATTCTTGTCACAAGAGCAACGGATCCATTCAAAGCTTAGAAATATGGACTTTTCTCAATTCAACGGTGCCGAACAATCCCATATGACCAAGGTCATCGAAAAGAAGCAAGTCAGTCTGCCCTTTTCTATGATTTCAACAAAATCGTATAAGCTGACCAAGGTTTTACCAATACCCTACAAAAGATGCAAGATTTCATGCGCCTATACTCTGGCCTTGTAGAAAGATGCTTCAATGCATGTGCCCAGGATTTTACTACCAAGGCTCTTTCTACCAATGAAGTGTGCTTTATCCTGTTTGGTTAGAATGTTACTGACCTGAATCTCTCTGTATAGTCAACCTGCGTTCAAAACTGTACAGATAAATTTTTAAAACACAGCGAAAGAGTTGGGGCGAGATTTGCAGAACATAATGCTGGTAAGTGCTTGTATTCCTCAGCTCAACGTATATTGATCATTATCTATAGAGCAAATGCAAGGCAAATAATCACATAGTGTCCAAAGTAAAAGTTATATCATGTATCACGTCTTCACATCTCAACAAACACCTGTAGAGGGTTCCACCCATATTCAACGGTGTCCAGAAATATTAAATGATTCTTATGTCGGTTCTTTATAATCTCTTCTCCTTGAACGGTATCTCGCTAGTAGCTATATCCTTCTTTGGGAAATGTCTTACCGATCCAGTTAACACCAATCGTTATGTACTCGGGAGAAAGATAAGTACTTGTCATATCTTTTTTCTTTCAAAATCAATTACGTAATATTGGCCTTTTACTGTTGTATTTCTGTCATAAATACATTTCTTTCGTATCTGTATATCACTTTCAGTCGTGAAAATAAAAATAAAGGCAGAGAAGGCATCGCAAGATGGCTAGCACAATTCTCCCCCTCGAACTCATTGACAGATGTATCGGTTCCCCTATCTGGGTCTTGATGAAGAACGAGAGGGAATTCACAGGGACTTTGATGGGTTTCGATGACTACGTTAGTGAGTATCGCTTTCATTTCTCCTGTTAAGATATGTTGTACCGAGATTTGAGCTGATTTATATCAGATATGGTCCTGAAAGATGTCAAAGAGTAGTACGCATCGTCTTACTGTGATCTACAGCAAAGAAACGCTGGTACTCATAATACTTATCGCATAGTGAAGTCACGACATCAGGAACTACAGAAACAGATTTGGGGGATACATTACTTAACGGTAATAGTATTGCGATGGTGGGTCTTTCTGTAGCTTTCACCTACCACTATGTTGAACTTGTGGTCGAATTTACCAAGCCTTCATGTACTGACCATCTCTTAGCTTATACCCGGAGGAAAGGGTCCCAATGCATGAACAGGGGAATTATGAGGACGATCAGGCTGTAACAATAGACTAATACAACGAAGATGTATACTTACTGATCTTTGGCTACTTTGCCAATTCCCACTACGAAAGGAATCAAGCGCCGTGAATCGATCATGTTACAAGACATACCACCGACAAACGTCTACGCCAAAGATGTCAACAGACAGTAAAGACCAATCCATGTGCCTTTCAGCAAACTCATTTGCCTCGTCGCGCCTCGCTTAATTCCGTATCAATACCTTTTCTCATTTTGACAATGGCGCCCATGGTATTCCTCGCTACTACGAGAGAATATTTTGTGACTTGTTCATCTCCAAAACCTTTCCTCACGCTTTGGGATATTAATGAAGCATTAGCCATGGTTCAGTAGAGCTTAACAGCACGGATTTGTGGGCAACATGTTTTTCTGTTGAAATTCTAGCAACTAAAGAAACACACTATCCTGCTCCATATACGGGTATGTATTAGGAAGAACAGTTATAAAAACTGATCCAAAGAATGTTGATGGATACAATCTGACCATGCAGGACTGAGTGATCAACATATCCGACATTGCCGTTTGGATGCCTAACGATAAGATAATATATTACTGGTAATTATCAGCCAAGAAACTTGACTCTTTTCCACTCTACGGCAACTTGCTGAATCCGGTCCAAAGAGTCGCATCAAATCGCTTGCATAGAAAAACGACGAACGGACATATCCAGAAATTTGACTCAAAAGGTGCCATGGTTAGGCAAATGTTTTCCAATAACTTGGAATAGTAATACAACTTGCAAGGCACACAAGTATAAAAGTTGAATGATACTACTGCCCATGGCCAGGAAACACCACCAAAAACTCTGTAGGTGGACTTGGCCATTCTATCTCAATCGCCAAAACCAAGACATTCCCATTGTCTAGCTATTCTCACTCAGATCATAGTATAATAGGCCATTGTATTTTTCATATGACGGATCCAAATTGACCTCTTTTTAAATTCAAGATGCTGTTCACAACACCAATCAAAGTAGCAGGTATTGAAAAGTCTTTGCTGCTTGATTGTTGAAAAATACAATTCTGTATCATTCTAAAAGGTGACCGACAAGCAACTCTTATCATTTCAAGACTTGAAACATAATTACTAATTTATAAATCCTTTTTCAGCCAAGACGCCAACATGGCTTGCCATTTTGTATATTTGATAACTGGCCTTTAATGCGTTGACTGGGATTGAAAAGGTTCTTGGCTTAAACGAGTGAGCACCACAAAAAGGACTGAGCTTGGTCAGTATCCAGATCACCTCGGGAAGAGAATACGAGAATACTAACTCTACACATGTCTATGATATTCCAGAGCAGTTTGAAAGAATGGACCTGTCGAGAGAATGTAGTCAACAGATCTCTCAGCTTGATTCAGGTCAGTCTGAACCGAATCAGCCTCAGTCAAGTCAATCTGAGCAATTCTCTTCTACTCGGGAAAGTGATTCTATCTTACCAACAGGCTCTGAACTTGCCACAGACACAGATCCACAACTGGATAATCTGGGCGATGACAACCGACGAGTGTTGGGAACAAGTGCCGAGAAATTGACGAGAGAACGAGATATGACTAGAGACGTGAGAAGGAAATCATGGGTGAGATAAAGGAGCACCCAACACAGTATTTATGCCAGTAGAAAATCCCCGTCAGACACAAACAAAGTCTCATAGGCAAGCAGATCCTCCACGCAGATCTGAGCTGCCAAGTATAGACTGTAAATACTCTGCCTTGAACGATTTTGATGATGTAATAGAGATTGATGCGGCCATGACTAAGAGTGAAGTATCAAGAGTTGGACTGTCAATATCTTGATTGCCAGTGACTCTAGGGTGAGGTGTGGGTAAACCCAGGCCAAAGATGCAGCGGAAGGGCTTGGTTCAGCTCATTTCTGAATTTATGCCTCAGTAATACCTTCTTTTGAATGGATTGTTGTCAAGACAACATGATTTTATCTCTAGACACAAGGTCAAGCTCAGGTGTTATCCCCAAGTGAAAAGCTACTTCTACTGACAAACGATAGGCTATAGACACCGCGAGCGATAATTTCTACGATCAAGTTTGGCTCTACTACCCAAGTTTTTCTAGCGAAAAATTTCGTATCTTGATAGAAAAGGGTTCTTCGTTTTAGAAACTGAAATGAAAGTTACAAAATTGTACTGAGATTTAGCACTTGTGTCTGGCCTTACTGCACCACCCAACGGTGCTATAGGTCTCTAAAATGTCAGAGTTGATTAGTAGTTTCATTTGTAAAAACTGATATTGTAGCTTTAGTTGGGTTAGTGAGGGTGGAGCTGTACTATACGATTCCCAATACCTGGGTGTATTGAAAGTCTTGTAATTTCAAAAGCGTCAACAGGACCCAACAAAGAAGCAAGTTTGTAATCTCACGCTTCCAAGCAGTCAGACAACATAAAAATACACACATACAACGCAATAAACCGGCGCCAGTCCCAAATGCAATGACCGTATAAAACTGGTATCCCAAACGACTGTCTTGCGACCATCCTACATCGCAGTTGGCATCCAATGCTCTTGATGTTCAACGCATCTATTCGTACTGTCGACACTTCTGATCGGTTTGATCTCTGAAAGATATGATGACCTGAATGCCGTAGTCGCCAGAACAAGTTCTGGTAAATCCTGGGCAGCAGGGGCCTGAGGAGGAGAAGGGAGGGCGACAAGTACTGTGAGCGACAGAGAGGAATAAGAAGAAGAAAAAGAACCATCAATGTTTTTCACATGGCAGTATTGGAGAGCAAGAGGCTATGTTTATTCAGCAAGATTTATCACGAAAGCGACCTACATTGATCAAATCTTCTTCATAATTTACCTCAATCTCCCACATCTCTGGCGAGGCCACATCATTTTCAGATTTTCCAAGCTGACCTTCGCCGTCACCAAGCTGCGAAAGCCGATCTGCTAGTTGCCTGTTTCTTCTCCTTACCCATATTCGAAAGAGTACAAACATTACTACGGCTGTAATTGCAAGGGATGCAGCGCAGATGCAGAGAGAAAGAACCGTTGAAAAAGATAGCTTCGCAGTATCAGAACCAGATGAAGCCACGAAGTTGTAGACGGAAGGAGATTCTGCGCGAAGTGATAAGGCTGCCATCGCAGTCAAATCGCCATCCAAAATCCTAGACGCCAGTCCAGTAGGTAATTTTGAGGTGTCACTAATGGAATTATACAGCGGTAATACTGATCAGCTTCGTTCGTCCATTGTTGGCCCAGTTTTTGATATAGAATGGCCAAGTTTGTGATAATTCAAAAGATAAATTCAAGATGGAAATAAAAAATAGCAGCATTAGCAGATACTGCCTCCACTCGTGCCTGAATTTAAAAAACAACCATCGGTGATTGTAAAAGATTACGCTAAGAATATTACGTAATTTATCTAAAGCGGCTTCCATAGCTCGCTCTAGTATTTTTTCGGAGTTCATCTTTTTCCTCCGTCATTCCTCTTGTTATCTTTATCTTATCAGCAAGTTTGATTCCATCAAGTACAAATGCCGTACGATCCAAGATACGATACACCTTTGGGGCCTATGTCAAGTCGGCCTGTTGGTGGTGCAGAGAATCCTCTTCCGCACGACGAGACAGCAGCGAATGTTTATGGTTATCACAAAGAACACTACCTGGGGCCGCTCCCTCATGAATCCGACACATCTAGAGAGGCTGATGCCGCCTCGGCGCTACAGACACTTTTTGGAGAGACGGACGTTGCTCAAGGTCTAGCGGCACAGGACGGGCAGATTGAAACGCTTGCGGAAGGAGCTGCTGCTGCTGAAGCGGCTGAAGCAGCTGCTCAAGCTGAAGCCAATGCAACTTCTGGGAGCATGGTCATTGATCCGAATCTGCAGCATTCGGCTATGAAACGCAAAGCTACGTCTCGCGCCAACATGTTGGCGCGAGGCGGCGCTTGTGACTTTTGTAAGCGGCGGAAACTCAAGTGTTCTGCCGAAACTCCTACGTGCGCAAACTGTGTCAAGGCTAGTAGAGAATGTGTCTACTCTCAGAAGCGGCAAAGGAGCAGAGTCAAGGTTTTGGAGGATAGATTGCAAGAGTTGGAGAGAAAACTTGCAGCTCAGCAGAATTTGATTGAGAACGGACAATCAGCACCTGCCAACTCTAGCCAGGTCAATAATGGCGACAAAGAAGACCAGTGAGAATGCTGTCGCTTCATTCTTTCGTTGCGGGATGATGCTGGAGAAACCTCATGCCTCAGAAGCGTCATGGAGTGGTCTGCGTCTTGTCGTGAACGATTATCACGCACTTTCCTTTGACTGGTATTGTCATTTTAGCGACGCTGGCCACACCAACGACCTTTTCAAACATATCTATTTATTTCTTTTGCCATATATTCTTTCTGTCACCGATTCATCCAGTTACACCAAGCACATCAAATAGAGGTGGTTAGCCATATGAAACGCCTGTCCGGCTGCAACAGGGACCAAGAACCAAGCGAAGCGATGTGAACTCAAAACAATAAGCAGGGAGGAGACAAACAGGCAGGCAATAATGCTGCTGCGAGGCTGAGGTTGGCCCTGTTACTTTTGATGTGACGATCCTGCTGATCTTTGAAACCTAGCCATAACATGATTCCGACAGTATTGACATCATTTTTACCAACATTTAGCTTGTAGTCCACTTCACTTGTCCTTCACCATACACATGCTATGATGGTCGACATTGTGGCGACTTGGATCTGAGCAGAGTCTGCAAGGGCAAGACTTGCTGAGACTGACAAAATCAATATACCCTTACCTTGATAACATACGCAAAGGAATGCAACACTTGTCTAGAACGTCCAGCCTTGTTTACGTCTCCATCTATCATCGTATTCCTTATCAAGATGGCTCATTCCCACGTAAAGGAGCATATACCAAGACTGGATATACAGCAATATGCATCAGATTGTGAGTTGCGTGATGATTTAATTAACAAACATGATCCGACGTTATGATACACTCCTTCTGTTTAGTTGATTCGTTTCCACCTACATCTCGTTCAAATACTACATCTTGATGTTCCCTTTTCCAAGAGTCGTGCACCTTGACTTTTTGGTGATTATTCATTATTGATGTTACACAAAACACAAGTTTCTGATTTTACACTTTTTCGTCTGACCCATATACCCAAAAGCAGACCAACTTTAGAGCTCTACCCACATCAATCAACCTTGGACTTCGGCGGCCAGCGCCAAAAGCTCAACACCTTCTGCTGCCCATTGCAGTTCTCTCTGATCCCTTTCGTTCTTTATCGCACAGTCTCTATCCCTTCTCTTCCTCTTCCCCTCTTTTCGCGCTGACGGCCTTTCTCCATATTTTGAAGACAAGACAGTATTGATAGGCGGCAGCAATGTCAATTTCGCTGGCGAAGCCGGGATCGGAAGCGGAGGGTGAAGAACTGGAGGAAGGGCGTCGGTATGAGCGGTGGATGGCGTCGGGTAAGGGTTAAAGTAATCTTGAGGATGCCCGTAATGTGCGCCGGACCGAATGTCTAGTCGAGGGTGATGGCCATTCCATCCTGCCTCTCCGCCTGCAAACCTTGGCCACTCCTGCCCGTCACTAACTGCAGCTCTAACCCTCCCAAAATCATATAGAGCCTCATGATCGTAAACAAACGGAGGCAGGACACCTTCCCAACTTCCCCCGCTAGGGGGTCTCAACTGAGGATCAAGCGACATATCATATCCTCGCTCCAACGGGCGATGCGTCAAGTCTCGAGACTGCCAGATGGGAGACCTGCCAGGGAATTGTGCTTTAGACATGGCTGGAAAGACTTGGGCTTGCCGCGACGGATAGAAACCTTGGCCGTTGGATGATCTCGCTGCAGCTGAACCAGGCTGAGAAAATATTTGGGCTAGAGGACTGACTCTGCCCATACGGTTTGGTGAGTATTCGGGAGATATGGCGCCAGGCTGGGAGAATACACGGGTGTTGCGACGTTTCGACGGACGGTGGGCGTCATCGCTATACTTTTGTTGAGCCGCTGGATGATGACTCTGTGATGGATAATAATCAGACTCTTCCTCTGTACGTAGGGCCCGCTTGATCTTGCGCGACGTCTTGCCAGAAAACTATCCCAAGAATGAGCACCCTTCGACACACGACGACAACCTACAAGATCATTCACAGTCCAATAACCACCTTTTCCACTGCCACCTTCATGGTTTGGCCTCTCGGCGTTGACGAAACAATCGTTGAGACTGAGATTATGACGTATAGAATTCTTCCAAGTGTTGCCAGCAGATTTGTGCCATGGCCAGCGTTCCTCTATCGCCTGGTAAATCTGCCCATGGCCGTCAGCACTCGTCCTCGGATGCGACACCCACCTGTGCCAGTGTAAGCATCTTACGAGGAGATGCTGCAATCACCAAACGAATTGCCTGGACGTGGGTCATCTCTGGTCTATACTCTACAGAGCTATCAGCAAACACCCACGCAACCGATACACACCGTTTCCATGCTTGTCATACCCATACCTAAACAACCCACCAGCACCTTTTGCGAGGCCTCCCAGCTCCTCCCATTTCCGCCATACGGCCTCATTGATCGTCATCCTCTGTAGTTGCTCCGGATCCAGTGGTCCTTCAATGTCGCACTTTACAAACCCGCCATTCCTAAATCGAGCGAGGTCTGCATGTGTAAACGTGAACCCAGCCGGGTCTCGCTCGACAGCATACGACGAAGCAGCGATTCCCAGCGTTTGAGTCACTGGATCCTCTGCGTTTGTGACGGTCAGAGGGATGGCCTCCGCTCGCACACCCTCGTCTTCATCATCCTCCCAAAACGACCCAGTCGCTGGCTGCCCTCTCCTCTTCACTGGCTCTGGCGACACCGGAGACCTTGGGAGAACGGTCGTCATGGCCTTGTCTCGCGATGGATTCGGCGTCAAATGGTTTATTCTTTTCGTAAAAAAATAAAGAAAACAAAAGAAAAAACATAGCAAACAGAAAACTGTGGTATCCAGGCACGACGATCGACGTCACGATCCAGAAAGAATAGGGTGCGATGCTTCGGAATAAAAAAAGGCGGAAAAGGGGTGTGATGTTTCCATTCGTGCCTGGAGGGCGCGCCTTTGGGTGCTCTATTTGTGGTGGCCCAGCGTTTTCTGTCGGCAAACGCGGATCTTCCCAAAGGATCCTTTCCTTTACTGTTTATGGCGCCACGCCACTAGAGGTAACGAGGGAGATGGTGGTTTGTGCGTCGGTATTTGGTTCCGGGTTTGGATGGTTTGTATATTAGAATTGTATTCAAGTTAATTTTGTATTCAATTAAATATATTATATTATATTAACTCACCCGTTAGCGCTGTATACTCTATTGTATACTGGGAAGATTGTGTATGCCTATACACCCTGCGCCATGCACCTCAACAACCATACAACATGTGGCAGCACAGAGCACCAGGACACGTTGCAGTGTTTTCCAGTAACTCTGCATCCTTTTGTTCCCACCGTATGGGCAGAAGGACCTTCCATTGTAATAAAAAGCATAAACCTACAGGGCACACCGCAAACGTTATTCTCAATCTGAAGGGCTATGGGCAGAGGCAGGTGGCCCAGGTACGCTGTTGCGGCACATGATCGGAGCATCAACCAACATGACGACCAGTATGCCAAGGGTGGGTTGGGATGCATTGGCAAGTAGATGAGGCAGCCAGCGCAGGCGAGTAGGGCGAGTAGAATAAGGGTGTAAAAGCATAGAGTTTGGGAGGGCAGGCAGGGTAGAGCACCATGCTTGTCCTGATCACTGGTGTCGCAAGCCTGCACTCGTCTTGATGAACTGGGCCTACGTTTTTGTGTTGCTTGGCGTCCGCACTTGTCTCGCCTTTTTCCAGCATGGCTAGACGGCTTATGGCACCCTTTGGTCTTTTGTAACAATTTCCCAGCTGACTCCTTCACCCTACTTTGCGTTTTTTGTCGCTTCCAGCCAGCTCGTACCGTTCTCGGTGGGCGGTTTGGAGGTGGCCGGGTATCACGAGGCAAGCCAAGGCATTGTGGCTTTGGTCCACACAGCTTGCTCGGCGAACTTTGAGAGCAAGGATTGGCATAAAGATCATTACGGCCTTGGGGGAGGTGAATAGTCTGCCGGCTGGGAGACTGATAGAGTGTAGGCGTCTCCAGTAATATCAGACTGCCCTTGCGAAAACAAAAAGATGTAGTCATTGACGACAATGTCTTGGATGGACTTTACTATATGACTGCCAAAAAAAGTATGTCAAACTAGAGGCCTGAAAGGTGTACAAGTCCAGGAAGGAGGACGTCACTTTGGGTTTAGCTGTCATTCTGCCTGTCAGGAGCGTAGGCAAACAAAGTTGACCAAGCTGTACAGTTCAGCCCATGGATACTCTGTCTGTTGTGGGGGTGTCTATCCAAATCACTTGGATACTTGCCAGAGGAAAAGACATGCCGATCATTGAGCCCACCAATCCGTACTTTGTCGATGTGTGTTCTTTGGACCGACGTTATTCACTTGGCAGCCGATGGCTTAAAGTCATGGGCTGATAAAAGACAGGTTTGGGATTGCGCGCGCGTTCAACATGAAGTTGTTGTCAGACGAGTAATAAGACGGTTGAACTCTTCACGTAGCTGTATGGCGCATCTTTCTTGCGAGTACCTTGTGTTGACTTGGAATGGACTATGATTTCCAGGAAATGACAGACCTCTGCCGTACCCTCTTTCACGACCCAGCCGACAGGTTTGCTATTGGAAAGCCTGGTGAATATCTCAACAGTGGTACATATACCTACATCAAGGGTAAGGGCAAAAACGTCTTGGGTAGCCAATGTGAGTGACACATCTCATCTAGTTGCGATGTTGAGCTGATTGATGAATCGGTCGGCCTCTATAGGAGACGGTAAAGGATGCTTATACCAGGTTGTTTGAGTTGGAGAATGCCGGTTTGTGGTAAGGTTGATAGTCTAGTCGACGAGGCTGAAGAATATCTGGATGAGTAGATTAGATAATTAAAAATGCCACAGAAGAGTTCTCGGAACAAATCTGAGATACGATAGGGCATCAAGATGGTTTGATTAGATGTCAAGCAATGTTTTCTGATCATCACTTGGTTTCGAGAATAGCTTCATATCAGCCTCCATGTAATGTGGATAAGCAAACGACTCAAACACATCTCATCCTGTACATCAGTCATATCACTCTTCATTTAGACAAATTGTTTCTTCATTAGTAAATCAATGTCTTGCCTTAAATCAACCTTCCGTATGCCATCACATTTTGTGCGTCATGATGTTACATCGTCATCCTACCAGTCCAAAGTCCGCTCTGGCAAGACTCCGACCACCTCCGATGAAAGAGATGATTTTACTCTACTCGTCCCGGGTAACGGTTGTACGTTCAGAGATGTAAACACCTAAATTTTGTTAGTGGTCAACCACTTTTGGAAAATCTGAAACACACCATCCAAGAACTTTCGGATATCCTTGTTCTTGACTCGGCACTTGTCGGTGATGGATGCGGCAGACTGAGAAACCTGCTCAATGTCATTACCCTGGAGGATAAGTTCGTCCTTGACATCGGACAGAGAGATCTTGACACCCTCGAGCATCTCGCAGTTTCGAACAAACTTCTCGCCCACTATCAAGAGTCAGCAAGGCTCCACTATGGAAAGGTAATACTTACAGAAGTTTCGGATTTGGAGGGAAGAGCCGTCATCGACAGGGATAGCGTTAATGGGGAAATGCGCGTAAACAAGACGCATCTTGTAGAGGAAGCCCTATAAATTCGAGATTGAGAAAGTCCTAGAGTTACAATTGCCAAATAAACCAACCTTGGTGACACCAATAATCATGTTTTGGACCAAAGACTTGACCGTTCGGAGACAAGCAACGTGCTTTCGGGCACCGTGCCAGACAGTAAAGACAATCTTGGAGGATTTTGTAGACTTGATCTGAACAAACCGTCAATATGTTGCCCGCAAATCAACCATTGCGATGACATGACAGGTCGCAATATCCAAAAATTATCCCAACTTCCTATCACTCTCAAGCATCATCCTAATTGACCTTTCCCTAGACGTTCAAAACGCTTTCTAATACAATCCTGGCTCCGCATGCTGTCCACCAACCAACCATGCCACGACCCAGTTCCCCTTAAAATCTCCACTCACAAGTTGAATGTCCATCTGAATGTGCCCAACATTTTTGGTCAACTTGCCTCTGGGACCTTCAATTGTGACAGTTCGAGCCTGAACAGTGGCTGTAACGCCCTCGGGAACGATCAAAGTCTCGATAGAAGAGATGTCCTTCATTTTGAGCTGCAGATGAAAAGTTGCAAGTACCAAATGGTTTCAATTCGTAGGGTGGAGTTTTGAGTCGCAGAAATAGTAAAAACAATTGAGAAAAGCGAAAGAAGCAGATGTCAGCAAGACTACCAGACCAATGTCGTTATAATCAATGCTCACAGTATTTTGTTGATGGTTAAAGAGAACCTTCAATAGTCGTTTTGAACCCGTCTTCTTACGGCGACAGCCAGTGGCAGACTGCAACGGGAGTAGATAATGAAATGCCGAAAAGCCGAGTATCCTTTGTATGTATTAAGTCCGATATATACGGTAATTTCTACAAAAATTGATTCCGTCTCTTCAATCTCTAGTGACTAACCAGTTATCCTTTCAGAACGGATTTTTTGAACAACCATAATTCACATGAAAAAGTAGCTGTACAGTTTATTCTGATATCTACAAGCCATTTCTTTCAGCTCGCATTTTTTGAGCTCACTAGTTAGCTCTTGCCTAACCATGAGAGGCCAGTTGTAGCAACAACAGACTTGACCATCCAACCAGCTAGTCACCAAGGTTTCGAAGCTGTTTACAGGTATGGATGAACCGTTTTGAAAAAGAAGTCTAGAATATAGATACAAAAAATTACAAAAAATTACAAAAAATCCGAAAAAATTCCTTCCTTCTGATAATGCCAACGATAGACAATTGTCATGAATATTACCAATAATTAATATCCACGCTCTGTACCAAAAGGTCACAATAATGCAATCTACGTTGCATTATTATTTATTGGCTATATTCCATGGAGTAATTCCAAGGTTCTGACAACAATGTGGTATACCTGGCAGCTAGCAACGAACTTGTAGAGAAAAGTCCCAGGGAGATAAGTGTTCTACAACTAATACTTGTAAGCTATCATTCACATCTTCCTCGACAAACACATCCAAAGCCAGTCCCAAAATCGATTCAAATTTTATATTCGACAACAGGGCAGAATGGCTTTCAACCCACCAGCTTTTTCGTGGCTTCGATCTTCAAGAGTTACTCCATGTGACTTGCAAAGGCAACGATACATATAAGTCACATGAAACGAACTAAGGCTATTCATGGTAGCAATTTGATCTCTTCAAAGGTTTGGAAAGAATTTGGGTATCCCAAAAGGAGGTAGAAGAGTTCAATGAGTTTTTTTACTCGAAAAATTCGACGATCAGAACTAACATATTCTAATCTCCGTCCCAACAGTGGCACCGAAAGCAGGCTGCCCTTGTTGCATGCAGTACTATTACCTTCTGTTCTTCGACAAAAACATCTACAATTTCCCATTAGATATATTTCAAAAGATCCCATATAAGATCATATACACCTTTACATTCTATTCACCTACAATCAAAGCCCCTATTTTCATGCTGATGTAGCTTGCGACAAACGGAGAAACCCATTGTTTATTGCATCTTGATCACAATGATCAAACAAACAGCGCAGTTTAACGTTATATGTGATCTAACGGAGAGCATATTACAGAAAGAATACAAAAGCCGAGGTCTGAGAAGAAAACAGGAAACGGCCCATCTAAATGTATCTAGTTTAACAATCATAAACAACACAGTTGATCAAGATGTTAAGAGCTGACCCATAGCACTTTGTGTGCAGTATCATGATTCCCTGCATTTACGTCCAAAATGGCATTACGTTGAGTACTAGCAGAATAGACTTGTAAGTGTCATTGGGATAAGAATCGCTAATATTGGATATGCATTATCGATGTGTTGGACTAGAAGATTTATCATCTTGCAAAGATCAACAAGTCTTCCGAGGATAGTATCAAGAGACAACATTTTTTGCCATATATGGCGAATGAATGAGTTAATTCAAAGTTGTTCCAGGAGTAAACTTACTTTGTGTAGGTGTCAGGAGTGAGGTTGTTCTTGGGCTTGGTCTGGGAGTCCTTGGGACGAGTGGATTATCTAGGAGTATCTATCTCAAATAGATGAAGACAGCTATCAAGATTCATTCCTTGGGGAACTATGAACCACAATCCCTTCCTTATATCTTGTTTGCTCTGCATCCTGAAGCCACGTTCTAGTTCAACCAACTATACCATTCCGCTGCATACACAGTATCCTGTGTTCTTATATCCGAGCCTTGTACATGATCCTGACAGTAGGTCATTTATTCAAGGGATGGGATCAAAGTGTTTCAATCCTGATAGTTCGATAGCTACTACCATTTCCTGATTTTCTTACGTCCTGTCAGAATTCAGGATTGGTTCTCGAGCTTCAGACTGAAGGCCTTGGGCCGAGAGGTGGCTTAGGCAAGATGTATCTATCAAGAATAGATGAAGGCAGCTATCAAGATCAATTCTCTGGGGATCTATGAATGATGAGTCCTTCCTTGTATGTTTGACGCTTCTGCCGCAGTCATTCAACTATACCATGTCATCCGCAAACACAATATCCTGTGTTCCCCTGGCCATTCTCTGCCCATGATCCTGACACACTCACAGGTCTAGCAATAAAAACAATATCCAACATGAGCCCGTTTGATGATATGGAATACAGCTACCAAGTGCTTAGGATATCGGCGCTTGACCAATTAGTTAAAAAGTCAATTTAGGAATGAAACAAAAAAGAGAGAAAACGGAAAAATATGGAGAGTTTGGTAAAAATAGAGCGGAAGCTATAAGGAAAATTGACAAACGAATTGGACCAGGCGAACAACAGAGAGTGAGTGTGGCTGAGAACAACGTTGTTCAGCAAAGACTTGCCATCTCATTTTGGATGTAGTCATTACAAGATTTAATTCTCTCTTTTACATAGATAAGATCATTCTAGAAATGTCTAATACAGAAAAGTAACTCTCACCAATATAGGAATACATTCTTTCCCTTGCATCCCAACATTGACCCTATCGCTATCTAGATCAACTTCAAACAACGCCCATCATCTTGAGAACTCTGCTAACGCCTCGTTCCTTAATGGGCGCCTGCTTGATTCCAAACAACCTCACTTGCGTATCTTTCCACGCGCCAATACTTCCCGCGTTGAGAGAAGATAAAGATGAAAGGCTAGCAACATAGATATCGCCCCATAAGAGGGAGGTAAGCCAGATCGATGAGGCAGGAGACCACTGTAAGAGGTGAATTCAGCATGTAGTTGGCGTTAAGATTTGGGAGACAAAACTCACAATGAACTTTCTCGCCAAAATTGGTGGCCGTGAGGGTAGCACATCGCCCAATTCAATACCTTTAAGTATCCCAAACACCTTCTCACTGGGTGCTCCCACAAGAACTTGACTCTCTTGGATTTTGGGCAAAAGTTCAGAAATTGTGATGAGTACCGGATCGAGAGGAAGTCTACACGCAAAGGTCAGCCGAGCGAAGATGAAATAGGGGGCGTACCCTTTTTGCCAACTAGTAACCCATTCCTGGGTAGGCACAAATCCATTAGGCCCTACACCTCTTTCGGCCATCCTCATCAACTCCTCTTCGTCCTCTGCTCGCCCTTCATTCTCTACTCCACCAGAAGGATTACTCAATGTATTGAGAGAAGCTGTACTGTTTGTAGCTCTCATCTTACCTCGAACTTTTTCTGACATTTCTCGAGACTGAGTAGGAGTTTTGGCTGGAGTTTGGTTCTGAGAAGGCGGAGGAGGGTTTCGTGAAAGATTACCTATAGGATCATTCATTAAAGGATCGTTGGCCCCTATAGTGGATAAAGAAGGAGGTTGGTCAGACAACATTTGGGTCTCGTCGTTTTCAGATTGTTGCGCCAATAAAGCTACTTTTTCTATTTCATTCTCGCCATTTCTGGGAGAATTGCTCCGCCCATTACCGTCTGGTTTGGCTTTCTCAATTGCTGTGATCCGCATCAGTCCCGTTAGTATGAATACAAAGAAGAAAAGCTAAGTCGCATACCCGCAGCTTTTAGGGTTTTTTTCCGCTGTATTTCTCTTAGACCAGACATCAGAGTGAACGTTGCCAGACTCTGAAACTCATTATGCGATCTCAAAATGGCGTACACCAAGTTTGGGTTCTCTTTAAACATGCAAAACCGAAAAAAAAGCTAGTTATCAGTATGGGTGCATATTTTGTTAGTACAACTTACCATTCAAGCCATGATAGATGATGCCATTGAAGATCTCCAACAGGTAATAAACCAGCCTTGGATGTCCTTCATCTGCCAACAACCAACCCGGCGCCTTGAATGCTTTGAAAAGCTGCAGCAACCGTTCAGAAGCTTGAGAACCAATGTTGGAAAGATAAGGCGCAACGTTGGAGATAGAAATAGTTAATGCTGGGAAAAGAGGGTTCAGGCCAGAAGTTGTAGCAATGCTGTATATCGACTTGAGTAAGGTTAGCGGAGAACACAATTCCAATTCAGGACGCACAACAATCATGAAGTCCGCCGCGCTCCCGGCAACCGTCCATTTACTTGGTACACTCATTCGAATCGTCTGGTTCAAGTTTTTCCCAAACGCAGGCTCTGCGCTAATTGTTTGAAGAAGATATGCCAGAAGTCGGAGAAGGCCATGATATGCTTTCGGAATGTTATTTCATGGTTGAGACAAAAGAAAAAGAAACGTACATGGGTCATCTTTAAATTCAAGAGATGTTACTAGTATATACACCATCAAGTCAAGACTTTTCCCTGAAGCAAGAAGATACTGTTTGAATCTTTTGTTCAAGTCAATCAATCTCCAAATAAGTATATCTGGGAACGGTTTCAGCTTATATAAAGAAAGCGAATAACGAACATACATGTTTCAAGGATATAAGGTAGACTCTTATTTGGTCCAGGAAGATAGTTGTTCATAGCTTGAAACTGTTCCCGCAAGATACCCATTATTCCTTCAAGAATAAACATAAAATCTTCTTTTCTATGCTGTTGTGGATGGTCAGTCAAAAACAGTCACAGCAGGTCGCGCAACGTACAAGTTTAGACATAAAGAACCTGAACGCATTCTCGTCTTTGCCCTCTCCTGTCGTTTCTCTGCCTTCAGCTTTAGTTGGAGCACGATAATCCAACGCGACAAGAAGTGTCATCATGCTCATTCTCACCAAAATCCTTCTTTCTTCGACTGCTTTACCAATAAGATTGCCTCCCACGCCTAAGTTTCCTAAACTACCTCCGAGCGTTCCTGCAAGAGAGCTGGGTTTAGCGAGAGATGTATTGAGGAGCGAGCATAGCAGCGAAAGAACAAGTCGTTTCTCGAGGCTGTGTGTGAGAGTGTTAAGAGGAATATTGGGTATTGCGGAAGATGGAGATACAGGGGCTAAAATGAGATGGGGAGGAGTGTAAATGGTTGAAGAGAGAAGGATGAGAAGAAAACGAAGAACTTCAGTTTTGTGGCGATCAAGTTGAGGAGTGGAACCAATAGATATTGTTGAACCGACTCCTCGTTCCCAAATCACATACTGAGAGGTATCAGTGTAACAACAAAGGTAAACAATGCACCCACATTAATTTTGTCATCCTGTTCGCTCCTGACACTATCTACGAGGGTGAAACCAGCACAGAACAACAAGTCGACTACACAACTAAAGAGCCTATCAACAAGGCAAGGAAGGTATTCGATCTGACTATCTTGTCCTTGATCAGCAGTCTTCTCGGCCTCCACTTGAGCTTGAGTGAGAGGATCTTTGATTCTCTCTGGTTCTTTTGTCTTATCGACGGGAGGACTACCGACAGTCGCTTGAAAGGCGCGAGCACCTTCATCTAATTCAATGTCCTGGTCATCCGCTTCGTCGTCCGAGTCTTGGATGGTAAACTGTTGGGATTCTTGGACCTTATTCGGGGACTTTGGAGGGTGAGGGTCAAGCGGAAGTGTCTTCCATAAATATTGTTCTGCAAAAGTCTCTTGATCTTCCGAGATCAAACCTTGCGCTCTGCGCTCCCTTGCATCTGCTTCATTCTCGTAAACAACAACCAAAATTCTTCCCAGCACGCGAATACAATTAAGCACTTCTTTTGTAAGGTTCTGCTGAGATGTGTTTGCAGAATGAGGGAAAGATTTGTCTGGAATGATTGTAAAGAGATGGTGCGACAGAGTGACGATGAGAGTGGATAGGTTGGTAGGATTGGACAACAATGCCTGACGTACTGTCGCTTTAAGCAGATGCACAGGAACCATTCACTCACTGTCTTGTGCTGATATTAACGAGTATACGTCTGAAGTAGAGTTGAATAGCGTATAGTACTGTGACCAATATGGGTCTGTTGTAGGTATATTATCGCTATTGTACAGACGCTTGATTCCATTGTTGTCGGATTTGAACTTGAGCTGGGAATCCTCGTGAGTGGACAGAAAAGGCAGCCCTATAGCTTGAGGCAACGACTTAAGCATGGTTATAGATGTAAAATCACAACTTAAGAAAGAGAAGAATGGAATACACGTCTACAACGGACATCGCCGACCTCCACCTTTATACAACCATCACCCTTTTTTGATTTGCTATTCTCAAGATATAATTATGTTTTCAATAACTCGCAACAATAATACCCACCAAGACCATCCTGCACCCAATAGACCAAGAGCACTTGCTATGATACTGAAAAAAGATACGAATGAAGCTCTTTTTCCCGACCCATTAGCAAAGTCACAAGAAAAGAAAAAATCACTCCAATACGACTTTAGATATGATGATACTGATACGCTCATGAATGAGCTGGAAGAATTCTATCCGTATGTGGAGATGGCGTATGTTGGAAAAGGTCCGGCTGCTTTTAGCGGTTCATTCAGCAACAGTACGTGATATGATAGCCCGCCCATACTAACCCTCTGTAGAGTGGACAGAAGCCCACATAGGGACTCGTAGGGCTCATATAGAGGTGTTGTTGGAGCAATTTGAATCACCGTCATCTAATGTCCGCCGTATCGCCCAATCTCAACTGTTGTATATCATACATGGTTGCTTTGCAGAAATATCCAGTCCCGAGGAACAATTACACTGGATCATTGAAAACGCAAAAACAGTAAGGAGTGTAGATGGTGTAGCAGTGATTGTGCATGGTCTCAGAGATACTGCTAGACGGTACACCGCTTCCGCGTAAGTTGATTCCCCACCTACAGTCGCTCATTGCTACAGAAGTGAGGATAAGTCAGCTTCTGGTGCTCTACCCTCGGGCACAGTTCCAGCTCAAGTAGACCCTTACGATGACCATTCAGCAGAATTCATGGACTTGATTGCTATGCTCTATTTCATCGTTGAAGTTTTGCGCACAGATGATACGTTCGGTGATGAGTTAAGTGAGTTGCATCTTATTTCATGCTGCTAACCTTCAGTGGCAATGTCCCCACCCCTTCCGCTTGTCCTCTTTCAAATGATTTCGACTCTCCGAGATAAGATTCCTAGGGGATATCCAGTGAAAAAGGTTCTCTTGTTGCTTTGGAAAACGCTGTTGGCGACATTGGGCGGCATGAAGGAGGCTAGAGAAGCGATGATGCTGGGTAGAGAATTGGCTGGCCTAGATCCTAATCCCACATGTATGAACATCTCCTTTTTGTCAAGGCGTCAGCTCATGAATTGTAGACTTTACGAAAGCTTCGCCTATCGATATTTCATCATGGCGGAGAGATACAGCTACTAAATACCCTACGTTTTCCCCTCCCCCTGCTGCAGGCATTTCTACGACTACCTCAACGGTCCTCGTGGATTCCTCTGTCCCTAACGAGAAATTAGCCGAGGGCATCAAACCCATTCCACCGCGACCCGATTACCACTCCACAGACTTGCCTCCTTCCGTTCCTCGTCCCTATCCACCTCAGAATGCGATATATGCCAGCGCTAATAGCCAAGGCGGCATGTCAGCACCCATGCCAGGTACTCCTGCCCCTTCTCCTCCACCTAGCCCTGCTCCCGGTTTTCCGCCAGCCAACAATGGCTCAGCAGGAGGACCAAATGGGCCGAAAAAAAAGCAACAGTACCAAACTGACCCCACGCGTCCTTTTATATTTCCATATTCATACAATTCATCATCTGCCGCTCCTGACTCTCTCGTACCGTTCGCAATCAGCGAAGCCAACACATTATATGAGAAACACGTCTATGTATCATTGGGGCTGGTTCAAATGTGGGAGGCGAGAGAAGAGTATATAAGGGAAGAACGCGGTTTGGGTAAATCTGGGTTGATAGGATTTACTAATCGGTATGACAAACTGGGACAAGAAGACGATGAAGACGAAGAGGAGGTGGATGCAATGATGAGAGACTGGAATTATGAACAGGAATACATGGAGTGCGAAGAAAAGGGAGATAAAGAAGGGGCAAAAAGAGCTAAAAAGAAAAGGATGGCGGCGAAAAGGTTGAGAAGAGTAGATATCATACATGTAAGTCAAGGTGTAATGATCAAGAGCTAAAACGTGTAGAGGAATACCTTACCCATCCTCCATTCATGTATCATTGCGCTTCTGAAACTCTTGCTTGCTACTGTAACCTCTCCTGGCACAGCAGGCAACCCAGCTGGCGGAACAACCACAGGGGGGGCAGGGGGAGGGGTAAATTTAAGCAACTCAAGTCTACCTCCTGGACTACAGTCACCAACACAAGAGATGCGTATGCGTCTTGTTCCTTCAATTTTGTTTGGATTTGTGCTGACGCTTGTAAATAGCTGAAAAGACTGCTCCTCCTCCAACAGAGGAAGATATTGATATAGCAAGACACCGGGAAATTACTAGTAAAGCCATATCTGCAATTTTTTTGTTAGTTTTGAAATGGTTCAAAGCATCCCGTAAATTCGTCCTGTTATTATCCGAAAAGGCCAAGGATCCACTGACAAACCGCATATGTGGCCGTATAGATATTCTCAAATTTCACCTTATAACGCAATTGCTATTTGACTCGAACTGTTTGCTGCTGTTGCTTAAGATGTTTGGATTGACAGATTTGTCTACTGTGGTCACTGCCCGAAACGAGGTTAAAGAGCTTAAGTATGTACTCTCACGAAAATACATAATCGACAAAGTTGATGAGGGTCTAGTTTTTTTAATTACTGCGTAAACATCACTTCTGTTTCCCCGGCTCACCCACATAATCCCATTCTTAAAGCATCGCTTTGTCAGGCGCCTGAAGCAATGTTGCCCCGCTCATCAGGCCTTCCATCTCAGGGCACAGAATATATCACCGACTATTCATGGCGCAACTTTTTCTCGACTATCAATTTTTTGAAAGTAATGCAAAAGGTTACAAAACATAGAAGTCATCGAACCTTCGTTTTGAGTACTTACAAAAGCTGGGTAAGCATTTTTGTCAATTTGCGAAAAGTGATGCTAACGAAATTGATGAAAGCAAATACTCAAGCGAATGCTTAAGGTCAATCATCCAATGATGCAACTTCAGGTTCTGAAACTTATCAAGAGTCAAATGCCTTGGTGTGGAAGAAAATGGCGTCAAGGTTGGTTTATCTTTGGACCCATGGCAATGCACGCTGTCTTATGACTATGTTCAAAATAGCTACCGGAAATATGAAAGTAATAACCTCAATTTACCTTAACTGCCGGCCTGAATTAAGAGATGATTGGTTGGCGGGAGCAGATCAAGAAACAGAAATGGAAGATGCCATTGTGCGTCATATCCACACAGAGATAATGCCTATCGCTAATCATGCTTGTAGCCACAAGATAACGCTTTACGAACCCTCGTCCAATTTTACAATCTCCGGCACTACGTCCCCCCAACTTCGCAATCTCCATCTCCCGAATCATTAGCACATCACCGTCGATCGAGTTCTTCGAACCCAAACCCTCTCTTTGAGGACTCAGTATTACATACCCACCAAGCTCATTTCGGCCACCCGCGTTCCGATTTGAATGCATCAACGTCAGGAGAAGATGTCTTTCCCCCACGAAAGAGCCATTCAATGGCCATATCAGGCATGTTTGACGCTGTAGGCATCGGAGGCGCAGAAGGAAGTTACCATCCGGACGAGATGATCAAGTATTGGTTGCAAGAGTATGAAGATGTTTTGCGTGATGTTTTTGGAAAAGAAAGCGGTTACGAAGTGCTGGATGAATTCGGGTTAAGCGGCAATTTTGCCGGTTTAATGATTATGGGTCCCTCGGATCCTCATGTAGCGGCTTCAGGCGTAGAAAATCAAGATAGCAGCATATCTGACCTGGAAGATCGAGCATGGGACACGTTGAGCTCAATTATGAACAAAGGCGATGAAGAAGAAATTAGTGATTCAGAGAGTGTAGTGACAGTTGGGGAGCTTGGAGACGAAGCAAGACTTGGTGGCGGGCCAGGCTTCGGAGAAAGGCGAAGTTTGGATGAAGATGTTCTTAATGGGAATGGAGAGGATTACGGAGGAATTAAGAAAGTGAAAGAAGAAAAAAGTAGAGTTGGCATGGGCAAAGGCAGGCGAAAGAGTGGAGCAGGGGAAAACACATGGGAAGTGAGTTGCTTTCTCTCCCTGAAGGCTGTATCTAATAGATGGGATAGCACATATCACCAACGTTGGCACTTCTTCCGCGATCTCCGATTGAACGACGCCGTTCGTCTTCCAATGATTCACCTTTGCGGCCAGTTATGCCCGGCCCGCTGTCGCACGACGCTGTGTTTGATGAAGAGGACGAGATGGATACGCGGGGTCCAATGCCAATTAAAATGGACACCAAGGACCATATAGAAAGAGAGGGCGGAGCTGTCGATGAAGTCGAATATACATATGGAGAATGATAGAAATTATATATCAATATAGATAATGCATGTTGTAGAATAACATATATCTTTTAAAAAATCAAGCATCTCAATAATACTATGTAGTTCCATTTTTTGCAAACAAAGGGAACAAATGTCCTCTGCTTTTCCACCTCTTGCTCCCCTCTTTCAGTCTTTGTACCATCGTCTCTGTATTCGCGCCCGACGCATCCGATTGCCAGACAGCATCCTCCCATCTTCTTTTGTTTTCCGGTACTCCTAAACGATCAAGAGCTTCGGCCGCTTTGTTGGGAATAATAGGTTGAAGCAAAATTGATGCGAGGCGAAGAGAATGATATGCATACGTTATAGCTTTTGTACTATCTGGCGAAGACCATGGTTCGAGGGTGGTAAAGAGTTTGTTTGTCTTGTGACTTTATCAGATTTGCATACGAGTGAAAATGGAAGGAAGACTCACCGCCATGATGGTGTCCATAACCACTCCACACGCTTGGTTGACCATATAGTTTTCCATCTTATTCTCAAAATCTTCCCTCAATCCACTTAACAATGTATCCAACTCTTCATCCCTATCATGCATCATATCAAACTCCCTATTAGCCTTTTTCAATATTTTTGAACTACTGATTCTCGATAGAAGGTTGCCCATTTGAGCTGCTAAGAGTTTATAGTGCACTTCAAGCTGATCAGGAGCATAGTCGGCATCGTCTGTAAGACTTCCCCCTATGCGCATAAGATACCATCGTACGCCATCAACGGACCAAGAAGACATGGCAGATATTGGGTCGACAACGTTTCCTTTAGATTTCGACATTTTAGTTTTGTTCATGGTCCAGTGAGCGTGAGCTATTACGCGCTTAGGAGGAGGGAGCGACGCTGATTTGAGAAGTGATGGCCAGTGGAGGGCGTGGAATCTGAGAAAGATTAGTCTTATCTGTGGAACAGAAAAGAACGTACTTGATAATGTCTTTCCCAACTACATGTATATCTGCGGGCCAACCGTCAAGCTTTTCGGGGTAGCCAGTGACAGTAAGATAGTTGATGAGAGCGTCAATCCATACGTATATAGATTGTTCAGGATCGTTGGGAACAGGAATGCCCCATTTAACGCGGGATCGCGGTCTCGACACGGAAAGGTCTTCCAAAGTGTCTATCTGATTGATGAGATTGAGCCTCACGGAATTGGGATGTACAGCTAATCTGCCGATCAGAAACGGACTTTTCAGACAAGGAAACGTACCATTAGGATTACTCAACCATTCTCTCAAAAAAGACTTGTATTTACTCAATCTGAATCTCCAATTTGTCTCCTCTTCCCATACTACCTCACTACCACTCTCTATTGCGACCATTTTACCATCTTCTCGTTTTGTGACTTGCGTTACAGCGTAAAAGGATTCATCAGATATCGAGTACCAGCCAGCGTGCGTTCCCTTGTAGATGTCGCCCGCCGCCGTTAGCTTTCCCTGCCGTGTTTGAGCCCATCAGTAACAGCCACGGCTCTCAGCGAACGAAACCTACCCAGAAATCCTCAACAGCTTTATAATGTCTGGGTTCAGTTGTCCTGATAAAGTCTGTATTCGAGGCGTTTGCGAGCTTTACAAGATTCTGTCTGTGGATCAGCTGCCTATAATGTCCTGCCCATAGAAACGCACTTACCCGAAACCTTTGACTGACATCATCACAGAATGCTTGTTCATCCATTTCCATAGCCTTGGCGGCTTGTTGGATCTTCATACCATGCTCGTCTGTTCCTGTAGCAAATATAGCTTTACGATCAGGATGCCGTAAACGGGAGAAGCGGGCAAATACATCTGCGAGAAGAAGAGAATGTAAATGGCCTATATGCGGAGCTGCCATACCAGGTCAGCCTAGGACAAATAACACATATATTGCTTACAAGCGTTGACGTAGAATATAGGTGTCGTCACATAGAACGGTTTGGCTGTCGCAGCGTCTCCTTGTGGGTCAAAAAGAGTCAAAGAAGGGGAGCTTGGAGGCATGGGTTGGGTAGCTGTACTAGACATCCGTATCGCAGCATGTCTTACTGACAACCGCGGCTGAAGACTGCAGGCAGCCAGTCGAGGAAGAGAATGGCGTATGGCCATATCGCTGACAGTCCCAAAAACCAAGTAGATTGATGGCGACCTGCAGCTCTTTTCCCCGCTGCTTTCTCCTGACCTACTAGCTTTAGAAATATTAAATGTCAGTTCACTTGTAAAGACAAATGATTCAAAAAAAGGACGTTCATGTCACGTGACACCATTTTACCTATTCTTGAATCGACTTTATAACGATGGTTTATTCCACATCTTCACTTTCAAAATATGAATCGATCAGGAAGCGAAGCTTTTGCGCGGCTTGCTCAGCAACTCAACAAGGCAAGGATGCAGGCCAGCGGAGGAGGCGGCCGAGGAGGAAGCGGTGGTCAGATGCCAGGCGGCTTCAAGGGGTTTGTCGCTGGTAGTGGTGCTATCGGCACTTTGGTCATTGGCGGTATCGTTCTGAATTACTCCTTGTTCAACGGTGGGTCTCAGTCTGGTCTGAAATAAAGACAAGGACGTTCTCAGTGACTGTTGGACATGCCGCTGACGGAATATCTCAGTCGATGGTGGTCATCGAGCAATCAAGTACTCGAGATTGACAGGCGTAAAGCCCGACATTTACCCCGAAGGGACGCATCTTGTTGTATGTTTGAGCCGTTGTGAGCTGTTGTGAATACGCTGATCTCTTGACAGCTTCCTTGGTTTGAGACCCCAGTGATCTACGACGTGCGAGCAAAACCCAGAAATATTGCCTCTTTGACGGGCACCAAAGATCTACAAATGGTGTGTTGAATCACCCGACCAGTGAATGTTGCTCATCCTATCTAGGTCAACATCACCTGTCGTGTCTTATCTCGACCGTCTGTCAATGACCTTCCCCACATGTGTGTATCTCTTTCACCCTTCATCTCGCTGACACTCTCCCAGTTATCGAGAGCTGGGCACTGATTATGACGAGCGTGTGCTTCCCTCCATCGTCAACGAGGTTTTGAAATCGGTAGTCGCCCAGTTCAACGCCTCCCAACTCATCACCCAGCGAGAGATGGTCTCCCGTCTTGTCCGCGACAACCTCACGCGCCGAGCGAGACGATTCAACCTGATCCTCGACGATGTCTCCATCACCCACGTTGCCTTTTCTCCAGAGTTCACCCATGCCGTTGAGGCCAAGCAAGTTGCCCAACAGATTGCTCAGCGTGCGGCATTCCTCGTCGACCAGGCGGTACAGGAAAAGCAGAGCATCATTGTAAAAGCCCAGGGTGAAGCGAGAAGTGCAGAATTAATCGGAGAAGCTGTCAAAACCAACAAGGGATTCTTGCAGCTACGAAAGCTCGAAGCGGCCAGGGAAATTGCGAGTACTCTATCGACCAGTGGCAACAAGGTCTTGCTGGATGCCAAAAGCCTGTTGCTTGACGGTAAGTTGCGGATCCAAATACGCTGCTGACGCTGTCCAGTGACTGAAGACGAGGTTCTCAACACTGCTGTGAAAAAGTAAACGAGCTGTCTCATCCATAGTCGTGATGCATTCCAATGGTCTCTCTCGCAACCACGACGACGCTCCTGCAGAACGCGATGGGCCATCCGACCTGCTCTGTCATCAAGACCCTCCCGGCGCTCGTAAACCCAGCCTACGCCTCCAACCATCCTCTCTCGCCTCCCGCTTGGGATGACCTATACTGAAGCTACCATCGACTGATGCCGCTGATCAACAAACACTCCATAGCATGGCTTACCAAGCGGCCCAATCTATGACACCCATCAAGGGATACGACCATCACCCAAAAAGGCATAACCCACCGAATCACAAGGAATAATCACTCATCTGCATCATTCTTGTGCTAATCCTAATTTCTTCTGATGAGACCTATATAGATCTACGTGTGTGGGGTTGTGACCCAATACAAAGTATATAGACCATCTGTCATCACAGTTCATTGCTAATGGCCTACACTCCCGACAATCCTAATCCACAATACTAATCCTAATCAACACCACCCAGTTTCCCTTTGCATGACGTGGCAAAGCCCAGATCCCAACTCGGCCCAACCCTACGACCCGACAATTGTGTGTGGCTCGCACAGTCCTCGTGCCGTCGCGTCTGTCGCGTCATGACGCGCCGCTCTGTCCTCTTGCCACACACTCGCCTGTCGATGGTGGCTTAGGGCGGTCCTCGCCGCCTGTCGACTAGGCGTCAGCCTGCAGGTATCGGCCTTTATTAAGGGCTGCGAATGGCCGAGAATGTTGGCTGGCGATAAAGTCGGAGCTTTTGAGGGGTATCCATGGAACTTTTTATTTTATCTTATTTTACATTTCTTTCTTTTTCTTTCTTTCTGTCTTTCATTCTTTTCGACGTGACAAGGGTAAACGCGGACTATTTATATATAAAAGCGGGCTGACGAAAGTGACAAGTGATTGCCTTTCTCCTGTTCCATCAGGTCGTTTAGTAAGACTGGGTGGTTTTGATCCGACTCGTTTGATTTTCTGATACTGATTCAAGGTGAGTTTCGTTGTGCTGGTCGTACTTGGTGTATGGTGATGCTGCGTGGATGGTACACGACATGGAATCCCTATTGGATATCTGTGTATGCCCCAGCTCATCCCAACCCTAGAATCTGCCTCCTTTCCTCCCAACAAAAGGCTCCTTTCTACCTCTTCTTCGGTACCACTTTGCACCCGTCGGCCTCCGCTTTGTTTTTTTTTCTCCTAGCGCGTTCAAGTCCTTTTGAACCAAAATATATATATACATATATAAAGTATTAAACGTGGAAAAAGGCTGACAACTTTTTGGTATCTTTTGTCTCGTAGTCAATTGATTTCGTCGGACAGTACCGCCGCAAGAGGTAGTTTGGATTACGGTACGTCATGTCGCGCGCATGCAGCACGCGTAGGACACGTGGCTGAATCGGCGGCAGAAGCCGTATAACGATGAATGCTCAACAACACTATTGGAAGGGTTACAACCCGTCATCGCCAGAGAGGTATCACAACTCGTCAATAGCATTACCGCAAATCCTGCCACAAGTTCAGCATGGCCAGTCAATGGCAACAAACAATGGCGGAGGACCAGTGATGTTGCCGTCGTTGCGCACCCATCTGCCATCGTCACATCACAAAAACAACTCACCGTCAGAGCCACACCCAAGTCCGAACGTCGCAAACGTTTCGCCGTACGGGTCGTATGCGCCATCGTTTGCTGTCCCGGGCAAGTTTGCGTCTTACCCAGTGTATGGCTATTCGTCGCCGGCAACACCCCATCCGACGTACCATCCAACCTCGCCGTCAGATGCGTCGGAAATCTTTACACCTATCCCAGGTACACCGACAAACTATGCCGTTCCGTATGGCAGCACGATACCGCCCAACGCGTTGGCTTCTTGGACGGACCGGCGGACGTCGGACGGGATGGGTTATTCAGATCCCATGGCGATGAACAGGTACCATGAAAAGAATCCGGGGAGCCCTGTGAGCCTCCACTCGTCTGCTGGGGACAAGTGGGAGAGGCGCGGTGCGAGTCAGGGTCAGGGTGTTGCAGGCGAGGGAGAAGGGCAGGGTGAGGATGAGGTGGAGGATGGCATCACGTACACGTCCAAGGCGGAGCCAAAGCAGACGGAAATGGTAAGTGAATGCGTTGGGCGAGAGTGTGTGTTGATGGGCGCAGCTTCGGCGGAAATGCTACAATTGTGGCTGTCGGGTCTCTCCCAGTTGGCGGAAGAGTCTTACCAATCCGGAAATGATTGTAGGTTGGCAAGGCGACGTATATGGCTGACGGGTGGGTAGAATTGCAACAAGTGTGGTATCTACGAACGCACCCACCACCGTCCCCGACCTCAGCAGAATGACGATCAAAAGTTGAGAAAGGCTTCCCAGTATGGGACCGTGTCGGGTTCTTTCCGTGGGCCGCCTGAGCCAGATAGGAGAGGCAAGAAATCCCTCAGTCCGCAAAGTATAGGTAAGTTTTGGCCAGTCGAGAATCATCTGACTGTTGGTGTCCGCAGGATCGACACCTCCCCTTTCAGCCGTTTCTTCCTTTAGTCCATATTCTGCCTACCCACCGGTGTCTCTGATGCCAGCGCCGCAACCTCTCGGTCCTCATCGCATGATTTATGGCCCGTCCTATGGTGTATCGTCGCCATACAATCATGCCTACGCGAGCCGTCGAGGTTGCATCGCTTCTCCAAAGAATGGCGCTGTTGACCACGCCTTGCCTTGCCCCAGTTCTGCCCCTCCTACAGCTTGAGCGTGCAGAGTACGCATTGTGAATCACCCATACAGAGAGAGTTTCAACATCCTGGACAATAACTTTACGAGTTGCTACGATCATCAACACGCGAATGATTGCGCTTTTGCACCATGCTGGTCTTTTGTGGTCTTTTTTTTTTCTCTTGCCTCGTACAATATTATGTTTATAAACTATTCGTCTTCTGGTTAATGTGTTTCTTTGGAATCATGGTTTCTAGACATTGTATATATAACGTGTGTATGTTTATGACAAGAATATACGAACCACAACCAAGTCTTTATCGCCTACTTACCTTTTTTGCGGTTGGGAAACGTTTTCAAAATTATCACGCGTACATGCCAGTAACGCTCAATCTTGTGTATGTTTACGAGATGCAACTAGAAAAATTGTTGCAAAAGAATCTCCAGTAGTTAAAACTCAACACATTTGTTTCTATCAGTCTCTGCACTTGAAGGAGTCATGGACAATGAACTTTAATAGCATTGATCTGCAAGATTTATACAACATCCCGGCCCAAGATTCCCGTCTCTACCTCATTATTGAGCTCCTTGGCCATTCAAGACGGTCTCGTCTAGGCAGATACGGCTCCTGCCCCCGCTTCCTCTGGCACATCACCCTCTTTATGACTCTCCACATTCCATGGTCCGGCATCGCTCAACTCACAACCACCCAAACAGGCGCATTTGCCCCCAAGGTCTTGGGGGAGGTTTTCCTCAGGAATGAATTGGACAAGTTCAGTTTTGTAATTGCGACCGAGGATGTGAATCTTGCGGACGGTGGCTTCATCAAGCCACGGCTTGATAAGAGACCATACCGTTGAGAAAAGGTATGGAGCCTGTAAATTTGAGAACAGTCAAAGAGTTAACTCGTCCCAATTGAAGGAGCTCAGTTGGAAAAACGTACATTGATGATAAAGAAACGACCCATCACCTCGGGCTACAAAAAGTCAAATTAGCCTTGTTATCCTCCACATTGCAGGTCCATTGCAGTGACGCGAAGTGGTATTGCGCTCACATCTAAGGTTGAATCAGCAAGTATTCATAGGCAAGTCCGCAAACTCACAGTGGTTTTGTCCGATCGAAGACGCAGCCATGACATAGTCCTTAACTAGTACCAAATCAGCAAACCTCCTCTACACTAATCAGCACAAACAGAAAGACGTACCCTTGTAAAAAGCTGAAATGCCAGCATTGGAAAGGTCCATGATGGTACAACTGGTCTCCACCAGTTGTCCCTGCATTCTGCTACAGGCAGGCAACCTTTCTTTCAGAAACTTTTCATATTCGCTCACCAGCCGCTTGAGCTGCCGATCCTGACTGGTAAGAGAATAGAGCTTATTGATGTCAAGCTTGCCAAGCTGTTCAATGTACACAGGCCGGCCATCGCAGTCGGTCTTGTGGTAAAATTGAGGATAGTATTTGGTCACTTCAGCGCGTTCAGGGTAGTCAAATCCGTTTCTACAGAGCCATCAGCCTCCGGGATGCGTTGTGCGTAAAAGCTTTGAAACAGTCACCTACGCAGCAATATCATCAGTCCCAAAGTCTTTCCTCCACTTTTCATTGTTTGACCACATCAGCTTGGCCTTTGCCAGATCAAACTTTCTAGCCCTCAGGAATCGTAGCAATGTCTGGTCATCAAATCGGTCATAGCCAATTCGTTGCACAACAGCGTCTCTATCGGCAGGAATGAGGCCCTCTGCAGTGAGTTCTTCGCGGAATTGCTGTAGAGTTTTTTCTTGAGCATCGTTCCTTTTGATAAATCTGTTAACAAAGGTGCGGAGCAAATCTCCATATAGGCCCAACCTACAGATGACCAGGGTGACCAGAGAGCGGATCCACAGTCTAGCAACAGTCAGCCCATGTCTCTGCACCATGGCAGCTCTACTCACACTCATAGTGTATATATATTGACAATTTTTTTAAAATATAAAGATGGAACGAAAGAAAGACTCGCCGTTATGGATGATACGTTTCGAGTTGGACACTCAATAGCGGCATCAAATCAATGGTAATACCCCATTTGATTCCGCTAATCCCAATCTTCTTCCGTTTGTGATTTCTTACTCCGCCATCTCGTGAAAGGACCAAACATTTCGAATGTCATACAAAGATTTATCGCGATAATCATTTCATTCTTTCCAATCTATCACCACCAAACCGTTTAAAATGCCGCAATACATGTCAGCGCCTACGCCTTATGGCTCTGTCAGTGCAGAGGCGCGAAGAAGGTATGAAGAACGTTATGCCAAGAAGCGAGCAGAGGAAGCTGCCAAAGCCCAAGCAGAAGCGCAAGCTCAGCAACCACCTCCTCCAGCCCAGCAGCAACATGCTCCTAGTCCGGTAGTCAATCAAGGACCGCTTCGTCCTCAAGTAGGACAAGGGTATGGAGGACCTCCGCATCAAAACTACCGTCCACCTCAGCAACAGCAATACCATGCCGTTCCCCCTCAGCAGCCCCAATACCATCCTCCGTCCCAGCAACAGCATGTGTACCAAAACGCTCCCCCTCAACCACACCACGCAGAATGGTCTCGGCCTCCTCCAGATCAAGCCATGAGCCCAGGAGAGCACCAGGGAGGACAAAACGTTCAGCGGACGTCTCTTGTGTCGCCGCCGCCTGTGGAGGATCCAGAACTTTTACAAATGTGATGTTGTAATCCATAACACTGGGATACGCCGGCTGACGTGTTTTGTAGGTTTCAGCAATTTGACAGCTCTCGAACAGGTCAGCTCAGTGCATTCGATCTCCAAAAGCTTCTTGCAAAAGATGCTACCATGGAGGCTCGGGAAGATTGCGTCAAGATGGTAAGTTTTGGGTACGGTCCAGCAAAAAGACTAACCTTTTCCTTAGCTCATGGGTGGGTGGATGGCAAGCCAAACGCAGCACCAAAAGACATGACTGACGGGGCCGTAGCGATCTTTGACACGGATAGAAGTGGAAATATAAATTTCATGGAATTCGAGGGGTTATACCGGTATATCCAAGTAGGCCCTTTTCGCCTTGCCCAGTGCTATCCACGTTGCATTCGCTAAACTTGCTCCAGGACTGGCACGGCATCTTTCGTCGCTTTGACCACGACCGATCCGGCCTCATTGACACGAAAGAACTGCATGCTGCTCTACTCGGATTTGGCTTCTCGCTGCCGCCAGTGTTGGTGGACAAACTGGAGAAGCGGTTTACACCTCCGCCTGTCCCAGGTCAAGCAAAGCGACAAGGAATCAGTTTTGACAGGTTTTTGATGGCATGTGTCACGGTGAAGCACTTTACAGAGGCATTCAGGAGGTATGTCTCTGCTCATGCTGTTCAAATGTTGATCGGCCTATAGACTTGATCCCAGAAATACCGGACGCATCACGGTTGGCTACCATGAATTTGCAAGTCTTGTTGGCCTCTCTACGCTAGCGAGTGATGCTGACGGTCCATCCTCTAGATGGATGTCGTGCTCGACGCTCCCAGTTGAATGCAACTGATCCAAGATACAAGCTTACATAGGGGCATGGACAGGGAGAGATGTAGCAAAGACGACGTGTGTAGGTGTATCTTAAGGAGAATAGGTGGTTCCACTGGGTAGCGAGGCTTGTTGATTTGTAAACCATTTATTATGCTTTATGATGAATAGGTCATGATGTTATGACTGTGGCCATCTCTCGCGGGATTCGTTCCTCTACCCGAGCTGTCCATGTCTACCAGCCTGAGAAATGAGTTGCGCTCGTTGAGGGTGGGCATTCACAGTGCTGGTTCTGGCCATCACACCATCTCCCAGCAACTCTTTCAGAAAACACTTTAATGCGATACCACAACTCTTTCAGAAAACACCCTAAGGCGATACCCAATTACCCAACCAACCCATAGACCGCAGAAGCACACCCAAACCACCGTACTGCCAAGAATGGACCCGTGCAGCTTGTCCTCTTTAGCCCATACCAAGCGGCAAAGAGAACCAGCGACAACGGTATCTACACACAAAGCGAAGCAGGATGCAACCCACACCCACCTACCAGCGTGTATACACCATCCTCTTCCACACACTGTGCTCGTCACCCACCCCGAACAAAACCACGACACGGCCTGTCCCATATGCAACCACAGCCGTCCTTGATAGCACAACATACCATGACGAGTACAAAAACAAACGATACAGGCTATAACCACTCCGCGCAGAGTCAGCATCCGCCGACTTTTCTCCCAGCCGATGCCACCCGCGCCACGACAACAGGCGAAATGGTGAGACGGCGCAGTGAGACGGCGTCGCGGCGGGATCCAACCTCCAACGACTTGCCGACAGCTCCTCCAGGACGTGCCACACAGCCTCCTGTTCTCGCTACACGCTCCTCACCTATGCTGCAGCCCAAGCAAGGTGCTCAACATTTCCAAAAGACTTCCGCGCGAAGCCCCAGTGGCTGGCAAGTCGGTGAATCCGCGCTGTTGCCTCGACAACTCTTTCCATGCTGTCTGCAAATCTCCGGCTATGGCAGACAGCATCAGCGACCCATGTCCACACCCACAAAAGAAACTCACTTTGGTCCGTTAATGGTCGTCTCCGCTCGTTAAAGTCGCTAAAAAGTTTATTGGCTCTAGCGAAACTAACTCCTGTTGTATTGCCTGTCCTGTACTCGTCCCCCAAAGTCCTGTAATCCTTGACATGACTCTCCAACGATGTTTGGAGCTGTATCAACTTATTGACGGATTCGTTCCATTTGGATTGTGTTTCTATGTATTTTTTCCAGTCGTTTGTAAGTTTACGAATGTCGTCTGCTGCAGGGGTGGTGTCGTTCTCACACATATGGATTATATGCCTCAAACTGTTGACAACCGATCTTCGCCAACTTCTGCAATCTCCCTCATTCGCTTGAATGGCATTTGTGGTGTTTTTTATCTCTTGGGTGACGGACTCATAACGATGAACAGCATCGCTAGTCAGGCCTTCCAGTAGAGCGCTACGTATATCGGCATTCGTCGTTACTTTACCCGTGGCTCTTTCTCTTTTGTATGCCTCTTCCCAAAATGGCCTTTCGTTGGGGTCTTCGTACACCGGACCGTGTGTACCGTTGGTGGGTGCGGTGGGCTGGGGCGGGGGCGGTCCGGTTGCTGTCGGGACATAGGGTGGCCCGCCGGTGGTGTACGTATACGTTCTCGGTCCCGGTGCCAATCCCCCGACTCCGCCTGGATTTCGGGGCCTTATACGTGTGTCGTAGAATTCGGTCACCCTTTGACATGTAAGATTTACGAGATCGTTATGGGACAGGCCCCTATTTTCTTGTCCAACTATAGTATAGGCTTGGGGGAATTCTGCTTCGAGATAGTTTCCGTATGCCGGATCGTGAATGGACCGAGCATAAACAGAGGGATGGAAAGAACTATGCCCGGATGGCTGTGCGGAAGCGAAGGGAGTAGTCTGTGGAACAGACGTGAACGTATAGGTGGGTTGACTCGCCGGAGTTGTGGATGGATCCCACGGAAACCCCGGTCTCTCAAAGAAAGATTGACTCATCGCGCGCCGTTGCTATCTCGGGTTGGGTGTGTTTGGCGAGTTGAGTGTGTTTGACGAGTTGTGGTGGTGGTGGTGGTGGTGGTGGTGGGAGAGTAATCAGTGTTGAGCGTCTTGATAGGTGGCAACCGGAGCCAGGCTGTACAGTGGGAGGTATTTAAAACGGTCGTTTGTCGCTGGCCACTGCGCTCCTTTATGTCTTGCGTGGGCTCGTTTGTGTCGGAAACGCTGAAAGGTGCTGGTGGTTGTGCTGGGGGCGGTCGCTGGGTGACAAAGGAGAGGGCTGGGGAGGGATGAAAGCGGAGAGAGGTCAAACGTGAAAGAGATGGGGAGTGTGTGGCGGGGATTGAACTGGGTGGCGGGGTGTTTGGGGTGGAGATGAGATGGTACGCATGGCGATGGGCGGTGAGCGTAGGGGGTAAATGGAAGAGAGAGGTGGTTGGGAGTTGTGGAGACTGGAGGGTGGTGTGGTGGTGTCATGGATATTGGCAGTAATTAGAATGCACGTTCTGTACGAAAAGGTCACCATGATGCAACTGGGATTGCATTATTACTTAATGGCTATACTCATGGAACAATCCCAGGGTTATGCAGTAGGACTGTAGGCGGCGAGTGGTAGCGGCTGGAGGGGAGTTTGTCCACGGGGGATACGGGAGGGGATGGCATGGGTAGATCAACTGTGGCATACGTCGGACAACTACGTTATTCATGCAACACCAGTGCTAGTGTCGTAACGTTGGAATGATTGCATAAAATATAGGCGATAAATAGTAATGCAACTCTGATTGCATTATTGTGACCTTTTCGTACAGAGCGTGGATTCTAATTATTCCTAATATTCATGACACTATCATTCACAATCCCGCATCGTTGACGCTCCACGTCCAGACGCCAGGTTGTAGTCCAACCACCCTACCCTCTCTGCATACACCGTATCCTGCGCTCATCCGCGCCTTGTACATATCCAGACAGCCGCACCAGACGCTTTAGGTAGTTTAGAGACGCAACGTGGTGGATGTACAACACCAAAAGTGGTGACGTCGACACTGGCAAGACGTCAAAGTGGAGGTTGGACAGGAATTATCCATGTTGAAACACCTTCCAACGACACGTCTAATGCTAACTGCCATCCTACTCTCCCTCTTTCCATTCGCAGCTGCCTCGTCGGGAGATCGTGATCCGGCGTTTCAGCATTGTCTCAGCAGATGCGCGCTGGCCGATTGCGACCCTTCACAGCCGGCTCTCCCCTTCTACTTGAGGTGGTTTGGGTGGACATGCAGAGAGAATTGCGCCTATGCCTGTGGCCATGTCATGACGGATGGTGTCGGGGATGGGAGCACGATTCATCAGTGTAGGTCTGCAGGCTGGCACCGCTTTTCACTGACGCAACCAGTCTACGGCAAATGGGCTTTTCACCGTCTCGGGCCGTTTCAAGAACCCTTCTCCATCCTCATGTCGCTTGGCAATCTCTATGTACACCTCCGAGCCATCAAGGCGACCCGGCACCGCATCCATCCGTCCAACAGACTGCGGCCGTGGCTGATCGCGCTCGGCGTCGTCCAGGTGAACACATGGGTCTGGTCGACCGTCTTTCATGGGAGAGACACCCCGAGGACGGAACGTCTTGACTATCTCAGTGCGACCTTGACAATCTCCTTCACCCTGCTCTATACCCTCTTGCGCATCTTTCACATTCTCACGCCTGTTTCTTCCACCCGTCTCCTCCTGCCCATGTGTGCGCTCATCGGAGGGATTGTGTTGGGCCACTTTGCGTATCTGTCGTCGTTCCCGTTGGGCTCGTTTCCGTACGGGTACCACACCCTGTTCAATGTGGTGCTGGGGCTTGTACACAACACTCTGTGGCTGCTCTGGAGTCTTTCGTTCAGAATGCGCTACCCTTCCCTCACCCTGCCCTCCCTCACTCTCTCCTTTCCACGCCCCTATCCGCCCAACGACCCTTACGACTGTCCTGCTCCTCGTGAGGCGAGCACGCCAGCTGTGCTCGTCGTGCTTACCACCCTGGCGATGTCTCTTGAGCTGTGGGACTTTGCCCCTCTGTTCAGAGTATTTGACGCTCACGGGTGTTGGCATGCCGCAACGATACCGCTCGGCGTGGCTTGGTGGCGTTTCCTTCTCGCAGATGCTATCGAGTTGGAAGGCAGTCTCAAGGGTCAGCGAGGCGCTGGTGTCGGTTTGCCGTTGGAAAAAAAATGGGTACCGGCCGCAGCGCATCAGGTAGAGTAGAAGGCAAGGAGTTCAACCGGGGACACTATGTTTCAGAGGCTTTGCTAGTGGGTATGCAGGCTTAATCTCTTGTTCTGTCGGGTACAGTACCAGAATCCGAAGGCTTTCCAAAAGAGAGACACGTTCAGTATAGACTGTTGGATGATATAAAAGATTTGATTCATTTGTAGAGGGCCAGTCAGGCCATTTGAAAACAAACGTATTAGGGTGGTCGTAGATTCATATGTGACGCTTGCACAATGCGTAGTCCTCTCGCTCCTGGCTACGGTACGCTTGATTCATCTCCTCAATACTCCAAAACCAATCCTTAGATTCATGAGAGAAAATAAGATGGGAACATAGAGGGGTATAAGATTAGTTATGAAATATGAAAGAAAGGATATGCTAGGACGGAGGGACATTTGTAAAAAAAATAAAAACCAAAACGAAGTACTCATCAACAGCATACACACGAATTTCCCTCCTCCCATCAATTCTATTAAAATGAATTCTCCTCTTCTTTATTGGGCAATTGGCAACTACACAATACACTTCACCGCCAACACTCTGTATGCCTCCACTTATCTCTTCCTCACTGGACCTCAGTAATAACGATGGTACCTCGCTTGTTTTGCAGTATGACCTACTACTTTTCAATGATCAGCTTCACTATTGATGTAGGAAGCCAGTCCTCACCTTGGAGGCGCTACTGCCTCTAACTTCTTTAGCCATGGCTTCAGCAGCCTTCTTGGCTTTGGCAGCGGCAGTCTTCTTGTAGGTAGCCTTATAGAAACTGAACAAACGTGTTACTTTTCAAAGCTATTGGGAGAAGACCCATGCAGGACGTACGCAATAAACAAAAACAGATAAGAGCTCAAAAGCCCGCAGCCAAAGAGAGCGGCACCCTCAGATCCGGCACAATCTCCAACGGCCGGTAAATGGGTGTGCTTGGCAGCAAAGTGAGAGTAACCTGTAGATCAACTGTCAGCAAAAGTTCATCGTATGCACAACCAGCTTTGGGGTGGGAAAAAAAAGGGGTGGAAGAGACATAATGGCATGTCTGAAAGAAAATACACAGAACGTGAGCAAGCTTCAAGGAAGTGCAAATGAATAAATAAAAACAGAACAATAGAGTACTAATAGGAGAAACGGGTGAAAAAGAGGCAATGACGGGGTACTGGTTGTGCGCGTAACGATGGGAAAACAAAAACGTGCTTGCAAAGAAGACGATAAACAGATCGATGATAAATTGAGTAATTTGAAGAGTGGTAAGGTACTTTTTCCACCAAATCTTAGCACCTCCAGCAGTAGCGTAATAGTAATAGTCTGGACGTCGTCAGTATGTCGACGTTGGAAGAAAGAGACAAACGCACACATGATGACATGAACTGTGAGATTAAGAGTGATGACAACCCATTGCTATACGCTAATGAGTGACTATGTGCTGTATTTTAAACAAGCCAACTTACAACAGAAGTCTGACCCTCAAGTTGAGTGAAACACAAGATGGCAGTAGCAGCATGATGAAAAACGTGGAGGAAAGCTAACGACGAAGCGGAATTAGATATTTATTGAACAATGTCTGGTCTAACATACCAAGAGGCTTCTTTTTCAAGACGAGAAAGACGGTGTCGATAAGCTCGAGGTACTTGAAGTAGTAGTTCACCATATAGTAAGTAATTAATCGCTGCAACGTCAAGTGAGCACCATCACAAACACAGTCATACTGAACGCACAGGAGTGAATGCAGAGGTGTTACAGATGGACCAAAAGAAGCCGTGCTTAAAGTACATGGGAACACTTCAATCTATCAGATGCGGTTTCATATGTGGATGGAAAACACACATTTCTTCGAGCATAAGAGCGAGCAGAATACCAGAGCCAAGAGTGAGAATGACATTGTGAATTTGGAACGCAACAGTCAGTTTGTAGGGTTGGCGAGATCTGGTAAAGGTCAATGACAAGAACTGCGTGTCCACAATGGAAAAAAAAAAACGCACTTCATAATTTCGCGGCCGCCAAAAATGACCAACAGATAGGTGCCAATAGCTGCAACTACTGCCTTTTGGGTACTGACTGGGGATGCGCCTGAGATCCAGGTGCTATACTGAGGCGCTGGCTTGGAGATGCCAGACGCCTCCCAGGCCTTCATGAGAAGGGTATAGAGCGGGCCGGGAGCTGGCATGGCTGGGTTGAACGGGAACATGGTGACGAATAAGGATTGAAAGAGCGTCGGAGTGGGTATGAGAGTAGGTATGAGCGGTATGTAACCAAAAAAAAGAGAAAAAGAAAAGAAAAGTAAAACGGAAAGAATATAAAAAGACGATGAATAAATGTTTTTCTTTTTTTTCTTTCGTCCTCTCAGGGTCGTCCGTGCGTCTCATTTTACCCGTAGCAACTTCTAAAAAGATATCTAATGCATTAGGAAAAATTACAGCTATTTCTAGCCAATTACAATATTTTCTAATCACTAGAAAGCGGCTTCCGATATAGCCTTCGGTTTGCCGTCATTATATTATGTAATCATACGGCAATGCTACATTTATACATATAAGCGCATTATCTCTATACCAAAGACGAGTATTCCTAAGCACAAGAGTCAGCGATAATCGTGGTGTGGAAGCAGTTGGCCATAGCAAAAAGTATCAGATTGTCCGTTTAGAGCAGCGGCCTACTCTCCTTGTAGCGTCCCACCGTGATATCGATGGGACAAGAGAGAGACCCTGGGTCAAGAGGTGCCAATAGGGTAATAAACCACTCTTCATATAGTATTTGCCATCAAAGAATGGGAGAATTGACTTACTTGCAATGAAGATGAAGACGAAGATGAAGGAAGGAAAAAAAATGGTGCTCAAGAGTTTCGACGGAATCAAAAATTCAATCTTTTTTTGTTTTTGCCTCCACATTTACATTTACTCTTCTCAACCGACATGCTATCTTTAATTCGTGTCTTCGCTCACCAACGAGCGAGCGCCAGTATACATACTTCTGCAGCTTTGCTGGCTGGAGGCAAGCGGACTACTCAAAAACTTTCCCACAATGTCCGCCGCAAGTTGTATGGGGCGAGAGGTAACCGCGAGTCAGCCCTTCAGTCCCTTATAGAGAATGAGAGAAAAACCAAACCATTTGGCATGAAGCCTGAATATAAGCCTTCCAAAGACAAAAGAAAGAAAGTGCAGAAAGCTTCAAAGTCTTCGCATCGCCTTGTCAAAATTCCTCCGAGTCATTGTCCACTACCGACGCACAAGTATAGGTTAGAACCAGCCACTATGCCTCCCAGTAAACCGCCACTGTCTTACAATAGGGACGACAATATTGGTGTTGTAGAAGAGAATGGTTTGCCTGTATACCCTTCTCCCCCGCCGCCTCAACTGGCGGATGCTGAATCGGCAAAGCCTAGGCAGTTTGATGAGTTTGGATTAGAAGCGGGTTTAGTGACCAGTTTGAAACGTATGTATGGAGACGATGGGAAAACTACGGCTGTGGAGAGTCTGTCTTTTGCTCACTTTGCTCCATCTGGTGAGCATGAACGACGTGGAACGGATAGGACGGAGAAATACAAAAGAGTATTGTTGGCAGCAGAGACAGGTTCAGGAAAGACCATGGCCTATCTTGTCCCTCTATTCCACCATCTTAAAAAGAGCGAATCACAAATAACCTCTTCCCAAGAAAAAGGTGATATCCACGATGGCCTATACCCACGCTCTCTCATTCTGTCGCCCACGCACGAGTTGACTCGCCAATCAACCCTTTTTGCCAAAACTCTTACACACCAGACTAAACTACGCGTAGCGGGACTATCTTCGACTTCTCTCGGTGGCGTAGGCTTGAAACGAGGATCAATAGATGTACTGTTAAGCACAGTAAACAGTGCGAAGCGAGCACTCGGATTGAGGACCCAAAAAGAAATCAAGGAAGAAGTAGAGGATGATCGAGTCAACGGAAAGCAAATATGGGAAAACGATAATGCTGTTCCTAATGGCATTGTCAAGGGAAACAAGATTGAGTGGATTGTGATTGACGAGGCAGATGTTTTGTTAGGTATGCTTTCTTATTTAAATCCAGGTGCATGTTCTGATTTCGATTATTTCACAATAGGCCAAGAATTCTATGAGGATACTATTCAGATCCTTGAATCTCTCCCTACTACTTTTAACCTGATCCTAATCACAGCCACCATCCCCCCTTTCCTCATCAACCTCCTCCACACTCACCCCTTCTTTGCTTTACCAAATGCTCGTTTTATCCACTTGTTATCGCCCGGCTTACATCGACTTCCTGAAAAACTCCGTACACGATTTGTACGACCTCCCACTACGGGCAATAAACATGGTGATGTTGCACATCAAGTGAGGCTGACTCTTGCCGATGATCTTAAGCAAGCCAAGCTGGCAGGAAAGAAAGGGGAAGAAGAAAGCAAAGTGATTGTGTTCTGTAATAACGACAAAATGGTTGAACAGGTTGCTTTCAAGTTAGGAACAAAAAAACTTGACTGCCTTGCATGGACAGCTTCAGGAGGGGAAAGGTTGCGAGGACGTAACGGTAGTTTGAATGATTTTCTATTGAGACCGGAATTGCCAAAAATTACCTCTCAAAACATGGATGACGGCGAAGGCTCGTCCTCTCAAGATGAAATACCACTTCCAATTGCTTCCGATTCAAATCCAGATATTTTACCATCATCAAAATCAGCAGCGAACAAAACGGATGCAAAGAAGCGTCGCGTCCTTGTAACTACTTCTCTTCTTTCTAGAGGGCTCGATTTTCACCCATCTGTATCTTCTGTATTTCTCGTTCAACCGCCGCGTGATGTTCTTGATTTCGTGCACCGAGCTGGAAGAGCCGGTCGAGCAGGTAGACCTGGAAGGGTAGTCGTTTTTGGATTTAATGAACAATCTACCTTGGGGGGATCGAATAGCGGGAAGGCAAAGGTAGAGAATAATCCCAAAAACAAGATGGTTCACGGGGCATTGAGTGAGAAACTGCGTGATGTGTTGGGAGAGACTGAGGTGGTTAACTCCAAAGGAAAAGTAGTCAGACCATAATATATGGGATAAAACTGTCTGAACGGGGGGGCATGGAACTATTAACTGGTAAATACAACTTGACGCCGTCACACAGTGGATAGGAACAAGAATACAGGCGTATCAAGGCGACAGAAACAAAGAATGGCTATAAATCATTCAAGGTTTTCTTGGACTTTTGTGGTCATGGTTTCAATAAATTGTCGATAGATTTGTATATTAATCACAGAACAAACCGGGGGTCATGCAGTGTGTTGCGTTTCAATACCTATATATTTTCTTCGTCTCTGTATTATTACTCGCCATTCACAATCTTTTACGTTACCAAACTAGGCATACCGAGTCCTTTCAAACTTGGCTACAGCCTGATATCAAGTGTGCATGCTCTTGGCAACTACAACCCGCTGCTCTTTGATAGGACAACATCCTTGCCGTTTATTCGGAGGTCTCCTGCTTAATCTCGTTCTATGCTATCAGGATCTGCTGACACAGCCACATGTATAACATCGCTCCTCTCTCAACGTGTGAGAGCTTCCATGAGAATTCGGACTAGCCACGCTAAGGCAATGATCGAGAAAGAAAGGTGAATGACCCAGCATTAAGTTCCACAAAAGTCCCTCAGCTCATTGCAGGCCTTGTTGTTATCGCATGGCACATTGTCTTCAGTTAAAAGGGATTCACAGTCTTCCTTGATTAGTTTCTCAATAAACAAGCTTAACCTTTCGGCCCAAACGACTTATGTATACATCTCAGCGTCAACTAGGTTGGGAGTTTGATAGCGTAGACGCGAGGGCTTAAGTTGCACTTGAGTCACAGATTAACACATACCGTCACTTGCTATGCTCAGTCTATTTGATATGGGTAGCATCGCGTACATAGCCAGCGGGGCAGATCATACGGTAATTCTGCCAACCTCTAAACTCAGCTCGGCTCTTAATAGGAATAACCCACTCTCAATTCCCAGTAGATTGGACCAAGTCGAAGCGATTCTTTTGGCAGCTGCCGATACAGCGATAACTCTCATTTCTGCGAATTGAGACAAGTCATGTTTGCCGTTCAAATCTGGAAGGTGAAGCAGCTCCGACCTGTACAATGCTTGGCCACGATCGCTATCGAATTCCTCTTATTCATGGCAACCCTATCCCTTGATTTCATTCATTGAAGAGGAAAGCTGTTGGGCCCCAAGGTTGCTTTGATGTGACTGCTGCCTATTACCAGCAATGTTGCCATAAACTGTTGTAAGAGGCCCATCAAATATTTTGGCAACTCTATGCAAGAGACAGTAAATTTTGTACAGTTTGAAGTTCATACAGCGTAAAGATACCTTCTTGATCGTTTAAGCCGGCATATATTCATTTGGTCAGCAATATTGCAACGTGAAATAGTGAAATGAATAATCAAACAACAACATATAAAATTTAAATAGAATATTTTAAACTTTCCAGTTCAAAACGTCGCCGGTTATTTACCAACTTTTTATCCACAACCAAAATCAAACTATACGCTTTATCAAAACCACAATTATAACTAACTTAACGTCAACAATAAAAGTGAAGTAGGAGAGTTTTTTTCTTTCTCATTTCCATGTCGCTGATTAACTATTGGATGAGAAGGCGAGCATGCCTGTCGGCACATTTACCATCTACATCCAATCCCTTCAAGGATCACCAAGCTTCATTTCGCGAATATTGGCCCGCTTCATTTGCTTTCCATTCAAATTACTTGAAAAGCAGCTGTTGCACTATCCCTCGCTTCCGCCACAGCCCAATTCCTCTATTGCTGCTCCTATGTGGTCCTCCTTTGAAGATACATCATCCTTGGTTTGCCAGCAGGCCTCAGCCTGGTGCTCTCCAGTGGCGCGTCGAGAGTTTATAGGTTTGATCAACCAGGAAATCCAATCTTGAATCTATCCTATTCCTTCATACTCCCACCACAACCACTCCCTCCAAAACACCGTACTCACAGGGTTGTACATCCTTGTACGTTACGACTGAGCTGCACCCCGTTCAGAACTGGGTCCTCTTGCAGCTTGTCTCACTACACATGGATGATGTCGCCCAGATCACCCAGCTGTTATCATCAACCTTCTGAGATAAAATCCCTCTCAGCCAAATTCTTCTCCACCTATTTTAAACCCAAACGTTATGTCAAAGAACCTCAATCACCCAGTTTGGCATGGAGCAAGCTTCCTCCGCCTGCAGCAGAAATCGACGAACGGCCTTCTGCTAGGATAAGAAGGTTCAAGCTATGGGGACATATTGCGCCAGAGTTGAGAGTGGCAGTGCTTGATCCAAGGAGACGAGGCAAGTTTGGATAGCTGATATTCGATTGAAAAAGATGTTGACAGGATTGCAGCATTTCTTGCCCGGTATCGATCTTTTGCCATACCCCCACTGTCTCAGCCAGAACATGGGCTCCTTGTACGTTCTCATCGACCATTTCAACAGCAACCCAAGCCTTTCCTTAGAATTCTTACCGCCCCGCCTCCACTATCAAGCAATGAGCGCCCTCAAATACCAAAGCTACCGAAAAAAGAAAAAAAGAAACGTCATGAACAATTGTTGGAACATAAATGGGTGTTGGATCAGGAGCATGAAAGGCGGTTCAGAAAGGGTATGTCAATCATGATGGGCCAAGTGTTAGAGTTTCAAGAGACCAATTCGTAAACTTTTATTTCGCTATACTCGATTAAAACTGACTGGGGCCTTAGAAGATTGACTGTAGATGGCAAGCTTGAGTGGGATGAAAACGTCGATGCTGGGAAAGTCCTCACATAGTAGGCACTCTCAAATAAATGGAGGTAATTATGTGTGATTGACATTTTTCATAGCCGCGATTTCTTCAAAGCTATCAGAAAAGATTCTTCTGCTATTTTCTCTTATTTTTCCCCTACCGAAATCGCTCCTGTGCCTGGCCGAGAAGAAGCTCGCGCTCAAGTTAAAGCAGAAGAGATACGTAAGAAAAACAAAAAGAAGAGAAAGGAACGAAGGCAGGCGCAGAAGGAGGCCGAAACCCAAGCGTTGAAAAATAAAGAGATAGCAGCTTCAATTTCACAGCCTCCGCCTGAGAAAACCAACCCGAAAGAAGTGCCCACCAAAAGTGAAGATCTCGAGCATGAATCTCTGCAATCGCCACATCCACCTGTACAACAAGATCTCAAAGTTCCGCCCTCACCACTCTCTCCTGAAAAGGCTTCAAACATCATGAAAATTGACCAAACCCAGAATGATGACATGGATATTAGCGGTCTTGTACAGCACTTACTTGGTCTTGAACAAGAACGAATGAAATTATTAAAAGAAATAGACGAAAGCAATAGTTGGCGATTTACTTTGTTGACAAAGCAACTTGAGGATAGCGATCTCATGGAGCTTATTCAAGGAAAACGCTTGCAGGATGGCACCACATCAAGTCATACCACACAAGAATTTTCTACACTGAAAACTTCTCGTAGCAAAATTCGTCCTGGGTCGTTCAATATTGATGATGATACAGCTGTCGCATCATTACCCACTCCTACCTCACCTAATTCTATCGTCTCTGGTCTTGCTTCTGGCTCTAATACGACACATGATTCCGAAACAGACTTCATCAGTGACAACAATGGATTTGAAGACCATTGCAAGAAACAAAGAATGTTAATGAGTCAAGGAGAACAAAGCAGAATGTATGGAACTCTAGAAAATGGCGAGATGCTCTCAACATTAGCTGATAGGCTAGCTTTTGTATGATTAATGCATCCGACCTCTAATGATTATTGTTTGCATTCGAGGACGGAATGATCAAAAACAAGTGAGTTCTAATTCAAAGGTTCAAACTTAAGATTAGAACATAAGACACCGAACAAACCATTAATTCAAGGAATTTTCTTTGTCGCTTACGTTGCACAATGATTGGCAGTATTTTATATCGCCAATTTCTTCCTTGCATTTGTTATAAATGTATCACTGTATGCTTAATTGAATGATATACACGCGACGGACCAATTAAACCAAGTAGCCATACACACGGAACATCATTGTAAAGTTGGAGTCTATAGGGACAATCTGGAAAAGAGAAGAAGAGTAGAGAGGAAGAAGAGAATGTCTCTGGCTTGAGAACTACTGGTAGAGGAAGAACAGGTAAGATATGTATTAGATGTGATTGTAAGATTTTACGCATGATACATTGCTGAGGAAATAGTTAGAAAGCATCAGTGGTTATATATTAGAATTAAGTTGTGCAATGTTTGAATAAAATAGACAACGAAGTGAGCATTAGTTGTGTCAATTGATAAAATAAATGATTCCGTTAGCTAACATTCCTGGCATAAAGAATTCCGTTAGATGTTATTCATGACAATCATGTTTTTCGTCAATTCTCATGCCTTCATCCGTCTTCTGTAAGTTTAAATCAAGATAGTCCCGAAAAACCAAGGCCAACCATTCGTTGGAAACATTAACATCAACGGTTTACATGGCAATACTCTTCTCTGTTCATTCTCCAGCAAAAAGGCGTACAACGAGGTAAACAGAAGATCCCAAAAATCGGAAAACTAATATATCGTCTATGAGTATAGTTCTTTGTTCATGTCTTCGAAAATTGACAAAAATGTCAGGAACTCACAAGCAAGACCGGCGACAGTATACAGTAATATACCCATATAAGTTGTAGCTAGAGAATTATTCCCTCCACTTGTTTGCCTGACATCATCATTAGCGTCTGTTGGATATAGAAAACAAAGAAACACACAAAATTGCTGCTGTCAAAGCTCCATTTGTCATAGTCCAAGCTAACAAGACCTTCGTTTAATTAGTTTGGCACTCCCGAACAGAAAAAGAACACACGTTTGTCCTAAAGTTCTTATAGTAGTCTTCTTGCTTCTGATCGTCACTAATAACCGTGACCTCCTTCGGCGCTTTTGTCTGCAAGATCTGAAGTTCAGCAGCATATACCGCATTGATGTCTTTCTGTTCGACCGGCATATCAATGGTGACTTCATCTTGGTTGGTTCCTGATGATTTGACAGCACCAAGGTCATCCGAGACTTTGTCAGAGCCCTTTGTGCCCCATGACTAAGAATAAATTAGCGACACATTGGATGATTGAGATGATTATGAAAGGACATACCACATCGTGAACATTGCAAAAAGCATAAACACTAAGATGGATCAACATTGTGACATTAGTCCAAAAGAAACAACTTACTTCAGTACGTTGACATAACTTGGAGCCAATAGAAGATATTGCAAAAAAGATGTAACTATGTTGATATTAGGTATTTCATTTGTGTTTTTCTCATTGGAAGCAAACACTGACTCATATGCCAAGGCTCCAACGCAAGCAGAGAACTGATGATATATAACCCATAAGTAGCAGCAAGCGAAAGGACAATATTTCTGAAGATCTTGTCCCCCAGGACCGTACTAGCCGTGATTTTACTTTGTGCTTTCACGTCCTCAATACCCCGAATAGCAAGATAGACTGAAGATTGTCAGCTTGCACAAGGAAGAAACGGAATAATCATACTAGCAGCAAACAACATATAGACAGTTATCAATGCAAATCCTACCATGCTCATTGTGTACCCGATCTTTGAACCTGCTGGTCGATTACCAAGACTAAGCAAAAAACACCACAATACAAGACCAGCATAAATATAATGAAGAGGAATGTTCACGTATTTCCAAGCAGACCCAATTGAGTTTAAGGATTGAGTCAAGACAAACTGATAAAAAAGGGAAGGGATTAGCTTAAGAAAGGGAAGAGCGTAACAAAAATGACGAGACATACGAAAGCAATGTAGAAATTACCAAGTGCGAACCAGGCGAAGATCATGCTCAAAGTTTCTACCAGGATTTGTTAGTACTATGTTCACGATCTATGTCCTCTGCATTTGGTGACAGTAGATGTCACTCCTGATAGAAGCTGCACTAAAACTCACGGTATACTAGTTCAATATGTAGAAAGAATTTTCTTGTGAAAGTATGCCTATATATGTCTCAACTCATGCTCTTCTGACTAAACAAGCGTCCTTGACTAGGAAAGAAACAGCAGAATTATGAGACCTACGATGAACGATAAAGATATCCAAAATGTACAATGGAATGAATGGCCGCGAAAAATGATCCATTAAGCCACCTAATATGCATCCAATGTCAGCATTTCTCTTGTTTGTGCCAAAAAAAATTAGATGGATACACACCGTCTCCTCTGTGCGACCAGTTCTGGAACAGCATCGGGTACATCTGTGATGGCATAGGCCGATTTGACATAATGTAATTTCCATTTACAATCACGTTTACTAACTAGTTCCCAGCATAGGATTCTATCTATCAAAACAATCAGATTGAAACGCAATCTTGCCGTATGTTGCATGCAGACGTACCTTCTGCCAGATACATATTGGCAGCACTGCTCCCTTGTTAGGCACATATCACATACACAACGATGTTTCTCATTTCCCATGTATTACTTACAAAATACCAGCCCCGCTACCGTGCATGGTTTCTCCAATAAAATATTGCTTTAGAGGACCGTTGCCTTTTTCATCATTCTGAAGCGCGATGTACTAGGGCAATGTCAACACGGATACATCTACATGAGTGGTTGTGATAAAATTGATCAGGGAACCGATTCGTTCGCAAACCTCACATGTATGGAAAGGCGCGCAGGTAGGAAAACTTACGCGATAAGCAGAAAAGGCTCCAGGTCTGTCAAGTTACCTATCAATTATAATGCTCCAAAGATGGTCAACCACTTACAGTACAGTGATATATCCAAAGACTGATTCAAGTGGCTTGTCAAGGATGTTGGACATTTTGTATTCAAAATTCTGAGCCGCAACACTATTCAACTTATCAACATTCGAAGCTTACATTCTGTATTCATCTTTATGATCTTTTGAGAGCAAGCTTACAGCGGGTTTAACAAGTTTCTCCAAAACATTCCCTTCAAAGCCACAATTTCTCCACAAGCGCCCCCAACGCTGGAGTTGATGTCAAATGCCTTCCAAAGATGATATATCGAATCAGGACCTGGTTGTGTCCCTACATCCAAAAGGACACAAACGTTGGGACGCAGATTTGCACCGAACGCACTACAAGGATTAGTTATATTAACATATGATAAAGAATACAAAATCAAACAGAAAAGAGGTACTTGAAAAACCATCGATGGCTGTTAATTTTTTTTTGGTTCTTCTCTTTCAAGCAAAAAATCAGCTGGACTGGCACCGTATTTGGCCCTCCAGGCCCAATCTTTCCACTTGAGCTTATAGATACTTTTTTTGATTTCATTCAGCTTATCGACTCCCTGTTTCCACTCGTAAACATGATGCTTACATTGAGTGGTGTATTCATACAAATGTGCCGTCACGGGCTTCCCATTCACCATGTTCTTTCCTACGCCTTCTTGATATACACCAAGAGCAGCCAAAACGGACCGAGTACGCGGATTGATTTTGAGACGTCCATCGGAGATGATGCAGACCACAACCTGTAAAGAACCGGTGTCAGCCCCGTTTTCTTCACAATGTATTGTAAAAGATGAATCAAGGGAAACATCGCGAATAGCAACTTACCTTCTTCCAACCACCTTCACCCCAGGTCCGACTCTTGCTTCGTGTGCATAGATGGGCAATATTCTGCATGACACCTCGCATAGTTCTGCAAAACAGAATGTCGTCTTCATTGTACATTGTGATGACCTGCAAAATGATCAGTAGTAAGAAACAATGTCCATCATCCAAATTTACAATGAATAATTCCGTTTGCCTGGGAGGATCGTATAAACGCTGCCGAAGGGTATATTTGTCTTCCTGTTCGTCTTTCAGACCCTGTACACCATACCTCAAGCCGACGCAAGAACACGTACCACAAATTCGTTGGGATCGCATGTAATGGCTGTATACCGCATTTTGGTAAACTCATTGCCTTGTCGAATGGGACATTGATCAAGGAGCATAGAAGGCACGTCAACATCTAAAACCAGATGACCACGAAAGAGTCTACATCATCTCAGCTAGAACAATGGACAAGCTCAAAACAACCCACTGCACTCTCTTTTGCGTACGATTCCGCCTGACCATCCTCGCCGGTATAGGACCATAGTGAACATTAACTCTATCATCCTCTCCTGTCCCAGCTGTATCCCCCATACCTATTCCATCCGAGACACCAAAACCAACTTGTCTTTCGGCGTCATTGGGAAGGGCGTATGGAACGCCCATATCGCCAGCCCCTACGTCTGAAAGCTGATGACGGACAGCTGGCGAAGCCGCTGAAGGAGATTGATGAAATGACATAGATGAGTGAGAGGGAGGAATGCCAAACCGAGAATCGGGAGTTGCGTGCGAGAGAAGAGGGTGTGAGTCGTTTATATCATCATCGAGTCCGCTACCGTATCCTTGAGGAGGATACATGACGGGAGTATGAGGTGTATAAGGAGAAGGATGAGCCGAAATGGCGTCTGGTCCGGGAGAGGTTGAAGAGTGGGACGAATGGTGCGGAAGTAGCGGAGGCGGCGAAGTGAGACGGTCCTCTATTCCGAGCGGGTAAATGGACGCCTGTTGCTGTGGACGAGGAGGTGTAAGGTAGGATGGTGTCGAGTCGTAAGGAGTGCGAGTGGGAGAAGTGTAGAGTGGCTGATTTGGGAGCGAGAAGCGAGGATGGGCGTGCATGGGAGGCGGTGGTGGCGGCGAAGTTGCTTGCAATGGTTGCGAGGCATGATGGTGGCTCCCTTGAGGCTCTTTCCACGGGTCTGATTGTATGGGATGTTGCTGCGGGTTTTGAAATGGATTGTCAAATGGTGGCTGTTGCTGCTGTTGCGGAAATGGCTGCCCATGCTTTGCCTGTCTTTGCGGTGAATGGCCTTGATATATGTTTCCCACATTCATTGTTTGATTTTATGAGGCTGGTGATGGGTTCAGAATGTCAACAAAACAAAAAGGTCAGCTATGGTTGGTTTTAACCAATGTCCAAAAACACAGGATTATGTAATATTAATAATGACGTGTGTAGGCTTGAATGCCTCACTGTAATTACGACGGTAATTACTTTAAGGTTTTCGTAAATATTAATTATTTTGGTACAGCAAATCTAGCACTTGTCTTGCATAGAAAAGAGTATAGATGAGAAATCTATCTATCATTCAACCTTATCTATCCATGTTCCCTCTCTTAATCCCTCGGGGTTCCAGAGTGTGGCGATGTGGAGGGCTTGCACTTACAACGTGGGAGTGTAATTAAGGATTTGATTAGAAAGTGTTTTTATGCATTGTTAAATGAACATGGATGTATTGAAAGTTACAGCTTGGAACGTTGGCGTTATCAGCGAGCATATATGAGTCTGTAGGGTGATAGAAGAAGGATAAGGCTGCATCTTTTTTGATAGCCATCTCGATGAATTGCAGTCGAGGATTTGGCTTATATATTGAACTCTAGCCTGGCCTTTAAATGTTGATTAGGCGAGAGTAAATTCTGCGCTATTCGTTACGAGACTCGGTTATAGGAAGAAAATACAAAAACGCAAAGAGACAGGAAGGCATGGAGCTGATTGAGGATTCAAATGTGATGAGAAGATGAGAAATAATGCAGAGTGATGAATAGGGCGTTTTTGTTGATTATTTATTCTTAATTAATTTTCTACGGAGAATTTATTTACTTTTTAACAACTTGAGTCATGCTTTCGTTTACTTTTCTGTAGATGGTCAATTTGGTCATGGATTTGTAAGCCTTCTTTCGCTTAGCCAGGTTTGCGTCAAGAACACTATACATCTTTCCAATACGTACATTCTTTTCCTGTCAAGGCTTGGGTTGTGTCTTGGGGCTTTGAATGAAAGGCATTGGGACGAGATTGGTTCTGCTGAGAGATGTCCAACTGGAATAGGCAAAGACAGCTGTTCATATTCATTCCTGAGGGATCTATAAACAGTCCTTCCTTTTATCTTTTCACCTTCTGCAACCGTCGCTCGACCACACCACTTGCTCAGCATACACTATCTCATGACCTTTCCTCTTCGTCATCCTGACACTTCTCGCCATATATAAACATCAGTACCAGGTGGTTCGTCTTTTTCCCTAGTGATGTATCACAAGTCGCCACGTCAACACACGTCTCCACGTCCACCTCTCAACCATCACTCGTCTACGGATATCTTAATCAGCAACACTCCACGCGCTCTCAGCCAACCTCCTTCCTGACAATGCACAAGTATTTATGTATGAACAACGGCTGGTGTGCTTGGTGGTCGTCCGTAGCGAGGAATTTGCCAGTGAAAACAACTCGATTCTCCAACAAAAGCCTTTCTTTTGTGCTTTCCCTTGCTTCTTTACATCCTTCCACCTCCTTCCACTTCTTTTGTATCGCACCAGCCCATAGAATATTAACTGATTTGTAACAAAATGGAAATACTTGCCTTCGCTTCAAAGCATCTCTCTACCAAAGCGGCAGTGGAGCGCATCGCTAAAACTGCCAAAGACGTCGAGCCGCTCAGAATCTTTACAGTCGAAGCAAATCCGTTGCTACCTTTCAACATTCCAAAACATCCTCTGCCTTCTTGACCACTGGAAAGTAGATAAAGACACCTCAAACCGTTGAGTAGCTTGTCCACTCTACCACACTCACACTCCCAAGCTATGAGTGGCTTTTGGTGACTACTTACCAAGAGTAAGCGGCCGAGGCGCAGCGACTACCTGAGCGAACGCACCGCGCTACTTGGCTCGTACTCTCGTCGTGATCCTACGCACACCTCCTATGCGCCGTCCCGTCCCGTCTTGCCCAATCACACGGCGACACGCAATGAAAGCCAGCCGAACGGATGACTGAGATACTGTCATAACCTTGGATTATGACGTGGAATATAGCCAATAAATAGTAATGCAATTAGATTGCATTATTGTGACCTTTTGGTACAGTGCTTGGATATTAATTATTGCTAATATTCCTGACAGATACTCGCACAGGAAATAACCGGAGAAGGCATAAATCGCAGTACAAATAGAGAAGGTTTTGATAGGATTCTAGGACCCACTCACCATGCTCTAAAGGAAAACCCGCATGTCCAAGAAATCATCAGAAAATTCGCTGATGAAGAGATCCAGGCATCCGCATGTAGAGGGTGTCCGGAACGTAGATTCAATGTTGACATAGACTCTACAGGCTTTCTTCTGAGTTGTTATGACGAGGGTGACCCCAACGGTGTCTCCAGAATAGAAACTAGGATTCCGTTTGATAAAGCTGTACTCAACCCAGCGTTAGCCATGCAATACTACGTCAACGACCTCGCCCGGCTGCACTTGACGGCCGGAGATGCGACAGTTCAAGCATTGAAGGATTTTGCTCCCTATGGAACGCCAGGCGCAACGTCCCTAGGCAGCATTAACACTTCTCTGACCCCAGACGAAAGGGACAAAATTGCCGAGTCAATTCAAATGAGGAGACGGTTGACTATGTGTCATGAATATTAGGAATAATTAATATCCAAGCTCTGTACGAAAAGGTCACAATAATGCAATCTACGTTGCATTATTATTTATTGGCTATATTCCATGGAGTAATTCCAAGGTTCTGACAAGGGTGTGTGTCGGGTTGTCTGCACTGTCTTGTCGAGCCTGTATATAAGGAAAGACAACGCAGAGACACAACCCTAGATAATGGATCTAGCTTTCTGTCTCTATACATCCCAATCTAACTATTCAGTAGTATCTCGTCCCAAGGGCATAAGTACTGCAGCCACCCTCGTGACCTAGTCTTGACACTTCTGGAGTGTTTCATGCTGGTCATACACTGCATACACGTTCCCAGTTATCGGTGTTTCACCCAGTGTATGTATTGTCGAGATAAGGAATCGTGATGGAATTGTGCACATGATATATGCAAGTGGAAACCGAGTAGAATGGTCTCAAGGAATGAGTGATAGATAGACGCAGCGTACATTGTGGATAGGCACGCGGATGGCCGGTATGCTGTAAGTGCGTCAGCACTGTACACTGCGACTGGTAAAGACGGTCGACAAGTCCATCAACGAAGAACACTTAAGAAAATGGATATATACATAGATAAACCATAGAATACTTTTACCTTGGATACTTCATTTCACGCAGCACCAGTGCTAGATTTGCTGTATTGGAACGCCGTTTATACATACTATTCCCATACTTATCATCAACAAAACCCAGCGTGACACTTCTTTCCCTTTATCAGCCCCATTAGAAACTTTCGCTAATCTCTCTTTTACATTATTGTCAGGACCATGTACAAGGAAAGGATATAAGAACACAGCATACTGTGTATGCAGAGGAATGGTATAGTTGGTTGAACTAGAACCTGGCTGAAGGATGCAGAGCAAACAAGATATAAGGAAGGGATTGTGGTTCATAGTTCCCCAAGGAATGAATCTTGATAGCTGTCTTCATCTATTTGAGATAGATACTCCTAGATAATCCACTCGTCCCAAGGACTCCCAGACCAAGCCCAAGAACAACCTCATTCCTGACAATTATCCTATGCTATCTATCTGAACGGGATCAAATCCTCTAAAAATATAATCACACGTGACCTAAGAAGTAGATCGCTCTTTGCTTCCACAATGTAGCTCGACTTGTTCAATGTAACCCAAAGGCATCGTAGCTTCGGCTTCCGTCGGTCAATGTGCCAATCTACAGACGACACACAAAGAGGCGTGTTGCTCATGCTGCCCCAGAGTCATGTTCTATTTTGTCAACCACACTTTTCACCTCTACAACAATCGCAACCTCGTCCAACGTACACTATACTGGCCCCTAACTTGCTCTGTACGCCTTTTCCTTCCTTGAAGCCTCCTATCCTAGTGATAAGCTGACACATGCCACAGTCAAACTACAGACACCATGGCGAATCTATCCTCCCGACTGGATGCTCTTCGTCCCAAGATTGAAGAGCTCATGCGCATCGGCGGTACTCCCGGCCTCTCACTCAGTATCATGCACGAGGGGAGCCCAGCCTACTATGCGAGTTATGGCTACCGCGATGTCGAGCAATCCCTCCCGCCGACCGAGGAGACTGTCCTCCCCGTCTGTTCCATGACCAAGGCGGTCACTTCTGCAGCCATCGGGATACTGGTAGAGGAGAAGAAGGCTCGTTGGGATATGCTGGTGAAGGACGCTCTGCCGTCTTTCGATATAAATGATGAGATTCTGCAACACCACATGACTCTCGCCGACCTTCTCTGCCATCGATCCGGCATGGCATGGGGCGACAATCTTTTTATGGGCACTGACAACGTTCTCATTAGCGGAAAAGACGCCATGCGTTACTTCAACAGTCAGACTCGCGTGCTTCCGTTCCGCGGCCAATATGCGTACAATGATCTGCCGTATGAGTTGGCGGGCAAGGCGGTCGAGTCGTTGAGCGGCGAGTCTTTTTTTGACTTTGTCCAGCGTCGCATTCTGGATCCACTCGGCATGACCCGCACGTTTCTCAAGACGCCCAACGCAAACCTCGACGACGTCGGAAAATGTTACAACACACTCGACGACGGGACCGCTGCAGCCATCACTCCGATCAAACGCGGAGACGACTGGTTTGGTGCACCGAGTGCGGGAATGCGATCCTGTGCGAGCGATCTCATGAAACTGTACAAGGCTTTCATAACGTGTTTTAATGATCAGTTTGCGACGGGCAAGACATCAACGGATGGGCTTCCGTTGAAGCAGGTCGCTCACCTGATGTCTGCCAAGGTGTTGGTGGACCCGTCTTCCAGGAATGAAGCGTCGTATGGTTTCGGTTGGGCAAGAGTCCAGCTTCCCGGGAAGTTGGGCCACATCGGAATGAATCCTGACTTCATGCCAGGTGGGATGCCTATCGTTGGCGAAGGTGTCACGCCACGTTTGGTCATCTTCCACCAGGGAAGTGGACCCGGCGCGCTCTCACTTGTTGTGCTTTTGCCAGATACAGAAAGTGCGATCATCGTCTTGTCGAATGCGCTCGCCCTCAACGATGTTGCGGATTGGGTTGGACAGCTTGTTCTCGAAGAATTTCTCGAGGTTCCCGAGTGCGAGCGGAATGATTATATCGCGGCGAGTAAAGCTTCGGCGGCGGTGAATCTGGAGTGGTATCCTAATATTGTCAAAGAACTTCAAGGTCGAGGCGGAACGTCGAGGGAGCTGGAGGCGTATGCTGGGACTTACTGGGATTCCGTTCACATTTTCAAGATTGTTGTGACGGTGGAAAAGGATGAGCTCTACTGGGCTCTTCAAGGGCTCGACTCGGATAAATTCCGTCTGACCCATTACAGGGACGATGTGTTTACCTGGCTCCAGCCGCGTGACGACCTGTCCCGGCGTGGTCGATGGGTGGGTCCAGATCAAGAGCCCAGTTTCTGGAAAGTGGAGTTCAAGATGGGAGATGGTCCGGATCGTCTGTTCTGGATGCACGACAATGGAGTATTCGAGGAATATAGGAAAGAGTAAAGGGGGGTGTCTGGTCGGGAGTGCTCTTGTACGACTTTGGAGGGTTGATCGATTTCGTCTATAGGTTGAGGGTATTCCGCTCGTAGGCTGTCGTATAGGCGTGGTATCACTGTCCTCATAACAACTGTCCACGTCAGGTAGGATCTCTAGGAATTCTCATCAAGAGTGATGGTAATGCATTCATAACACTTTCATGTTTATTATCAATGTAGTCTGGTTTAACAACAGCTAGACAGGCTGCTCAAAATGCGTGAGGCAAGATGCGCGAGGAGCTATACGCACCATTGACAATACGTGGGTATTTACATGCGTGTATAATACCAAAAGTATAATTGAGTGGTACACATTTAGCACCCAAGTGGTCAATTCTGCTCGGCGTACTGTACATCGACATGCTGATGACTTTTTGATTACAGCTTTTGTGACGACATCTGTATGCCTTACATCCAATGCGGGATACATACTGTATGTCACGAATGGGTGGGTTGGTTGAGTTGTTGGTTGACTTGAAGTTGATAAAGACTTGAACGAGAGATGGATAAATGTATGTCTCTGACTTTGCAATATTGGAAGATGAAGAGGTAAGAATAAGAATGAAAGGTTGAAGTATGCTTGGATGTATGATACATAATTGGAGAGAGGATTATAGATAAAGTACCTAGTGTATATATGTAAGAAGGAAACAGAGAACCGCGAAAGTCAAATGAAAACCAAATATTCAGTACCATGGCGGACATTAGTCTGATGTCCGTATTGATCACAATGGGCCCACCAAAACTACTTCCAAGACTGCAGCTTTGGACGAGCATCCCGTCACCATTCCGAATCTCCAAGATTCTTTCAGCCTCGTATAAGGTGATTGGATGGCGGAGAAAATACTGCACTATGGCCTCGATCTATATTTGAATTCCAATATAAAGAATTGAGTGTATTGTCAGGATGATGGATAAGATGAGCGAGGATAAGTGTCGGGAGTGAGGTTATTCTTGGGCTTGGTCTGGGAGCCCTTGGGACGAGTGAGTTATTTATGGACATCTATCTCAAATAGATAAAGACAGCTATCAAGACTCATTCCTAGGGGAACTATGAACCACAATCTCTTCCTTATATCTTCTCTGCTCCACGTCCTTCAGCCAGGTTCTAATTCAACCCACTATACCATTCCTCTCCATACACAGTATCCTGTCTTCTTGTATCCGCACCTTGTACATCATCCTGACACCTATAGATTTAACATACGATATTTGATCCTCGAAGAGGATCCACAACCTATGAATTCTGTATATATATATAATGAGTATGGCTACATACAACAAACAATAGAGCACAGCAAGCAATGTTCGTGTTACGACTATGTGTACACAACATGTATACCGTATGTGTGCCGGGTCGTAGCAGTAGTACTTTGTTGTTTCTCGCCTTTCCTAGTCGGTTTCCAAGGTGACATCGTGCTGAGTTACGTAATCAACGAACTGCCAATACATTGAAGCAGAAGAGTGAAGTTGCCCACCGGACTTTATGGAAGAACCTTCTACTCAGGCACTTTTCCTATTCTGGTGTGCATCCAATTGTCCGCCTATCATTAATGATTCTCTCTATTATCTTTGTCTTGAGTTTCGACGAATCTTTTCAACTTTCGCCAATCGTCTCACAAAGCTCAACATGACCTCCGCAGCTCCCAAGGCAAATTCTATCAACGTCTTTGCTCGATGGCGACAGCTAGGCCAGTCAGAAGCTGCACATGGTGAAATCACTCGTAGCACGAGTTTCGCAGATTCCCGCTCCCTATTATCAGTATCCATAAGTCAGCAGGATTCGGGTAGAAACCATTCGTGGACGAGCTCCTCAGCCTTCACAGGCGTCCTCAATCCAGAAGATGACAACGGCGCAGTATATGACTCCATTGTTGGGCCTGCTATCCCCCAGGTTCTGCGAGGCGGAAGCTGCAACTTCTTCGCATATGGACATTCCGGCAGTGGCAAAACACATACCATTATAGGTTATAACCATGATGAAGATAAGGAACTAGGGTTATGTCTCGCAGCTGCTCGACAACTCTTCGAAGCAGTCCACGTTTTGAACAAGGAGAACACCGCCCCGGAGAAGCTGGGCATTGGCTTCAGCTTGTTCGAGATGCGGAAAAAGTCGGCCTTCGACCTTCTGAACCAACGTACCGAGTGCCACATCAGAGAAGGCCACGATGGCAAGGTCCATATCCGTGGAAAAACTGAGATGCTCGAAGGAGGCAAAGTCAGAGTTTGCCCGATCGTCAAGCGACCATGCTGGACATATGAATTTCTCCGGCAAGAGTTGACTCTGGCTCTTGGCCGTCGCGCAGTAGGCTCATCGAGTGTCCATGAACAGAGCTCCAGGACCCACGCAATTTTGGAATTAGAGATCATCTGCCAGTCGCTCGTAGATGCGCGTCAGGCCGTAACAGACCGGCAGTCAGAGCTCGTCCCTGTGGGGAAGCGTGCGACGGATATCACCATTGAGGAGCAGCGCAAGGCCATCATTGTCCTCCCAGAGGGTGGATGGGCATCCAATCCAGATTATAATATCAATCAAGAGCGCATTGACGCAGCCGAAGCCGACAAGGCCGAGCATGAGGCTCGGGTTGCAGCTGCAGAAGACCTCGTCGACAACATTCTCAAGTCGAGTGTATCTCCTTGTCTGGGTGCCAGGATGGTGTTTGTGGACCTTGCTGGTGCTGAGTATCATCAGCAGGGGGGCGCTCAGCTGCACCTCCCTAGGCAGACTCCCCAAGAGCGCCAGGAAGGCCGCCAAATCAACACAGACCTACTGGCACTCAAAGAGGTGATCAGAGCTTGGTCCCAGAATCAACCAAGAATACCGTTCCGGTCATCGGCCCTCACAATGGTGCTCCGCGAGCATTTCTCAAGCTCTGAAAATGGAAATTCTAGTATAATCGTCACCGTCTCGTCTGCAAAGGAGCAGTACGCCGCCACGCTGAATTCTCTGAAATACGGAAGTCTCATCGGCATTGTAAATGCATAGTTGAGCTAGAAAGCTAAGTAGGTGTTGCGGTCCTGTACCGGCGGCTTTGGGTTCCGGTATAAGAGGACGGTAATTATTGGCTTACAAGCGGAGCTGTAAGTCGTGGTGGTCTTCGAGATAGAGCCGACGGTGATAGTAGTTTAAATATGGATATGAATGTAATAGCGAGGCCTAATGATATAACATATAATAATAGATCCTTGAAGAGGATCAGTATAAAGAATGCGGACTTGAAATTTGGGAATTGTATCATGTGACTTATTTGTTTATATTTTTATTGTTATTCATTTATTGGTGTAGCCTTTCTATTTTTACATCTCTTATTGATATTACTTTTCATAACGAGAGAAGCTCTCGTGTATATATCAAGGACTCTATATATTTGACGTGGCTGTCACGGCCTGTACACAATTGTCTTTGGCGCAGGTTGGAGGGTTTGTCTCGTTCAAGTCCTAGGTTCTGGATTCTCGGTGCTGGGTGTCACGGCCCTTCACAGTTCTTTTTGTGTAGGCTGGTAAGACTCACAACTCGGTTTCTAGGGTTCTGGGTAATTCTGAGTTTTGGGACTGGGTCTAGTTGTAGTTTTGGTATGCAGTATTCTTTAATATATTGGGCCTAGAGTATAAACTCCCGGACATACATTAATAGAATTATAAAGGAAGAGAAACTAAGATACAATTAACTATGTACACCACTCTCCACCGTCGGACATCTCTCCATCTCCGTAGGGGTTGCAGTTCCACTGTGACAAGGACAGCACACGTGTAGGGTCGTAACAGTCGGCACTTTTGGAACATTTTGGATTCGGCGTGATCTCATTGCTTTTGCTTTTGCTTTTGCATTTCTACGATGAGTTCCATGTCTCGTTTTCGGTCACTGTACGAATACCGTAAGCTCCTGGTTTTCGTGGTGGTGCTTCCTCTGTTCTACTGGCTCCATCGCCTGCTCTTCCTGTACTACGTCAACCTCCCACTCGCGGCGAATCCCGTGCACGTCTCCTCTTCGCGCCCGCACGTCACGATCCTTACGGTCTTCCACGAGCTCACGCCGCTCTACCTCGCAGCGCGCGCAAACCACCGGCAGTACGCAGAGACGCACGGGTACGACTACAGAGCCGTCGACCATGACTACATGAAAGACCAGCACGTGAAAGGACGGAAAACGTACAACAAAATCGCACATCTCATCAAAGTGCTCTTGGAAGTCGCTGAAGAAAGAGGAGACCAGGGCTGGGTGCTGTAAGTGATACCAGCGCTGAAGAAAGGAGAGTAATGGGATGGCGAGTTATCCGCCTGACTCGATAGATGGCATATTGGATGACATAGATGACATATCCCCGCCGACCGCCGATGTCTGTAACTCCGCGGGATGAGCTAACCAATTTCTCGACAGCTGGACCGACGCCGACACTTTTATCGTGAATCCGGCCGTCCCTCTCGAGACTTTTCTCCCTCCCAAAGACCTTGTCTACACTCCGGCGACAGAGCCCTTCCTTCTCGCTTCATCGGACCGGAACGGGCTCAACTTGAGCGTCATGTTGATCAAGGCGAATATGTGGTCGGTCAATCTCCTCAGCCGAGTCTTGCTGGACCCTGTACTGAACTCTGGGTCGTCACATGTCATGAATGACCAGGCGAGCTTGAGTCGGATCCTCCATGACGACCCACAGGGCGTAGCACTCCATTACTGGGATATACCACAATCGTGGCTCAATAATTACCAACCGCAAGAACAGTGGGAGGGTGCCGTACAGGCGCATCTGGTGAATCGCCTGAAGACTAATAAGTCACACTTCCCATACGTCGAACGAGTCAAGATGATATACGATGAAGCGAAAGGTGACTTCAACCGGTTGAGCCAGAGACCGGAAGTACGACTTCTCAGAAATGAAGCGGCAGAGTTCTGGAAACACGCAGAAGGAGGAATTGAGCACGTGAACTTCTTATTAGAAGGATGAAAGTGAGGTCGAGCAACGGCTGTCATGAAGCGAGATCAAGTGCACATGGAGTGTTACAGACTCGCGGTAGGACGAAAGGTTCCATACTATAATGCTATGCACTCACTGCTGAGCTTGGATTGAACGAGCGGTGATCAAGTACAGTGCAAATCGGCAAAAAATCGAATCTCAAGGCACTCCTGTGCCTACACTTTGATTGCATCATTAGGACCCTTTCGTTCAGCACGCGGGTTTTGATTGCTGCTGTTTTCACGACAGGCTCATGCCAAAACCTACGCCTATAGAAACAAACCGACGCGGCGACCTTATTGTGGAAGCACCAGAAATTCCGCAAGGCATCCACAAGCCCTTACACACTCAGAATATGCACTAACCCTCTGGTCAAAGATTCGGGCTCAGTTTTATTGGACGACCATCTTCGGAGCAGACGCTCATCGAGCTTGCTTACTCGTATGCACAGCGCCTCACCGCCTGCCACTCCTGCTGCCAATGCATGGCCTACCCATACGGTAAAGCCTGAACGGGTGCCAAACATGCGCCACTTTGTTGCAGGACTGAAGCTGGGGCTCGTTGTTTGTTACTCTCCGTTTGGACTTTTCCGTCTGTTTGTTGTACTTGTCTGCTTCTACTGGGTTCACTAACCAAACTTGTTGCATATAGTGATTATCGAGCTGCACTCGCATTGCTGTCATGAAGATGCGGATGATTGAGATCATGCACTTGAACGAAAAGATCGCAGTGATGCAGTCAGAGTTGCATTGTTATTTCTTGTCTATATGCCACGTCATCGCTCCAAGGTTATGACACCAGCTCTGTATGACCCGCATACACCTCAGAATAGAAAACACCAGCTGCAGGATAATCGGAGATATATTGAAGGCATTTGATGTGCCACACTGGTTTTTGTAGATGATAACTATGTGAATAGTATGTATGAAAGGCGTTCTGATACAGCAAATCTAGCACTGGTATTGCATGAAATGAAGTATCTAAAGTAAAAGTATTCTACAGTTGATCTATATATGTATATCTATTTCCTTATCCTTGTGTTCTTCGTTGACGGACTTATCTTCGGTCTTTACCAGTGGCAGTATAAAGTGCTGACGCACTTACATATATGCAGATGTGTGAAGAATAGGCATGGGAGTGCCTGGCACGCCTAACTGGGGAGATTTGTTGTTACACACTTGATAACTCCTCTTTTCTCTTTTGTTTTATCATATGCTGCCGATATAACGGGTTAAATCCTTGGCAGCGCCTTAACAAGCTGCCTCGTGTCTCGGGAGCGAACAACATCGACATCTGCAGACCATCTTCATCCTCATCTGGAGGTCTCTTTTCAACATCATGTCCGAGTCAGATCAAACCAGATGCAAGATCATCCAAGACCACCCGATCGCAAACGGTCTCGACGTTTTCCGCGCCACTTTTCGGCGACAAATCGCGACAAATATCATCAACCTGCGTAACAGAAGGGGTGAGTCGCGAATACATTTCCGTAGAAAGTCATTAACCATCCTACAGATGTACGGAACGTTACGTTGAATCTTCTACCAGATCTTGAGGTTCTCCCCGTGTCCCGCATTCTACTGTCAAAAACGTCGGCCCAAGATACGATTCGAGATGATATCTTGCGCCTAAAATCCGCTGCCTCGCCCGACGACTTTTATTTCAACCCCATCATACCACTTCTCGAAGCAGCTCTTGCCGATAACCTAGAGGATGCGCTGATATGGGATCGCGTTGCCGATGCCGCTGCCGCCCTCAACGCCACACCACCTCCACGATCGATGACCCTTTCCTCCCAACAAACCCCACGGGTGCATTACACAGGTGGCATTGTGAACTCATCTGAACGCCGAAGTGACATTGATCCAGTCCTTAGGAGGGAACTTGAGCAATTAGATGTTGAACTTCCTAATTTCCATGCTACCTACTTCGGAAGGGTTGCGGATCTAGAAGCAGCAGCGGCGGCTGTTTTCCAGAGCTGTACGAGCGGCAGCGATCCACTCTTCCAGGAGGGGTGGAAGGGTTGGCCAACAAACGCAAACGAAGGTGCGGTCATTAGCTGGTTTAAAAATGTAACAACGAACCTGGTGGCTTTTGCAGGACGCTATCGCCCTCCCCAGACTCAACGCTGGCTACTTGCGCAACCTAACACGCCTCTCCAGGATTCTACTGTCAAGCGCAAGTTGGACATTGGTTTCATGCGCGGTCCAAAGCCTAAGAGTAGCTCTCAATATTCCTGGTCACAAGTACTCGTACCTGGCGAGCTGAAGAATAATCCCTCGGCAGATACCCACGCGAACGCGTGGCTTGACCTTGGCAGATACGTTAGGGAAACACTGTCTGCGCAAGATACACGTCGTTTTGTGCTCGGGTTTACTTTATGTGGCTCTCTGATGAGGATATGGGAATTCGATCGGCTTGGGGGTATTGCCTCCGACAAATTCGATATAAACAAAGAGGGAGAGCGGTTCGTATCGACCATCTTAGGATTTCTTTGGATGAGTGAGGAGGACCTAGGATTCGATCCTACGATAATCACATGCGGCGACAAGCGGTATATTGATATCGAACGAAACGGTCAGGAAGAGCGTATTATCATTAAGAAAACCATGAGTCGGGCGCGGTGCGTTGTCGGCCGGGCCACTACCTGTTGGGAAGGGTTAGGGGGTTAGGGGGTTAGGGTTAGGGGTTAGGGGTTAGGGGTTAGGGGGTTAGGGGTTAGGGGTTAGGGGTTAGGGGTTAGGGGTTAGGGGTTAGGGGTTAGGGGGGTTAGGGGTTAGGGGTTAGGGGTTAGGGGTTAGGGGTTAGGGTTAGGGGTTAGGGGGTTAGGGG